>NC_086444.1:356509032-356825282 GCF_028390025.1 Pseudophryne corroboree | reverse complement strand
AGGCGATCGCTGGTCGCAGTATAACACCAGTATGTGTGTATATACTTTTTAGGATATTTTCCAACCTCCTATCAGTTGGCTCCTTGAGGGCGTCCGTATCTGGAGACGGTAACGCCACTTGTTTTTATAAGCGTGTGAGCGCCTTATCCACCCTAAGGTGTGTTTCCCAACGCGCCATAACTTCTGGCGGGAAAGGGTATACCGCCAATAATTTTCTATCGGGGGAAACCCACGCATCATCACACACTTCATTTAATTTATCTGATTCAGGAAAAACCACATGTAGTTTTTTCACACTCCACATAATACCCTTTTTTTTTTTGTGTTACTTGTAGTATCAGAAATATGTAACATCTCCTTCATTGCCCTTAACAAGTAACGTGTGGCTCTAAAGGAAAATACGTTTGTTTCTTCACCGTCGACACTGGAGTCAGTGTCCGTGTCTGTGTCGACCGACTGAGGTAAAAGGACGTTTTAACGCCCCTGACGGTGTTTTAGACGCCTGGACAGGTACTAATTGGTTTGCCGGCCGTCTCATGTCGTCAACCGACCTTGCAGCGTGTTGACATTATCACGTAATTCCTTAAATAAGCCATCCATTCCGGTGTCGACTCCCTAGAGAGTGACATCACCATTACCGGCAATTGCTCCGCCTCCTCACCAACATCGTCCTCATACATGTCGACACACAAGTACCGACACACAGCACACACACAGGGAATGCTCTGATAGAGGACAGGACCCCACTAGCCCTTTGGGGAGACAGAGGGAGAGTTTGCCAGCACACACCAAAAACGCTATATTATACAGGGACAACCTTTATATAAGTGTTTTTCCCTTATAGCATTTTAATATATATATACATATCGCCAAATCAGTGCCCCCCCTCTCTGTTTTAACCCTGTTTCTGTAGTGCAGTGCAGGGGAGAGCCTGGGAGCCTTCCCACCAGCATTTCTGTGAGGGAAAATGGCGCTGTGTGCTGAGGAGAATAGGCCCCGCCCCCTTTTCGGCGGGCTTCTTCTCCCGTTTTTCTGAGACCTGGCAGGGGTTAAATACATCCATATAGCCTCCAGGGGCTATATGTGATGTATTTTTAGCCAGAATAAGGTATTATACATTGCTGCCCAGGGCGCCCCCAGCAACGCCCTGCACCCTCCGTGACCGTTGGTGTGAAGTGTGTGACAACAATGGCGCACAGCTGCAGTGCTGTGCGCTACCTTCATGAAGACTGAAAAGCCTTCTGCCGCCGGTTTCTGGACCTTCAATCTTCAGCATCTGCAAGGGGGGTCGGCGGCGCGGCTCCGGGACGAACCCCAGGGTGAGACCTGTGTTCCGACTCCCTCTGGAGCTAATGGTGTCCAGTAGCCTAAGAAGCCAATCCATCCTGCACGCAGGTGAGTTGAACTTCTCTCCCCTAAGTCCCTCGATGCAGTGAGCCTGTTGCCAGCAGGACTCACTGAAAATAAGAAACCTAAAAACTTTTTCTAAGCAGCTCCTTAAGAGAGCCACCTAGATTGCACCCTTCTCGGACGGGCACAAAAACCTAACTGAGGCTTGGAGGAGGGTCATAGGGGGAGGAGCCAGTACACACCACCTGATCCTAAAGCTTTAGTTTTGTGCCCTGTCTCCTGCGGAGCCGCTAATCCCCATGGCCCTGACGGAGTCCCCAGCATCCACTTAGGACGTCAGAGAAATATATATGCCTGCCGCAATGTGTAAAAATGGGGAATCTGCCTGCCGCAATGTGTAACAAGGGCACGCTGTCTGCCGTAATGTGTAACAAGGGCACGCTGTCTGCCGTAATGTGTAACAAGGGCACGCTGTCTGCCGTAATGTGTAACAAGGGCACGCTGTCTGCCGTAATGTGTAAAAAGGGTACGCTGTCTGCCGCTATGTTTAACAAGGGCACGCTGTCTGCCGTAATGTGTAAAAAGGGTACGCTGTCTGCCGCTATGTTTAACAAGGGCACGCTGTCTGCCGTTATGTGTAAAAAGTGTACGCTGTCTGCCGTTATGTGTAAAATGTGTAAAAAGAGGAATCTGTCCGCCGTAAGGTGTAAAAGGGTCTCTACCTGGTGTAGTGGTGCTACTGTGCGGCGTAATTTGAAGAATGGAGACTACTGTGCACCGTTTTATGAATTGGTATTTTGTGGCCACACCCCTTCCCCACGAAGCCACGCCACTATGTATTTTTGCACGCGCCTACGGCGCGCACTGCCCCTGTTTTGCATGCAGGGGTGGGGCTCCGATGCCGTTTCTTGCACACAGTGATAAAATGTCTAGTTACGGCACTGTTGCTGGGTATCCATTTCTCTGGCTCTGAGCAGGTCCCCCTCACCAGATCCTCTCCAGGGGTGAGGGGGTGGACTTGGATGGGATGGGTGGGGGGGCCCAAAGCATTTTGTCGCACCTGGGCCCACCGCTTGCTAGTTCCGCCACTGACACCACACCACACACAGGCTTCGGTACATACAAACAATATACATGCATTACACATTACATGTAGGCTGCTGTACATACAAACAATACATGCATTACACACACACACACACACACACACACACACACACACACACACACACACCCACACACACTGACTGCTGTGCATACAAACAATACATGCATTACACAACACACCACACACACAGGCTGCTGGACATACATACAAACATACATACACACACACACACACATACACGGTACCAGGTGTGGCAATAAGGAGGCTGGCGGCGGCCCCGCAACACTGTAGAATGGACGTAGAGGGAGCATGCGCAGAAGATCCCTACGCCTCCGTATGCAGCTTGCAGAAACTGAGCTCTGTAGATCAGAGTTCACTGCTGCAGCAGATGCGATCGCGAATGCAGTTTATGTTGAGACAGAGCTGTCTTCATCCCTGATAAAAGAATTGTGATGATCGGGGGGGGGGGGGAGGGTTCTGGGTACTCAGAAACCTCCCCTGCGTGCGCTAATGGGGGTGCCAGCACGGTAGCGTCTATGTTCCCTTTGTGATCAGGACCAGGAAGTGACAGCACGAAAGGGCAGGAGAGAACTTCCACCCTTACGGCACCTAAATGTTTTTTCCATTCCCTGTTCATTTGAGGTTATTTTGTTTTATTTATGCACCAATGGACGCTCGCTTCACTCGCCATGATTCGGGCTCGGTGTCTCGCTTCACTCGCCACAGGTTACTATTCCAATTAGTTTGTAACATGGACCCAAAGGCTTAAATGAAAGGTCATCTCCACGAAGGGTAACTAGACGCTACCTTGCCAGCACTGGATTTCCAAATTATTCTGGAGGCCAACTGAACTCCTGGGTACAGATTTAACAGATAAGTCCCCAAGGGGCAGCAATGCTAGCTGTGAGTGAAAGGGTAGTCTCTGGGGGCCCTAGCTACTGTAGCAGAACTTAGCCCAGTAGTTTGAATTGGGAAAATGTATGGTAGCCTCCCATAATGATTTCTTTCGTACAGTACCTGTCAATTAATTGTGCAAAAATAACAGTGACTACTTTTGCCAAAAATACACCTCGGAGGGCTCTATTTAAGAACAAAACATAACCCCTTTAGCGATTAAGAAATAGGCTATTAGCTTCATTCAGCTTTTAACAAACAGGAGGAAGTTCATACCCCTTTCACATCGCACAAATAACCCGGTATCGACACGGCATATTGCCGTGTCGACACGGGTCAGTGTGCGATGTGAAAGCACTTTGCCGGAATTAGCGGGTCGCCTGACCCGGTAATTCAACCCGGTATAAAAGGATTATACCCGGGTTGAATACCGGGTCAGGTGCAGTGTGAATGGGAGCCGTGTCGATGCGACACGGCTCCCATTCACAGCATAGGGATAGGCGGCGCAGGAGATGAGCTCATCTCCCAGCGCCGCCTCCACCCCCGCCCCTGCTGCGCCCCCCCGCTGCTATGGCAACCGACCCGGTATATTGCCGGGTCGGAAAGCCAGCAGAGGGGAGCAAATGCGGGTTCCTCCATCCCAGCATCCACAGCAGCGCCGGGCAGGCAATACGGAAGGAGAGGGGGATGCTGCAGCGGCGCTTACTACCAATGACATAGCGCTGCTGCGGCTCCCTGCTCCCCCTCCCTCCTCCTCCTTCTCGCCTCACTGCCTGCACCGAGGGAGCTGCACGAGGAGCCTGACTGCCAGCAGGGAGATGGTAAGTATATCTCTCTTTCTCTCTCTCTCTCTTTCTCTCTCAGGGGGTCACCGTCTGCCGCAATGTGTAAAAAGGGGGATGGCTGCCGCAATGTGTAAAAAGGGGGATGGCTGCCGCAATGTGTAAAAAGGTTGGACTGGCTGTAAAAAGGGGGACTGGCTGCCGCAATGTGTAAAAAGGGGGCCTGGCTGCCGCAATGTGTAAAAAGGGGGCCTGGCTGCCGCAATGTGTAAAAAGGGGGATGGCTGCCGCAATGTGTAAAAAGGGGGACTGGCTGTAAAAATAAGAATTTACTTACCGATAATTCTATTTCTCATAGTCCGTAGTGGATGTTGGGGACTCCGTAAGGACCATGGGGAATAGCGGCTCCGCAGGAGACTGGGCACATCTAAAGAAAGCTTTAGGACTATCTGGTGTGCACTGGCTCCTCCCCCTATGACCCTCCTCCAAGCCTCAGTTAGGATACTGTGCCCGGACGAGCGTACACAATAAGGAAGGATTTTGAATCCCGGGTAAGACTCATACCAGCCACACCAATCACACCGTATAACCTGTGATCTGAACCCAGTTAACAGCATGATAACAGAGGAGCCTCTGAAAGATGGCTCACAACAATAATAACCCGATTTTTGTAACAATAACTATGTACAAGTATTGCAGACAATCCGCACTTGGGATGGGCGCCCAGCATCCACTACGGACTATGAGAAATAGAATTATCGGTAAGTAAATTCTTATTTTCTCTAACGTCCTAAGTGGATGCTGGGGACTCCGTAAGGACCATGGGGATTATACCAAAGCTCCCAAACGGGCGGGAGAGTGCGGATGACTCTGCAGCACCAAATGAGAGAACTCCAGGTCCTCCTCAGCCAGGATATCAATTTTGTAGAATTTTACAAACGTATTTGCTCCTGACCAAGTAGCTGCTCGGCAAAGTTGTAAAGCCGAGACCCCTCGGGCAGCCGCCCAAGATGAGCCCACCTTCCTTGTGGAGTGGGCATTTACAGATTTTTGGCTGTGGCAGGCCTGCCACAGAATGTGCAAGCTGAATTGTACTACAAATCCAACGAGCAATAGTCTGCTTAGAAGCAGGAGCACCCAGCTTGTTGGGTGCACACAGGATAAACAGCGAGTCAGATTTCCTGACTCCAGCCGTCCTGGAAACATATATTTTCAGGGCACTGACAACGTCTAGCAACTTGGAGGCCTCCAAGTCCCTAGTAGCCGCAGGCACCACCAATAGGTCGGTTCAGGTGAGACGCTGAAACCACCTTGGGGAGAAACTGAGGACGAGTCCTCAATTCCGCCCTGTCCGAATGGAAAATCAGATAAGGGCTTTTTCAGGATAAAGCCGCCAATTCTGACACGCGCCTGGCCCAGGCCAGGGCCAACAGCATGACCACTTTCCATGTGAGATATTTTAACTCCACAGATTTAAGTGGTTCAAACCAATGTGACTTTTGGAACCCAAAACTACATTGAGATCCCAAAGTGCCACTGGAGGCACAAAAGGAGGCTGTATATGCAGTACCCCTTTCTGAACTTCAGGGACTGAAGCTAGTTCTTTTTGGAAGAAAATTGACAGGGCCGAAATTTGAACCTTAATGGACCCCAATTTCAGGCCCATAGACACTCCTGTTTGCAGGAAATGTAGGAATCGACCCAGTTGAATTTCCTCCGTCGGGCCTTACTGGCCTCGCACCACGCAACATATTTTCGCCAATTGCGGTGATAATGTTTTTGCGGTTACATCCTTCCTGGCTTTGATCAGGATAGGGATGACTTCATCCGGAATGCCTTTTTTCCTTCAGGATCCGGCGTTCAACCGCCATGCCATCAAACGCAGCCGCGATAAGTCTTGGAACAGACAGGGTCCTTGCTGGAGCAGGTCCCTTCTTAGAGGTAGAGGCCACGGATCCTCCGTGAGCATCTCTTGAAGTTCCGGTTACCAAGTCCTTCTTGGCCAATCCGGAACCACGAATATAGTGCTTACTCCTCTCCATCTTATCAATCTCAGTACCTTGGGTATGAGAGGCAGAGGAGGGAACACATACCCTGACTGGTACACCCACGGTGTTACCAGAGCGTCTACAGCTTATTGCCTGAAGGTCCCTGGACCTGGCGCAATACCTGTCGAGTTTTTAATCATGTGGAAGACTTCTGGGTGAAGTCCCCACTCTCCCGGGTGGAGGTCGTGCTGAGGAAGTCTGCTTCCTAGTTGTCCACTCCCGGAATGAATACTGCTGACAGTGCTATCACATGATTTTCCGCCCAGCGAAGAATCCTTGCAGCTTCTGCCATTGCCCTCCTGCTTCTTGTGCCACCCTGTCTGTTTACGTGGGTGACTGCCGTGATGTTGTCCGACTGGATCAACACCGGCTGACCTTGAAGCAGAGGTCTTGCTAAGCTTAGAGCATTGTAAATGTCCCTTAGCTTCAGGATACTTATGTGAAGTGATGTCTCCAGGCTTGACCATAAGCCCTGGATATTTCTTCCCTGTGTGACTGCTCCCCAGCCTCGCAGGCTGGCATCAGTGGTCACCAGGACCCAGTCCTGAATGCCTAATCTGCGGCCCTCTAGAAGATGAGCACTCTGCAACCACCACAGGAGGGACACCCTTGTCCTTGGTGACAGGGTTATCCGCTGATGCATCTGAAGATGCGATCCGGACCATTTGTCCCGCAGGTCCCACTGGAAAGTTCTTGCGTGGAATCTGCCGAATGGGATTGCTTCGTAGGAAGCCACCATTTTACCCAGAACCCTTGTGCATTGATGCACTGAGACTTGGCTCGGTTTTAGGAGGTTCCTGACTAGCTCGGATAACTCCCTGGATTTCTCCTCCGGGAGAAACACCTTTTTCTGGACTGTGTCCAGGATCATCCCTAGGAACAGAAGACACGTCGTCGGAACCAGGTGCGATTTTGGAATATTGAGAATCCAATCGTGCTGCCGCAACACTACCTGAGATAGTGCTACACCGACCTCCAACTGTTCCCTGGATCTTACCCTCATCAGGGAATTGTCCAAGGAAGGGATAACTAAAATTCACTTCCTTCGAAGGAATATCATCATTTCGGCCATTACCTTGGTAAAGACCCGGGGTGCCGTGTACCATCCATACGGCAGCGTCTGAACTGATAGTGACAGTTCTGTACCATAAACCTGAGGTACCCTTGGTGAGAAGGGTAAATTTTGACATGAAGGTAAGCATCCTTGATGTCCCGAGACATCATGTAGTCCCCTTCTTCCAGGTTCGCAATCACTGCTCTGAGTGACTCAATCTTGAATTTGAACCTCTGTACGTAAGTGTTCAAAGATTTTAGATTTAGAATCGGTCTCACCGAGCCGTCCGGCTTCGGTACCACAACAGTGTGGAATAATACCCCGTTCCCTGTTGCAGGAGGGGTATCTTGATTATCACCTGCTGGGAATACAGCTTGTGAATGGCTTCCAAAACTGTCTCCCTGTCAGAAGGAGACATCGGTAAAGCCGACTTTAGGAAACGGCGAGGGGGGAGACGTCTCGAATTCTAATTTGTACCCCTGAGATATCACCTGAAGGATCCAGGGGTCTACTTGCGAGTGAGCCCACTGCGCGCTGAAATTCATTGAGACGGGCCCCCCACCGTTCCTGATTCTGCTTGTAAAGCCCCAGCGTATACTGAGGGCTTGGCAGAGGCGGGAGAGGGTTTCTGTTCCTGGGAACTGGCTGATTTCTGCAGCCTTTTTCCTCTCCCTCTGTCACGGGGCAGAAATGAGGAACCTTTTGCCCGCTTGTCCACGAAAAGACTGCGCCTGATAATACGGCGTCTTCTCATGTTGAGAGGCGACCTGGGGTACAAACGTGGAATTCCCAGCTGTTGCCGTGGCCACCAGGTCTGAAAGACCGACCCCAAATAACTCCTCCCTTAATAAAGCAATACTTCCAAATGCCGTTTGGAATACGCATCACCTGACCACTGACGTGTCCATAACCCTCTACTGGTAGAAATGGACAACGCGCTTAGACTTGATGCCAGTCGGCAAATATTCCGCTGTGCATCACACATATATAAAAATGCATCTTTTAAATGCTCTATAGGCAAAAATATACTGTCCCTATCTAGGGTATCAATATTTTCAGTCAGGGAATCCGACCACGCCAACCCAGCACTGCACATCCAGGCTGAGGCGATTGCTGGTCGCAGTATAACACCAGTATGTGTGTAAATACCTTTTAGGATACCCTCCTGCTTTCTATCAGCAGGATCCTTAAGGGCGGCCATCTCAGGCGAAGGTAGAGCCCTTACAAGCGTGTGAGCGCTTTATCCCCCCCTAGGGGGTGTTTCCCAACGCACCCTAACCTCTGGCGGGAAAGGATATAATGTCAATAACATTTTAGAAATTATCCGTTGTTATCGGGGGAAACCCACGCATCATCACACACCTCATTTAATTTCTCAGATTCAGGAAAACTACAGGTAGTTTTTCCTCACCGAACATAATACCCCTTTTTTGGTGGTACTCGTATTATCAGAAATGTGTAAAACATTTTTCATTGCCTCAATCATGTAACGTGTGGCCCTACTGGAAGTCACATTCGTCTCTTCACCGTCGACACTGGAGTCAGTATCCATGTCGGCGTCTATATCTGCCATCTGAGGTAACGGGCGCTTTAGAGCCCCTGACGGCCTATGAGACGTCTGGACAGGCACAAGCTGAGTAGCCGGCTGTCTCATGTCAACCACTGTCTTTTATACAGACCTGACACTGTCACGTAATTCCTTCCAACAGTTCATCCACTCAGGTGTCGACCCCCTAGGGGGTGACATCACTATTACAGGCAATCTGCTCCGTCTCCACATCATTTTTCTCCTCATACATGTCGACACAAAAGTACCGACATACAGCACACACACAGGGAATGCTCTGATAGAGGACAGGACCCCACTAGCCCTTTGGGGAGACAGAGGGAGAGTTTGCCAGCACACACCAGAGCGCTATATATATACAGGGATAACCTTATATAAGTGTTTTTCCCCTTATAGCTGCTGTATAGTTAATACTGCGCCTAATTAGTGCCCCCCTCTCTTTTTTTTAACCCTTTCTGTAGTGTAGTGACTGCAGGGGAGAGACAGGAAGCTTCCCTCCAACGGAGCTGTGAGGCAAAATGGCGCCAGTGTGCTGAGGAGATAGGCTCCGCCCCTTTTTCACTGACTTTTCTCCTGCTTTTTTATGGATTCTGGCAGGGGTTAAATGCATCCATATAGCCCAGGAGCTATATGTGATGCATTTTTTTTGCCATCCAAGGTGTTTTTATTGCGTCTCAGGGCGCCCCCCCCCCAGCGCCCTGCACCCTCAGTGACCGAAGTGTGAAGTGTGCTGAGAGCAATGGCGCACAGCTGCAGTGCTGTGCGCTACCTTGTTGAAGACAGGACGTCTTCTGCCGCCGATTTTCCGGACCTCTTCTGCCTTCTGGCTCTGTAAGGGGGCCGGCGGCGCGGCTCTGGGACCCATCCAAGCTGGGCCTGTGATCGTCCCTCTGGAGCTAATGTCCAGTAGCCTAAGAAGCCCAATCCACTCTGCACGCAGGTGAGTTCGCTTCTTCTCCCCTTAGTCCCTCGATGCAGTGAGCCTGTTGCCAGCAGGTCTCACTGAAAATAAAAAACCTAATCTAAAACTTTCACTAAGAAGCTCAGGAGAGCCCCTAGTGTGCACCCCTCTCGTTCGGGCACAGAGATCTAACTGAGGCTTGGAGGAGGGTCATAGGGGGAGGAGCCAGTGCACACCAGATAGTCCTAAAGCTTTCTTTAGATGTGCCCAGTCTCCTGCGGAGCCGCTATTCCCCATGGTCCTTACAGAGTCCCCAGCATCCACTTAGGACGTTAGAGAAAAGGGGGACTGGCTGCCGCAATGTGTAAAAAGGGGGCCTGGCTGCCGCAATGTGTAAAAAGGGGTCCTGGCTGCCGCAATGTGTAAAAAGGGGGACTGGCTGCCGCAATGTGTAAAAAGGGGGCCTGGCTGCCGCAATGTGTAAAAAGGGGGCCTGGCTGCCGCAATGTGTAAAAAGGGGTCCTGGCTGCCGCAATGTGTAAAAAGGGGGCCTGGCTGCCGCAATGTGTAAAAAGGGGGACTGGCTGCCGCAATGTGTAAAAAGGGGGCCTGGCTGCCGCAATGTGTAAAAAGGGGGCCTGGCTGCCGCAATGTGTAAAAAGGGGGACTGGCTGCCGCAATGTGTAAAAAGGGGGCCTGGCTGCCGCAATGTGTAAAAAGGGGGACTGGCTGCCGCAATGTGTAAAAAGGGGGACTGTCTGCTGTAATGTGTAAAAAGGGGGACGCTGTAATGTATAAAAGGGGCTCTACCTGGTGTAGTGGCGCTACTGTGCAGCGTAATTTGAATAATGTAGACTACTGTGCACCGTAGTATGAATTGCTATTATTTTGTGACCACGCCCCTTCCCCGTGAAGCCACGCCCCTATAAATTTGCTCCTATCTTAAATGGGAGGGGGTGGGGTGCCACTGTCGTTTTTTGCACACAGCGCTAAAATGCCTAGTTACGGCACTGCCGGTAAGTACACGTTTCTTTTACCGGGTGGGATCCGGCATTTGCGATCTGAATGCGGTATTAGTTTACCGCTGTTTGTCACTGTGGGGCAGATGTATTAACCTGGAGAAGGCATAAGAAAGTGATAAACCAGTGATATGTGCAAGGTGATAAAGGCACCAGCCAATCAGCTCCAATATGTAAATGAACCGTTAGGATCTGATTGGCTGGTGCCTTTATCACCTTGCACATATCACTGGCTTTTCACTTCCTTATGCCTTCTCCAGGTTAATACATCTGCCCATGTATCGCTAACGCCATCTATAGATGTGGTTGGCAGTGTGGTCCCTATAGCCCGTCCAATTCCAGAGTACCATTGTGAAAGCAATACAGGAGACACCGCTGAGGAGGATGACCTTGCTTTACCACCATGCAAGTTATGTCAAACATTAGAAACTCGTTAGCATACCTCCCAACATGACCCTCTCCGGGAGGGACACAATGCTCTGCTTCTGGACTTTTCTCCTAATTTATGATTGCTGGCACCTGTATTGAACAGGTGAATGGATAAGAAAGGTGTTTCTGCACAGGTGATGGCAATCAGAAATTAAGAGGGAAGACCAGGAGCAGAGCATTGTGTCCCTCCTGGAGAGGGTCATGTTGGGAGGTATGCGTTAGTCCCCCTGCAATACTAAACAAAACATGCCACCAGCAAAGAATGGCCATTAAATGAATCCTCGAGTAATTATGGTTACAGCATGTTGGCTGGCGGACGCCATTTACAATTTAGCCATAATTCAAGATTACAATACTGCAGCAACCAGACTACAAGGGGCTGGTGCGGGTGCGTGTGGCCGGACCGCACTGGACACATGACCCGACAGTAACGAGTTAAGGAGCTTGTGTGTTACTGCAGCGACCCATGCACATTAGTCACGCGCCTGTTGTTTATCTGCCTTCGCGCGTCCCCGTAGCTCCTCCCCACTGTCGCGTTGCCATCCGGGCTCGCGTCTGTTATTAGAAACCCAAACAACAGCACTAAGACTCCTGCCCTCCACATCTGATTGGTTAAAAATCACAACTGTCATCATTCGCAACCAATCGGTGAGCACGGCTCTACAGAACGTCTGTTATCATTCTAAACCACGCCTTCTATTCCAGTCTCCTCCCCAACCGCAACCAAAACATCCTTTGTCTCGAGGAAAGCTAAGGTCGCCATTGGTCGGTGCTCACGAAAGCCGACGACCCATTGGTTATGACGCACAAGTATTCGGGCAGCCATTGGCTAGTCCTGCTCCAGTGTTCTGGGCCACTGGGCTGTTGGTTCCCGACATTGTGACGGTGTAAGGTAGCTGCGATGTGATTCGTTGTCGCGGACAGTGTTGTTAGGTTGGCTCCCCCCTTCGCTCTAAACCGCCGTTGATCGGTTTTCAGTCAGAAACAAAACAAAGCGGCGGGAGGAGGCGGAGGTGGTGGCGGCGGGGAGCAGAGCCGCCCGGAGAATGAGCCACGTACATGTTGACGAGGATTTAAGAGAAGAGGGAACAAGAGGCAACGAGTAAGGAGGGGGGAGACACAGGGCGCAATGTGGCTGCAGGAAGAGGGGAGACTGCTGTGTCTGAGGAGAGTTGGGGGTCTCACCTCAGAGTGAGGGAGGTGGAGGCCGCTCAGTAGGTTGGTGATGGGCACAGTGACAGTGGGTTTGAGGCAAAAGCTGTTGGAGGAGCATGGAGGGGGGTAGGTGGCCATGTACAAGTCCTATAGGTCATACTCGGGTTGGTATATACAGGGCACGGGGCCCTCTCACTGGTGTGTGCCGCAGAGTGTGTGAGGAGCCCTGTGCAGAGCAGTGGCGGGACGTGGATGGGCCGAGGCTGCTGTGATCATCCGGGTGATAGAGACTAGGAGCACTGACACACTTGTTGATCATCTGTAGGGCATGTGCTTATCTTTAGTGACCACACACACGAGATGCAGTGTTAGTCTAGTCCCACAACAATGTATTGTTCCTGCTGGGATAGACACCATGTTGTTCATGCATTGGATACGTAAACAAAGCCAGCACAGTCTCTTGTTAAAGTGAGACTATTGTTCATCTGGACCCACCAGCAATACTACTCACATACCTAGCTATACATGGAATGTGTTACATCACTTTACATTACCTTTCACATGGTAGATACAAATTCTCTGTCAGAGTACAAATAATCTATATTATTGGGCTGTCTATACAAAGTGACTTGTGTTTGTTATACCAGAATATAAAAATATTGTTTTTTGTAAGTCAAGTACAAATGCCCGCCTTGGTACATGCATACCCCGTATGACCTAATTTAGACAGTAAGTGGGGGATTTTAACAAAGTTGTGAGAGATCAAGTACCTACCAGTATGCTTCTCACTGCCATTTTTCAGACACAGCCTGTTAGGAGGAAGCTGATTAGCTAGTACTTTATCTCTCACAAATATATCTCCTATAAGCTTTAATAAATACCCCCCTTAGTGTGTGGTGTTTTTTGTTTGTTTTTTTAATAAATATTTGTTGCGTCATTGTGCTCCTTTCTAGTTTAATAAGTCATGCACATACCATCCAGGTAATAACACAGCTGAACTGCCAGGTTGTTTGTTACAAAAAGCAAGGGATAATTATCACTCCTAGTGATGTAGATAATAACATGTCATTGTTAAACATGTTAACAAAGTGACTAACCGCTATAACTCATCACCTTGCCTTGGATAGTCTGTGAAGAGGTTAAGTACATGTAATAATTGCAGTATTATATTGTGTATGGCACATTCTCATTGCATGAGATGTCTGATATTTTTCTGGGATTGAGAGTGCTTGGTTTTCACTTGAGTGCATCACCTTCCCTAAAATACTTCTGTCATGTTTAAAAGGAATTCATGTATTATTTATTTTACATGTTAACCACGTATATAGTACATTTCTGTTGACTATGGAGAAGGAATTGTCTACCTACTGTAGTTCACTTGTCTTAGAAAGGATTAAAGCTGTATGCTTAACCCACAAGCAGTGCGTAATAGCATTAAGATAGTTTTTTTCCAATAAAGGGTTTACTGTAGTCGACTTAAATATTTTCTGTCTGCTTCCTCTTCCTGCCATCAGCTATATCCATACAGAGATTTGTTCAAACCTTCCCCCTCCACGTTTCTCTCTTTATTCTTGCCATTTTGGGCAGACAATGCAGGCACACTTCTTTTTAGGGTTGTATGAATGTTGACCGTCCATGTATTACAGTGTAATTACCCCCAAGCTGTCACTGAGACTTGTCTCACTGGCTGAAACCATTTCTATTTATAGAAGCCAACTGAGAGTTTCTGAATCCAGTCGCTCTTGTAGACAGCATGCCTTGATTACTGTGCTCATTCTTTGGCATAGGAAACAACGATCTCAGTGGATTTTGTTCCAGAAATCCCTTCAAATTGTTTTCTTGCACGTCTGTAACAAGGAAACCTCTTTTGTGTTCAGCGCCTTGTGTTTGGTCTGTTCTAATCTTTATATTAGTGCAGTGTTTATGGTTGTCTGAACAAAGATACATTGATGAGATCATCAGTGTGTTTGTTTGCTTTTTTTTTTTTTTTTTTAGAACCTATTACAACCTGTCTGTATTAAAATGTAAGCACTTGTACTTTTCTTTAAGCTACTATAATAATGATTATTTATTGTTTTTATTCCTGTACATTTTGATTTTTGTCAATCATTTTATTCTCTCCAGTTTTCAATTCTTTGCCGTAAACCTCTCAAACCACACTACAGATTATCTGGGGATGTGGCTTGGTGCTCGTGAGAATAATAACAAAAGATATGTCTGCCATGTGCTTTTCTCCTTTGTTTGAAAGGGAGGCTGGAGCCAAATTCTATTTATATCATCATCGTCCAGTTGTTTGTGCCACAAAACAGGTCTTAATGTTTTTGGTACAAACAAGCAGTTGATGTTCTATATACAAATTTTATGAATATATTATACATACTGGAGACAGCCTCCCTGCTTGGTGTCTGCTGCATGTTTATAGTCCCCAAGACAGTCTCCAAAAAACAACAACGCAGAGTCTACATATAGTCCATAGTTTCTTGTGTTGTGGCAACATTAGAGTGTATGTAACCTGCCTAACACCCCCTTGGCTTCATAGTATTGCATTGCTTTATTTTCTGTAGGCACATTTGGGGGGGGGGGGGGGGGGACCCATCTGTGTTGTGGTTTGGATTACTTGTATTCTATTGTTTAACATAGTATTTGGTTTAAGCAGTAGTATTCTACAGTACATACAATGACTGCACTTCTGAAAAAGCTGCCTGGAGTGTCAGTGATAACTCCTGAGCACCTACTTCAGGCATGTCCAAACTGTGGCCCTCCAGCTGTTGAGAAACTACACATCCCAGCATGCCCTGACACAGTTTTAATGTCAGAGAATGCTGGGATGTGTAGTTTCTCAACAGCTGGAGGGCCGCAGTTTGGACATGCCTGACCTACTTAGTACCTTGTGTTTAGGCGGAGCCTTTGGAGTGTACATGTCACATTGAGGGGTGGAGCCTTGGTTTCTGGCTCCAGCCTGCACATGCTCATAGTCTTCTGTCTTTGTCTATATATCCTGGTGTTTTGGTTTAATCACCCTGTGCTTACTTCCCTTGGCTTTTTCCTGTAAATACTCCATAGATGTTCTATTGAAAGTTGTGCTGTTTGCTTAGTATATTGATAGAGAATTTAAGGGATTGTAAATTGTTTTATTCACGGTTATAGTTTAGTATTATTTCTATCCAATAAATGATGTACTGTACATGTAAACAAAATACCATATCTGTAGCAGTAATCATTTATTATTGTGACAGTTGTCTTTTTGGGGAAGATTAAATATATGCCGTTTTGGGATATTTGTTTGCTGATTCCCCATACATTGTCTAATAATGTTATGACAGGTTCATTACCAGTAATGGGTGCAATTAGATGGTAACTGTTTCCAATTGCAGCAGAAAGATTGCGTGCTACTCATTTTAAACTCTGTCAAGAGCGTTTGCTAAAACGTTAAAAAGAAAACCTATTTCCAGCAGAAAGTTCATGCCAGTGATAAATGTATACGTTATCAGTATAACAATTGAGCTTTTATCAACATTTCACATGTCTGAAGTATTCTTGAGAATGTTGTTGTGCATTCATCCTGATGATTAAGCCTGGGGGTGCTGCTGCTGCTGCACATTTCAGGTCCATGTATTTCTCTCCAGTTCCACTTTTAATGCGATTACAACATGACTTACAGAATTACTCACAGACTGTTCCTATAAGAAGATATATATTAATCACTCTATTGGGGTGGGAATAAAATAAATGCAATTAAAGCAGTACTACTTTATTGATACCCATTACCATTTCTACTGATTCGTATCCATCCCACTTGCATAGTACACAATATACTCTTCTAGTTATCTATTAATGGCTGTGCTGCTAAGGTTGCAGTTGCAGTATGCTGTGTTTATTTCCCTATTCTTATCTTCCAGACTCAGATTTCATTTGCTTAGCTTGTAAAATGTTGTTTGTTTAGTGTTCACTGTATTTACAGCTATGGAGGAAGCAGATCCAGTGCATTGTTCTATTGACACTTCTACTAGGAAATACTACAGTCTTCACACTGGGACATTTTGTGTTTGTGGGTATTATGTATATAATAATACATACATTTAGATCAGCAGTATACACCGAATATTAAGTCATTCACATCAGTCCCTGACCCAGCAGAGCTTACAGTCTATGTCTTGGTGGCAACCGAACCCAAGACTTCAAAGATGAGAACAGTAATACTAACTACTACAACAACACATTATATTTGTATGTGAAAAGTCAGTAGTACTCTGCCCAGTGTTCCCCCATACATCTTTGGTTGCAGGAACTGGAATAAATACAATCAAAAAATGTAGTACATGTTGAGTATCCCATATCCAAATATTCCGAAATACGGAATTTTTTGAGTGAGACTTGGATAGTAAAACCTTTGTTTTCTGATGGCTCAATGTACACAAACTTTGTTTAATACACATGTATTAAAAATATTGTATTAAATGACCTTCAGGCTATGGGTATAAGGTATATATGAAACATAAATGAATTGTGTTAATGTACACACACTTTGTTTAATGCACAAAGTTATTAAAAATATTGGCTAAAATTACCTTCAGGCTGTGTGTATAATAAGGTGTATATGAAACATAAATGCATTCTGTGCTTAGACTTAGGTCCCATTGTCATGATATCTCATTATGGTATGCAATTATTCCAAAATACGGAAAAATCCCATATCCAAAATACTTTTGGTCCCAAGACTTTTGGATAAGGGATACTCAACCTGTTAAAAACAAAAACAAAAACAAACCTTTATGTAGGAAAATAATAACTATAAACGGTCAGGCTGTTTGCAGATGTGTGCAGGACTGTCTGGGGCATTTTGTGGTGGATAATTCTATAAACATAGTCTGTATTGTTTAGAAGATGGTCAGGAGAACTGTCACAAATTGCTAAAGGTCTTATACTCACTAGAGTTTTACTGTTAGTAAAAATGTGGATCTGGTAATTCTATTATGTATTTTATTAATAAATTATGTGTAGGCTTTCCGAAACATTTGCTGGAATGCAAAAAAAGGTAGACAAAATGTATATACAGCATACAGTAAAGTAAGTAAAACACTACTGTGTATGGTAACCTTAAAAACAATTGTTTCTAGTATCAGACTGGGTTTCATGTGTTCTATATAAAAACAGACCTACATTTAACACACAGCTTGTTCATGTGAACAGGCTTCCATTAACCGTGTCCAAATCTTAATTAGACATTGGCAGGATAGTAAAAATGATTTAATATTTCCATTGATGTTGCCATATTGGGAGGACACATACAAGGTTTTCAAACTGTACACATGTTTTATAGAGGTATGGCCATTGAGTGTTCATACTAGTAGTAGAAATTAGTGGAAGTTATTGTAAATCTTTTCATTTTTATTTCTGTTCTTTCCTCACAGGTTGACTTTCTCTCCTGGCATCTGTGTGGGAAGTGCCACACACTCCCCAAACCAACAACGGCTTTTGCTTGCATATTCCAGTGTTTCTTTTGTCAGCGACTACAGCAAAGTTGTAATTCTTCCAGTGCCAGCCCCGAGCTGAGTGAGGAGCCACCAGCAGACATGGTGAAAATGACAAAATCCAAAACTTTCCAGGCTTATTTGCCAAACTGTCACAGGACGTACAGCTGTATCCACTGTAGAGCTCACTTAGCCAATCATGATGAGTTGATATCCAAGGTAAATATCACTCCAGGAATGTCATCTTACTTGTCCATGTTATGAAAATAGCATAGCCTTGCCAGCTAGCCACAGTTGATTTGTGCTTTGCTGAAAAAATGCTGCTACAGTCTAGAAACCCGTTATCGTCCCAGTGCTGCAGAGAGACCTAGAGGTCTATGCGGGTCATTCCGACCTGATCGTAGCTGTGCTAACTTTTGCACAGCTATGATCACTTACACTGACATGCGGGGGGGACGCCCAGCACAGGGCTAGTGCGCTCCCCCGCAGAAGTACAGAAGCATCACACAGCGGCGATGCTTTTGTACTTGAAGAGTAACTCCCAGCCAGCAGAGCTCCTGCGGCAGGCCGGGAGTTACTCGTCGCTGCCCGTCTCGCAGCGGTTGCGTGTGACGCCACGCGGCCACTGCCGCCCCCCCCCCCCGCACGGTACGGCCACTCCTGCGTTGGCTGGACCGCGCCCACAAAACGGCGGCCAAATGCCGCCGTGCCGCCCCCTCCTGCCCAGCGACCGCCTCTGCCTGTCAATCAGGCAGAGGCGATCGCTAGGCAACGACAGCTGTCGGCTGTCAGCCATGCGCCGGCGCAGTTCTGACCTGATCTCTGCGCTGCGAAGAACTGTAGCAAGTGATCAGGTCAGAATGACCCCCTATGTACTAAGCCTTGAAGAGCAATAGTCATACAGAGATAAAGTACCAGCCAACTGCCATGCTACAGGCTGGGTTTGAAAAATGACAGGAATTGGCTGGTTGGTACTCTTTATCTCTCTTTCTGTAGATATATTGAATATTTGTAAGCACTTAACCCGGAGCTAAATGTCTTCAGTAAATCCCACGGCTAATTAAATTTCCCCCTAAAGATAATATAACTTTCATACCCTGTGCACACAAATGGAATGTATTTCTGTTCTGTGAGGCCCCATTTGTTAGCTACAGATGTGTCCTCCTACATCTAGCCTCAATACACCTTGCACCGCGAGATGCCTAGCGTGATTGTGCCGGCAGCCCAGCTAACTTCGGGCATCTCCCCCTTTTTTTTTTTTCCTCCCAGAAATGCCTCTTATTCACATTGCTGTAACCTAGCATTTTGTCTGCAGATACAACCGCAGTTGAACACAGAATAAAGGCATGCCACATATAGTTTTAATCAACATAGTCTATTTTTTAAGGAAAAATGCACAAAAAGATGCCCAGTGTTAGTAAAAGAGCTCCCGATTAGGCACGACTGGAAGGGTTGTTTAATGTGACTGCAGCAAGGATGTAGGAGGACACCTCTGTATGTGAAGCAATCTATGTGAGGAATTGGTTTCTATACGGCCAGCATTGGCAAACTAAGGATATCTTCTGATTGGTTAAATACATTACATTTTAGGAATCGACTGCATTTGTGGCTATCATGTGTTTTTTTTTACTGCCACTTTCAGAGTTAAAATAAGAAAGCTTTAACAACAAATAAGAAAGGAGTATATAGCACACCCAGGTGTCCTGTCTCTTCAGCTGTTGTTAAACGCAGACAAGTATGATAGGATGCCTGAGAGAACATATTAACCTTTTAGATGTCGTTATTATAGATTTTAGTGACCTGCCTGTCTCACTCCCAAGAGTCCAAATGAGGTTGTATATTTACCTGTGTGGATATATAGCTAAGATGTGTATATATGTGTGTGTATGTAATATATACAACTTTGTGTTTGAACTTCTGGTTTTCCAATACCAGTTGGCAAGTTAGTGGATTTTAACTTTTGGATTCTCTAGGTTGTGTAGTTAATAAATAAATAAAATCCAAGAGATTTGAGAACTTTTATTTGTGCCACATACTGAACACATAATTCAAAGAATGAAAAAAAAAATTTTTTTTTTTTTTTTTTTTTGCTTTGCTATTATGTGTCTGTAAACTGTCTGAATAATTTGGTTCAAGCAATGAGTGGCCAGTCTCCTCCTCTGAACTCCTTGGTGGCAACAGACACAAATTTCAGTTCTACATTTCCATTACACCCATACCACTACAGGGATCTGCGGGTCTGGGACTCCAGGTCGACAACAAAAAGGTTGACACACCTTAGGTCGACGCCAGTTGGTCGACACACCTTAGGTCGACATGGACACAAGGTCGACATGGAAAAAGGTCGACATGAGTTTTTTTTTAATGTTTTTTTTTTTGGTGTCGTTTTCTTCGTAGAGTGACCGGGAACCCCAATTAGTGCACCGCGTCCCCTCGCATGGTGCCTTCACTCGGCTCCGCTTCGCTCGGCACAGATTACCGTTCCAATCGTAGTCCACGTGGATCGTTAAGTATGAAAAAAGTTCCAAAAAAGAAAAAAATTGTGAAAAACTCATGTCGACCTTTTTCCATGTCGACCTTGTTCCTGCCGACCTTTTGTCCATGTCGACCTAAGGTGTGTTGACCAATTGGCGTCGACCTTTTTGTTGTCGACCTGGAGTCCGGATACCGTGATCTGCATCTATAACCACATTATGAAAGGATATGCACACTCTTGAAACCGTGGAGCCTTTCTCCTAAAATGGTTTATTTATTTGTTTTTCTCTTGCATGTTGTAGGCTGTGAGTCACTGTAAAGGTGAAAAAGGTCTGAAATGATTTACCCTCTCTCAACCCTGAATCTCTCTCAAACTATCGTCTTCTCACCTTCCCTTGTGCGTATTGTCTACCTCTGCATTTTCCCATTTCTAAATGCTCACTCCCTTCTAGATTCGCTATAATCTACTTTTTGCCTCTTCGACTCCACTGAAACTGCCCTCCCAACAGACAAATCCAGGGTCACTTCTCTCTTCCCATCTTCCTTGAACTGTCTGCGTCCTTCAATGTTGCCCACCCTCTCCTTCTTCACACCCTCTACTGCAGATGTGACTCTGTCCTCTCCTGGTTCTCCTCCTACCTCTTTAACCAGTCCTCAGTTTTTCTCTAACTCCACCTCCTCTGTATTTCCTCTTCCAGTGGGTGTAACCCAAGGATCCATTCTTCGCCCCTTCTCTCGTCTTTCTGCACATTCGTCCTTGGAAATAACATTATTCCCTTCAGCTCCCTCTACCATATTTACGCTGATGACACTCAAATTTTCACTGTGACCTCATTACTCAGTCACCTTTCTAACTGCCTTTCTGCCATTTTATCCTTGATGTCTAAGTGCTTTGTGAAACTTTACACCGCTAAGACTGTACCTCCAGGAATTCTATAACCGATTTCTCCCCACTCTCTTCTGCCTGCTGTGTCTGTGCCATCCATAATTCTGCCCTCTCCTCACCCCACATAAAGGATTTGTCCTTTCCTCACCCCAGATGCCACTAAAATCTTTTCCAATGCACTTGGGATTCCTGCCTGGACTACTTTTGGAATGATACCGTTTCCCAAATCTAACTTTTTCACTCAAGACATACCTTTTCAGTGTAGTCTAGCATCCCACCTCTTAACTACTCTCTTTCACTTCCTCCTCTTACGCTGTGTACACAGTAGACGATATATCGCTTGCGGATCGACAGGTGTGTACACCTGATATGTCTATGAACGACATCGTTCACAGACGTATGTTGGCCTTGCAGCACAGTCGATGCCTGATATATCTGCAGGTACTAAAGTCACAGCTGGGCATTCAAATGCCTGCCCAGCTGTGATGTGAGGTCCGACCTATTAAGCAGCCGATTGGTAAATGTGTATAACTTACCTAATCGGGTGCTCAGTATGCGTGATGGCGGGTCAGTGGTCAAGTCGCTCTAGTATGTACCCAACTTTACTCGCCGTATCTCCTTCCTAGGTCATCTTCCAACTGTGTACCTAATACCTGTAGAAGATAAACTTTTGGTCAGAGCCCTCTTCGCTCTTGTTTCCTTACACTATCGCTCTTTCCTTACACTATCACTAGCTTTCACTTCTCCTCCCCTTCAGTGACACATCTGTCATTCCTTTTCTGTAGTTTTATTATATGGTTTGTATTTATCTTTTATATTCCTGTGAGAAAGACAAACACATTGGAGGGAAAGAAATGCAGGACACTAGCTCGATGAAGGAAAACAGAAGAGAGAGAGACCGATGGGGGGTGTAATGGGGACAAAGATTAGGAGGAAGACATGAAAAAAAAAACCTGACAAATAGCGGCTAGGTGAATTACTGGTACAAACTACTAGTTGTATTTATACAATTCACTGCACTTGTTTTTGTTACCTTTTATACGGTTCTATGTGCACCTTGTGGCGAATAACAAATAAAAGATAGTATCTGATTTCAGGCCTTACTCAGCAAAAACCCGAAATCACAATAAGGGTGTGTAGAATTTTTATATCGAGTTGGAGCCCAGTTTTTCCTCTGTAATAAAATCTGTTTAGGTGCCTTGTAGGGGTGTGGATCATTGGGTCGACCTGAAAAAGGTCAACAGTGTCTAGGCTACCATGGGAAAAGGGTCGTCACTGAAAAGGTCGACATGACTGTGTTTAAAAAATACATATATTTACTGTGTAAAATGACCGGGAACCCCAATTAGAGCACCACGTCCCCTCGCTCTGCTACCGATGCGCTCAACACAGGTTACTATTCCCAGTCGTAGTCCACGTAGATTGTAAAGTATGAAAAAGTTAAAAATAAATTTTTGTTTAAAAAAAAAACCTCATGTCGACCTATTAACTGTTGACCTATCATCCAGATACCCCTTGGAGTAGGTTGTTTTACTTTGAATCTTTAGTTGATTGAGAGTTGTGTGTTTTGGTATTTTTTTTTTTTTTTTAACAAAACTTTAATAGTTTGATCACTGAACTTGCCAAACAAACATTACTATTAAGACACCTATCAATATTGTTATGTAGCGCACTCTTGTCACAAAGTATGTTTATGCTCTAGTAGTACATTTTGCTTAAATAAATGTATGATTATCAAACTAAAAGAATGTTTAATAGACCTTAAGAACACAAGTCAAATTACAATTGGTACCCTTGTGCACAATGACTAACATCATATAGATCATGTCAAACTATACACTCTGTAGTTTAAGCATAGTATAGTAGTATCCTGTTATACTTGTGAATCATTCTTGCAGGAATGAGGTTAGTAAGCCTTTCTTGTCATTGTAAAGTGCTCTTAAGCGGTAGAGTAATGAAGAAGTCGTCATGATTATCTTTGTCATTACTTTTCCTTTCATCTAGGAGCTTTGGGTGATTGAGAGCTTTGTAATATATATCTGAGGTTTGGTTGTGGTATTATGAATTTTGGGTGGCTAAAGCCTTGTCTATGTGTTAGCGGTCTTGGTTTCAGTAGGGTGTTGTGTTCTATCTACTTACTGTCCCACTAGCAGAATGTTTTATATGTGCTCTAATTTATGGCTTCATCCTTTTTATCATATATAATTATTATTATTTTTTCTTCTTTTCTTTTTTAGATATCCTCATTTTAGGGTCAGAAAAAAGTAGCTGTGTAAAACCAAAGCTTTTCTGTTTGTTTGTTTGTTTGTTTGTTTGTTTTTTGTTTTTTAACAATTACTTATGTGGTGGCAGCATACGTTGTTGACCTTTTACAGTTCTGAACAAAATAGTAATAAAACAAAACTGGGTAATAACAGACAAAGAAGTAAGAGGGTCTTGCTTACAACCTACAGGGAAATAGGCATTGATAAACAGGAATAAGTGTAATTTTATAGCATAATGGTCCAGCCAGGTTGCAGAGGTTCTTAGTGGGCTGTAGAATACAGTCACACAGGAATGTTTGCTTGCAGACATCATGATGTGAAAGCGAAGAAAGAGATAAAATATCTAAAATTATGAGTCGACTGTATAGAGGGGATGTAATTGTATAGGATAGCTTATGGAGGTTAGGTGGATGGTTCTGAAGTTTGATAAACTTGCCTGAAGAGGTGTTTTTTTTTTTTCTGGGAACACTTAAAACTTTGGAGACTAGGGAAAAGTCTTATTATGCGTTGGAGGGCATTCCACAGAGTGAGTGCAGCCGGAAATAATTTCTGTAACCATGAGTGGGAGCAAGTTATGAGTGTCGATGAAAAATGCAGGTCTTGTTCTGATCAGAGAGGTTGAGTGGGGAGATATTTTGAGATAAGCTAAAAGATTATTATATGTAGATGTGTAGCAAGTAAAGTATTTTGTATTGACTATGGTAGAATACAGGTAATCAATGAAGGAACTGACAGAGCAGAGCAGCAGACCATGGGGTAAATTTACTAAGATGGGAGATCTATTTAAGATGAGATGTTGCCCATAGCAACCAATCAGATCGTACTTCTCATTTATCTACCACCTTCTAGAAAATAATACCTGGAATCTGATTGGTTGCTATGGGCAACATCCCATCTAAAATAGAACTCCCATCTTAGTAAATTTACCCCCATGAATGTTTAGCAAGGAAAATTAGCCTCACAGCTGCAAAATGCGTCAGAACATGACCACTATTTCTCTGTGTGCCATCTATAAACCAGTGACGTGCGGTGAGACAGAGCCTTTCCTATCATACTAACATACATACCAGACTTTTGACTATATAAAGTATATGAAAAATACAAAGAATATATTAGAAATATCTTCTTTGTATTATTCTAATCATTTTTATAGTCAAAACTCTGGAGTAAAAAGTCTATGAAAGGTGAGGCACTGTCTTTTCTGCACATCTCCGATTAAGACTCCCCATATTTCGATCAGTGTATACTGCTGCACCTGTGTATGATGCCCACGTGTACCCTTGGGCTCATATATTGTGTGTAAATCTGGCTCTGGTACTAGCTAGTGCCCCCTCAGCCATTTACCTCCCCACACGTCCCTGCTGTAAACCACAGGGACAGGCTTCAGTGATCCAGTTACTCTGCCAAAAGGTTTGAATGGGTAGATCTCATCCTATTTGGACACAGGCCAATGGTCTGTCACTGCAGGTTCTGTGAGTGTGACCGGTCTCTTATCCTTGTATTTGTCTTGTGTACTTTTTTTAAAAAGTTTTAGTCTGATCTTTTGTCTTTCTTTTTGCAGTCATTTCAGGGAAGTCAAGGGAGAGCCTACCTCTTTAATTCTGTGTAAGTATTTTCTAATCTAATTATTTATAGAGATGAATACTCTACTAATTTCTGGTCTCTTTAGGCTTTTAAGTCAGTGCATTATTTAACAGAGTACCTTTTAACCTGATAGTCATGTGGTGTTTAAACATCTGTGTTTGTCAAGGAGCAGAGTGCTCATCTATTTTATATACCTAGAACATGTGAGCAATATGCAAGCATGTTGGTTATGTTGATACAGACTACAGTTAGTCTAGTCTAATGCATTAGCCATTTCTTAATGACGATTTTTATGTACAGTGTAGGAGGCATGTATGTCACAACAGTCCATATAACTGTGCAGAACCTGGTATTTAACGGTCAGCAAGTCATTATGTGGTCAGTACTTCCTGTTCTGAAAACTAGAAAGCCACTACACAGATACATATCTGCAGTATAATTTCTGTCGCAAACCATTCATAATCTATAATCTGATTTATTTTGTGATCATCTACAAACCTTTTTCCATTCTTTTAAATGTGTTCCAACACCCAACCTGTCCATTTGATACTAAACCCCAGCCTTACATTTGATAACAGGGTATACAGATATACAGTGTTCAGCAAGACTTCCTTCAGGTTCCTAACTGGATGTGCATGCTTGTATGCTGAGAGAGATGAGCAGGTTTAAGATCAAGCCTGAGAAAAACAACAATCACTGCATTCTGAATGTAGTAGGTAACAGCAAGAGACTTAATAGACACCACAGAGTCTGGGGACAGTGTTGGTAAGGGGTTTTGCCATATAATGTGTTGAGTGCCCATATTCAGGCGCACCTGTAAAATAAACTGTCCACAGTAATTCACAAATAGGAAATTGTTACGGCACTGGACACACTGTAGGACCTTTATCATAACTGTAGCAGTGTCCTCTCCATAAATAGACCCTGGCTGACCTCCGTTTCACATGGCTTCAACTACACTATGACAGTGCATATGTGAGCAACTCTTTATTTGTCTTAAAACGGTACTTAAAAAACTGAGACCTTAACCTTGTGGTGGGAACAAGGAAAGACCAGCCAGCTCACAACTGCAATGTTATGGCAACTGACACCTACTGAGTGTAATGCTACTTCCAGATGGTGTCCTTTACTGGCATTATGGGATATCAGTATAGAATATAATAAACATCGATTTATGAAAATACATCCAAAATCGCACCTTTCATCAGCAGTACAACGATAGGGATAAAAATTAATATTTTAATGTTGTATGTATACTTTTTTGGGGTCTTTCTGATAGGCCAACTGAATTATTAACCTCTAATGTCTCTAGTGCATGCAGTAGGTTACTTTTTAATCTCCAATATACTTTAAATTAAAAGTCATCTATTTCCTGATGAATGACCAATACCTGCTTATACATAGCTTTATGTATTTCAAAGTCTTTGTGGGTGATTCCCGCAATATGCCATTGGAACGCCTGCAGTTGCTCACTAAATCCACCCCACCTTCCCTCTGATCTCTCCGATTTCTCACTGGAATTGTTTATTTTTGTTTGCAGTCTCAAGAGAGTGCATATTAAAATCTACCATCTCGGAGCTACAAGGAGTGTGGCTTATGCGCGTACTAGATTGTGGTCATAATCAATCCACTCCTTAGATATTGAAAAACTCTTAAACCTTTTGTTGTTAGCATGACTTTTTGTGTCACATGGTCATACAGCTCCTACAACCACAATGTATAAAATGGTTATAAGGGATTGTGCACATTTCTTTGTTGGATATGGAAATGTATAACCTATAAACAAGTTATCTTCCTCAGTTATTTAAAGATGCCCCCAAACCACTGTCCTCAGACTTAGCCAATGCTATTTTGGTCCTGCGTACAAAGCTCTCCTCAGTCGGGATACTTCCTTTTTTCTTTTTTACGATCTTGTGAGAAGCTCTCCAAATACTGAGCTATAAATAGACACACTTGGAATAAAATCCCTACTGCAGTCGTGGCATGCTCACCCCAGAGCACCTGGTGTAGATCACATTTGGTGTGAAAGTATGTTTCCAGACTCTACAAGCAGGAAATTCTAGAGGCCAATACCCAGTTAAACAGCCAGATTAACAAAGTATCTGAAACACTTGTAGTATTCGTTCATGCTTGCCAAGATTTTGTGATTTAGGATCAGGCTAAGCTTGAACCCTTATGCCCTCATTTAATGAGAAGTACATTGTATGTGTTAACTCACTTTATGTCCGCAGTAAAGAACCAGCCTTCCGCTGTTGTAAAGTTGCAGTAATGCATGAGACTTACAAAGAAGCAAAAACCACTCGCATGAACGTTCCACATTACAGGATTCTGTGTTTAGTGAAACTTAAATTGTTCACATCACATATAACCGTAATTAGCATTTAATAAACTTTTGTCCTGTAGGGTAAACGTCGGCTGTGGACCAGCAGAAGAGAGGGTCCTTTTAACCGGGTTGCATGCAGTGGCTGATATATACTGTGAGAACTGTAAAACCACACTTGGCTGGAAATATGTGAGTTTTATTATTAAACAAGAGTTTTCATCTTTTCACCACTTCAGAATCAGAAAACCAGTTAACGTACTCGTGATTCATACATATCGTACCCAGGGTTTGGTCTTGCTAACTATACAGCAGTAAATAAAACCAGCTAAGCTTTCATGAATACTGTGAACTTTTCTTTTCACTCTACTATTTGGGACTCTTATGTAGGAGTTAGGTCTCATTTAGTAACTGGGAGTTTTATATATTCCATGTTTCATCTGACATCCCTTTTTTTTTTTTTTTCTAAGAAAGTGTGAGGTGCATACTTAGAAGGGCATGCAGTATGAATTGCTCTCAAAGTGATAGAACATTAAGGACTGTACTCATTGCACCAAAAAGTCATTGTGTTGTGTCCATGGTCTATGTGTGGTCTGACGTTGGGCCAGTATCTGCAGGCTGTCTATGCTGGTGAACACTGTACAGGGCACTGCAAAAGCCCTTATACATGCCGAGAAACTGGGATTTGTAAAATTGTATTCACAGAAAACTGATAAAATCACACATTTCATGTTAGAAGATTTTTCATTTTAAATCCTAATTTAATACACATTTTAAATTGTATTTAAGTTAAGAGAGGAGACCAATGCTATGCTGCAAAGTTTTTATTTTTTAAGTATAAACCCTTAAGTTGTTTCAGATACTGTAATACACAGTCAACCTAGGTGGCTTATAGCACGCAGGATAAAAAAGCACAAAATATAAAATAAGATTTCTCTGACGTCCTAGTGGATGCTGGGGACTCCGTAAGGACCATGGGGAATAGCGGCTCCGCAGGAGACTGGGCACAAAAGTAAAAGCTTTAGGACTACCTGGTGTGCACTGGCTCCTCCCCCTATGACCCTCCTCCAAGCCTCAGTTAGATTTTTGTGCCCGAACGAGAGAAATCGGCGGCAGAAGACGTCCTGTCTTCAATAAGGTAGCGCACAGCACCGCAGCTGTGCGCCATTGCTCTCAGCACACTTCACACTCCGGTCACTGAGGGTGCAGGGCGCTGGGGGGTGGCGCCCTGAGACGCAATAAAAACACCTTAGATGGCTAAAAATACATCACATATAGCTCCTGGGCTATATGGATGCATTTAACCCCTGCCAGTTTTTCCTGAGAAAGGCCGCCGAGAAGGGGGCGGAGCCTATCTCCTCAGCACACAAGCGCCATTTTCCCTCACAGCTCCGTTGGAGGGAAGCTCCCTGACTCTCCCCTGCAGTCCTGCACTACAGAAACAGGGTAAAACAAGAGAGGGGGGGCACTAAATTTGGCAGATTAATAATACAGCAGCTATATAAGGGAAAAACACTTATATAAGGTTATCCCTGTATATATATATATATAGCGCTCTGGTGTGTGCTGGCAAACTCTCCCTCTGTCTCCCCAAAGGGCTAGTGAAGACACGGACACTGACTCCAGTGTCGACGGTGAGGAAACAAACGTATTTTCCAGTAGGGCCACACGTTACATGATCACGGCAATGAAGGAGGTTTTGAACATTTCTGATACTACAAGTACCACAAAAAAGGGTATTATGTGGGGTGTGAAAAAACTACCCGTAGTTTTTCCTGAATCAGATGAATTAAATGAGGTGTGTGATGAAGCGTGGGTTTCCCCCGATAAAAAACTGCTAATTTCTAAAAAATTATTGGCATTATACCCTTTCCCGCCAGAGGTTAGGGCGCGTTGGGAAACACCCCCTAGGGTAGATAAGGCGCTCACACGCTTATCAAAACAAGTGGCGTTACCGTCTCCGGATACGGCCGCCCTCAAGGAGCCAGCTGATAGAAAGCTGGAAAATATCCTAAAAAGTATATACACACATACTGGTGTTATACTGAGACCAGCAATCGCCTCAGCCTGGATGTGCAGTGCTGGGGTGGCTTGGTCGGATTCCCTGACTGAAAATATTGATACCCTGGACAGGGACAGTATATTATTGACTATAGAGCATTTAAAGGATGCATTTCTATATATGCGAGATGCACAGAGGGATATTTGCACTCTGGCATCAAGAGTAAGTGCGCTGTCCATTTCTGCCAGAAGAGGGTTATGGACGCGACAGTGGTCAGGTGATGCGGATTCCAAACGGCATATGGAAGTATTGCCGTATAAAGGGGAGGAGTTATTTGGGGTCGGTCTATCGGACCTGGTGGCCACGGCAACGGCTGGGAAATCCACCTTTTTACCCCAGGTCACCTCTCAGCAGAAAAAGACACCGTCTTTTCAGGCTCAATCCTTTCGTCCCCATAAGGGCAAGCGGGCAAAAGGCCACTCATATCTGCCCCGGGGCAGAGGAAGGGGAAAACGACTGCAGCAGGCAGCCTCTTCCCAGGAACAGAAGCCCTCCCCCGCTTCTGCCAAGTCCTCAGCATGACGCTGGGGCCTTACAAGCGGACTCGGGTACGGTGGGGGGTCGTCTCAAGAATTTCAGCGCGCAGTGGGCTCACTCGCAAGTGGACCCCTGGATCCTGCAGGTGATATCTCAGGGGTACAAATTGGAATTCGAGACGTCTCCCCCTCGCCGTTTTCCTAAAGTCGGCTTTACCGACGTCTCCCTCTGACAGGGAGGCAGTTTTGGAAGCCATTCACAAGCTGTATTCCCAGCAGGTGATAATCAAGGTACCCCTCCTGCAACAGGGAACGGGGTATTATTCCACACTGTTGTGGTACCGAAGCCGGACGGCTCGGTGAGACCGATTCTAAATCAAAAATCTTTGAACACTTACATACGGAGGTTCAAATTCAAGTTGGAGTCACTCAGAGCAGTGATTGCGAACCTGGAAGAAGGGGACTACATGATGTCTCCGGACATCAAGGATGCTTACCTTCATGTCCCAATTTACCCTTCTCACCAAGGGTACCTCAGGTTTGTGGTACAGAACTGTCACTATCAGTTCAGACGCTGCCGTTTGGATGGTCCACGGCACCCCGGGTCTTTACCAAGGTAACGGCCGAAATGATGATACTCCTTCGAAGGAAGGGAGTTTTAGTTATCCCTTACTTGGACGATCTCCTGATAAGGGTAAGATCCAGAGAACAGTTGGAGGTCGGTGTAGCACTATCTCAGGTAGTGTTGCGGCAGCACGGTTGGATTCTCAATATTCCAAAATCGCAGCTGGTTCCGACGACTCGTCTTCTGTTCCTAGGGATGATCCTGGACACAGTCCAGAAAAAGGTGTTTCTCCCGGAGGAGAAAGCCAGGGAGTTATCCGAGCTAGTCAGGAACCTCCTAAAACCGAGCCAAGTCTCAGTGCATCAATGCACAAGGGTTCTGGGAAAAATGGTGGCTTCCTACGAAGCAATCCCATTCGGCAGATTCCACGCAAGAACTTTCCAGTGGGACCTGCTGGACAAATGGTCCGGGTCGCATCTTCAGATGCATCAGCGGATAACCCTGTCACCAAGGACAAGGGTGTCCCTCCTGTGGTGGTTGCAGAGTGCTCATCTTCTAGGGGGCCGCAGATTCGGCATTCAGGACTGGGTCCTGGTGACCACGGATGCCAGCCTGCGAGGCTGGGGAGCAGTCACACAGGGAAGGAATTTCCAGGGCTTATGGTTAAGCCTGGAGACATCACTTCACATAAATATCCTGAAGCTAAGGGCCATTTACAATCCTCTAAGCTTAGCAAGACCTCTGCTTCAAGGTCAGCCGGTGTTGATCCAGTCGGACAACATCACGGCAGTCACCCACGTAAACAGACAGGGTGGCACAAGAAGCAGGAGGGCAATGGCAGAAGCTGCAAGGATTCTTCGCTGGGCGGAAAATCATGTGATAGCACTGTCAGCAGTGTTCATTCCGGGAATGGACAACTGGGAAGCAGACTTCCTCAGCAGATCAGGCAATAGCTGTAGACGCTCTGGTAACACAGTGGGTGTACCGGTCAGTGTATGTGTTCCATCCTCTGCCTCTCATACACAAGGTACTGAGAATTATAAGATGGAGAGGAGTAAGCACTATATTTGTGACTCCGGATTGGCCAAGAAGGACTTGGTAACCGGAACTTCAAGAGATGCTCACGGAGGATCCGTGGCCTCTACCTCTAAGAAGGGACCTGCTCCAGCAAGGACCCTGTCTGTTCCAAGACTTACCGCGGCTGCGTTTGACGGCATGGCGGTTGAACGCCGGATCCTGAAGGAAAAAGGCATTCCGGATGAAGTCATCCCTATCCTGATCAAAGCCAGGAAGGATGTAACCGCAAAACATTATCACCGCATTTGGCGAAAATATGTTGCGTGGTGCGAGGCCAGTAAGGCCGACGGAGGAATTTCAACTGGGTCGATTCCTACATTTCCTGCAAACAGGAGTGTCTATGGGCCTGAAATTGGGGTCCATTAAGGTTCAAATTTCGGCCCTGTCAATTTTCTTCCAAAAAGAACTAGCTTCAGTCCCTGAAGTTCAGACGTTTGTAAAAGGGGTACTGTATATACAGCCTCCTTTTGTGCCTCCAGTGGCACCTTGGGATCTCAATGTAGTTTTTGGGTTCCAAAAGTCACATTGGTTTGAACCACTTAAATCTGTGGAGTTAAAATATCTCACATGGAAGGTGGTCATACTGTTGGCCCTGGCCTGGGCCAGGCGCGTGTCAGAATTGGCGGCTTTATCCTGTAAAAGCCCTTATCTGATTTTCCATTCGGACAGGGCGGAATTGAGGACTCGTCCTCAGTTTCTCCCTAAGGTGGTTTCAGCGTTTCACCTGAACCAACCTATGGTGGTGCCTGCGGCTACTAGGGACTTGGAGGACTCCAAGTTGCTAGACGTTGTCAGGGCCCTGAAAATATATGTTTCCAGGACGGCTGGAGTCAGAAAATCTGACTCGCTGTTTATCCTGTATGCACCCAACAAGCTGGGTGCTCCTGCTTCTAAGCAGACTATTGCTCGTTGGATTTGTAGTACAATTCAGCTTGCACATTCTGTGGCAGGCCTGCCACAGCCAAAAATCTGTAAATGCCCACTCCACAAGGGAGGTGGGCTCATCTTGGGCGGCTGCCCGAGGGGTCTCGGCTTTACAACTTTGCCGAGCAGCTACTTGGTCAGGAGCAAATACGTTTGTAAAATTCTACAAATTTGATACCCTGGCTGAGGAGGACCTGGAGTTCTCTCATTTGGTGCTGCAGAGTCATCCGCACTCTCCCGCCCGTTTGGGAGCTTTGGTATAATCCCCATGGTCCTTACGGAGTCCCCAGCATCCACTAGGACGTCAGAGAAAATAAGAATTTACTTACCGATAATTCTATTTCTCGTAGTCCGTAGTGGATGCTGGGCGCCCATCCCAAGTGCGGATTGTCTGCAATACTGGTACATAGTTATTGTTACCAAAAAATCGGGTTATTGCTGTAGTGAGCCATCTTTTCTAGAGGCTCCTCTGTTATCATGCTGTTAACTGGGTTTAGATCACAAGTTATATGGTGTGATTGGTGTGGCTGGTATGAGTCTTACCCGGGATTCAAAATCCTTCCTTATTGTGTACGCTCGTCCGGGCACAGTATCCTAACTGAGGCTTGGCGGAGGGTCATAGGGGGAGGAGCCAGTGCACACCAGGTAGTCCTAAAGCTTTTACTTTTGTGCCCAGTCTCCTGCGGAGCCGCTATTCCCCATGGTCCTTACGGAGTCCCCAGCATCCACTACGGACTACGAGAAATAGAATTATCGGTAAGTAAATTCTTATTTTTACTTACCGGTAAATCTATTTCTCGTAGTCCGCAGAGGATGCTGGGGACTCTGTAAGGACCTTTGGGGGGGGGGGATAGATGGGCTTCGCAGGAGACATGGGCACTTTAAGAAAGAACTGAACTTTGGGTGTGTACTGGCTCCTCCCTCTATGCCTCTATGCCCCTCCTCCAGACCTCAGTTAGAGAAACTGTGCCCAGAGGAGATGGACACTACGAGGAAAGGATTTTGATAATCTAAGGGCAAGATTCATACCAGCCACACCAATCACACCGTATAACTTGTGATAAACTACCCAGTTAACAGTATGAACAAACAATATAGTCTCGGCCAAACCGATGAAACTACAGCATAACCCTTATGTAAGCAATAACTATATACAAGTCTTGCAGAAGAAGTCCGCACTTGGGACGGGCGCCCAGCATCCTCTACGGACTACGAGAAATAGATTTACCGGTAAGTAAAATCTTATTTTCTCTAACATCCTAGAGGATGCTGGGGACTCCGTAAGGACCATGGGGATTATACCAAAGCTCACAAACGGGCGGGAGAGTGCGGATGACTCTGCAGCACCGAATTGAGCAAACAGGAGGTCCTCCTCAGCCAGGGTATCAAACTTATAGAACTTTGCAAAGTCCTGCCGTAGAATGCGCTTGCTGAATCGTGTTACAGATCCAGCGAGCAATAGCCTGCTTTGAAGCAGGGCCGCCAACCTTGTTGGCTGCATACAGGACAAACAGAGCTTCTGTTTTTCAGATCCTAGCCATTCTGGCCACGTAAATTTTCAAAGCCCTGACCACATCAAGGGACTCGGAGTCCTCCAAGTCACGCGTAGCCACAGGCACGACAATAGGTTAGTTCATATGAAAGCATGAGACCACCTTAGGCAGGAATTGAGGACGGGTCCGCAATTTCGCTCTATCCACATGGAAAATCAGATAGGGGCTTTTAAGTGATAAAGCCGCCAATTCCGCAACTCGCGTAGCCGAAGCCAAGGCTAACAACATGACCACCTTCCAGGTGGGATATTTCAACTCCACTGTCTTAAGTGGTTCAAACCAATGTGACTTAAGGAACCGTAACACCACGTTAAGGTCCCAAGGCGCCACCGGCGGTACAAAAGGAGGCTGAATATGCAGTACTCCCTTCACAAACGTTTGTACTTCAGGAAGAGAAGCCAATTCTTTTTGGAAGAAAATGGATAAGGCCGAAATTTGAACCTTTTATCGATCCTAATTTCAGACCCAAGTTCACTCCAGTTTGAAGGAAGTGAAGCAGACGGCCCAAAAGGAATTCCTCCGTAGGAGCATTCCTGGCCTCACACCAGGAAACATATTTTCGCCATATTCGGTGATGTTTCGATGTCACTTCCTTCCTAGCCTTAATTAGGGTAGGAATGACCCCCTCCGGAATACCCTTTTCCACTAGGATCCTGCGTTCAACCGCCATGCTGTTAAACGCAGCCGCGGTAAGTCTTGGAACAGACAGGGCCCCTGCTGCAGTAGGTCCTGTCTTAGAGGAAGAGGCCACGGATTCTCTGTGAGCATTTCCTGCAGATCTGGATACCAGGTCCTCCGTGGCCAATCTGGAACAATGAGAATTGTTCTCACTCCTCTTTTTCTTATTATCCTCAACACCTTGGGTATGAGAGGAAGAGGAGTAAACACATAGCCCGACTGGAACACCCACGGTGTCACTAGGGCATCCACAGCTACTGCCTGAGGGTCTCTTGACCTGGTGCAATTACTCTGCGGCTTTGTGTTGAGGCGGGACGCCATCATGTCTATCAGTGGCAGTCTTCACCGAATTGCAATCTGTGCTAAGACTTCCTGATGAAGTCCCCACTCTCCAGGACGTAGGTCGTGTCCGCTGAGGAAGTCTGCTTCCCAGTCGTCCACTCCCGGAATGAACACTGCTGACAGTGCGCTTACATGATTCTCCGCCCAGCGAAGAATTCTGGTGGCTTCCGCCATCGCCACTCTGCTCCTTGTGCCGCCTTGGCGGTTTACATGAGCTACTGCTGTGATGTTGTCTGACTGGATCAGAACCGGTTGGTCGCGAAGTAGGGTCTCCGCCTGACGTAGGGCGTTGTATATGGCCCTTAGTTCCAAGTTGTGAAGACAAGTCTCTTGACTTGACCAAAGACCTTGGAAATTTTATTTTTCCCTGTGTGACTGCTCCCCAACCTCGGAGGCTCGCGTCCGTGGTCACCAGGATCCAGTCCTGAATGCCGAACCTGCGGCCCTATAGAAGGTGAGCACCCTGCAGCCACCACAGGAGAGATACCTTGGCCCTGGGGGAGAGGGTGATCCACTGATGAATCTGTAGATGTGACCCGTACCACTTGTCCAGTAGGTCCCATTTGAAAGTCCTCGCATGGAACCTGCCGAAGGGAATGATTTTCCCCGGACTCTGGTGCAGTGATGCCCTGACACCTGTTTTGGTTTCAACAAGTTCCTGACCAGAGTCATGAGTTCCTGGGCCTTCTCTATCTGAAGGTAAACCCCTTTCTGGTCCGTATCCAGAATCATACCCAAGAAGGGCAGACTAGTCATAGGAACCAACTGTGACTTCGGGATATTGAGAATCCAGCCGTGTTGCTGTGACACCTTCAGCGAAAGTGACACGCTGTTCAACAACTGCTCTTTTGATCTCGCCCTTATAGGAGATCGTCCAGGTATGGGATAACTGTGACTCCTTGCTTGCGTAGGAGCACCATTATTTCCGCCAATTACCCTGAAATTGGTAATGACCATACTGTACCGCAATTCTCAGGTACGCCTGATGGGGTGGATAAATGGGAACATGAAGGTATGCAGCCTTTATGTCTAGATACACCGTCAAATCCCCCCTTTCAGGCTGGCCATGATCGCTCTGAGCGATTCCACTTTAAATTTGAACCATTTCCAGTATAGGTTCCGAGATTTTAATTTTAAATAGGTCTGACCGAACCGTACAGATTCGGGACTACAGCCAAGGTTGAGTAATATCCCCTTCCTTGTTGCAGGAGGGGAACCTTGAGCACCACCTGTTGGAGATACAATGTGTGAATTGTATTCAATATAATCTCCCCTTCTGGGGGAGAAGCCGGTAGGTCCGATAAGGAAAACCGGCGAGGAGGCACCTATCGAATTCCTTTGTAACCCTGAGAACAATTTTTATTGCCCCGGGATCGACCTGTGAGTGAACTCAGATGTGGCTGAAGAGTCGAAGACGTGCTTCCCCTGGGACGGACTCCCTTAGCGGAGATCCCGCATCATGCGGTGGATGTAGTAGAGGCCGGGGAGGACTTCTGTTCCTGGGAACTAGCTGTGCCCCGTGTCCTTACCTCTGGTAAGAGAGGACGCTCCTCATACTTTCTTGTTATTCTGCGACCGAAAAGACTGCATTTGATAATGTCGTGCTTTCTTAGTCTGTGAGGGAATATAAGGCAAAAGATCAGAATTACCAGCTATAGCTGTGGAGACCAGGTCTGAGAGCCCTTCTCCACACAATTCCTCAGCCTTGTAAGGTAAACCCTCCATATGCCTCTTTTAGTCGGCATCACCTGTCCATTGCATGTTCCACAGGACACGTCTAGCAGAAATCTACATAGCGTTGACTCTAGAACCCAGTAGACTAACGTCTCTTTGGGCATGTCTTATATATATAATATTTATTTATATGTAAAAGATGATGTCTTTTATATTTATTTATTTATTTTTATATATATATATATATATATATATATGTATATATATATATATATATATATATATATATATATATATATATATATATATATATATATATATATATATATCTCTCTCTAACGTCCTAGTGGATGCTGGGGACTCCGTAAGGACCATGGGGAATAGACGGGCTCCGCAGGAGACAGGGCACTTTTAAGAAAGAATTAGGATACTGGTGTGCACTGGCTCCTACCTCTATGTCCCTCCTCCAGACCTCAGTTTGAATCTGTGCCCGGACGAGCTGGGTGCACCTTAGTGAGCTCTCCTGAGCTTACTAAAAAAGAAAGTATTTTGTTAGGATTTTTTATTTTCAGAGAGATCTGCTGGCAACAGACTCTCTGCTACGTGGGACTGAGGGGAGAGAAGCAGCCCTACTCACTAGAAGATAGGTCCTGCTTCTTAGGCTACTGGACACCATTAGCTCCAGAGGGATCGTACACAGGAACGCACCCTTGGTCGTCCGATCCCGGAGCCGTGCCGCCGTCCCCCTCGCAGAGCCAGAAGACAGAAGCCGGCGTGAGAAGCAAGAAGACTTCGAAATCGGCGGCAGAAGACTCTAGTCTTCATATGAGGTAGCGCACAGCACTGCAGCTGTGCTCCATTGCTCCCACACTAAACCCACACACTCCGGTCACTGTAGGGTGCAGGGCGCAGGGGGGGGCGCCCTGTGCAGCAATTGGGTACCTCTTGGCAAAAGCAGCATATATACAGTTGGGCACTGTATATATGCATGAGCCCCCGCCATTATTTTTACACAAAACGCGGGACAGAAGCCCACCGCTGAGGGGGCGAAGCTTCTTCCTCAGCACTCACCAGCGCCATTTTCTCTCCACAGCTCCGCTGAGAGGAAGCTCCCCAGGCTCTCCCCTGCAGAATCACGGTAGAAAGAGGGTAAAAAGAGAGGGGGGGGCACATAAATTTGGCGCAAAAACAGTATATACAGCAGCTACTGGGTTAACACTAAGTTACTGTGTGACTCCTGGGTAATATAGCGCTGGGGTGTGTGCTGGCATACTCTGTCTCTGTCTTTACAAAAGGCCTTGTGGGGGAACGGTCTTCAAATAGAGCATCCCCTGTGTGTGTGGTGTGTCGATACGCTTGTGTCGGCATGTTTGACGAGGAAGGCTATGTGGAAACAGAGCGGGTACAAATGAATATGGGGTCGGCGCCGACACCCGATTGGATGGATATGTGGAAGGTTTTAAATGATAATGTTAATTCCTTGCATAAAAGGTTGGATAAAGCTGAAGCCTTGGGACAGTCAGGGTCTCAACCCATGCCTGATCCTACAGCGCAGAGGCCGTCGGGGTCTCAGAAGCGCCCACTATCCCAAGTTGTTGACACAGACATCGACACGGATTCCGACTCCAGTGTCGATGGCGATGATGCAAAGTTGCAGCCTAAAATGGCTAAAGCCATCCGCTACATGATTATAGCAATGAAAGATGTGTTACACATCACAGAGGAAACCCCAGTCCCTGACAAGAGGGTTTATATGTATGGGGAAAAAAGGCAAGAGGTGACCTTTCCCCCTTCACATGAGTTAAATGAGTTATGTGAAAAGGCTTGGGAATCTCCAGATAGAAAACTGCAGATTTCCAAACGGATGCTTATGGCGTATCCTTTCCCGCCAACGGACAGGTTACGCTGGGAATCCTCCCCTAGGATAGACAAAGCTTTAACACGCTTATCCAAGAGGGTAGCCCTGCCGTCACAGGATACGGCCACCCTAAAAGATGCTGCGGATAGAAAGCAGGAGGGTATCCTGAAGTCCATTTATACACATTCAGGTACCCTACTAAGGCCGGCGATTGCGTCGGTCTGGATGTGTAGTGCTGTAGCAGCATGGACAGATACCTTATCTGAGGAACTTGATACCTTGGACAAGGATACTATAGTACTGACCCTGGGGCATATAAAAGACGCTGTCCTATATATGAGAGATGCCCAAAGAGACATAAGCCTACTGGGCTCTAGAATAAATGCAATGTCGATTTCCGCCAGAAGGGTCCTGTGGACTCTGCAATGGACAGGCGATGCCGACTCAAAAAGGCACATGGAGGTTTTACCTTACAGGGGTGAGGAGTTGTTTGGGGACGGTCTCTCGGACCTGGTCTCCACAGCTACGGCTGGAAAGTCAAATGTTTTGCCATATATTCCCTCACAACCTAAGAAAGCACCGTATTACCAAATGCAGTCCTTTCGATCACATAGAGGCAAGAAAGTCCGAGGTGCGTCCTTTCTTGCCAGAGGCAGGGGTAGAGGAAAGAAGCTGCACAATACAGCTAGTTCCCAGGAACAGAAGTCCTCCCCGGCTTCCTCTAAATCCGCCGCATGACGTGGGGGCGCGTCTCCGAAATTTCAGCCACAAGTGGGTTCACTCACAGGTGGATCCCTGGGCTATAGAGATTGTGTCTCAGGGATACAAGCTGGAATTCGAAGTGATGCCCCCTCACCGTTACCTCAAATCGGCCCTGCCAGCTTCCCCCATAGAGAGGGAAATAGTGTTAGCAGCAATTCACAAATTGTATCTCCAGCAGGTGGTGGTAAAGGTTCCCCTCCTTCAACAGGGAAGGGGTTACTATTCGACAATGTTTGTGGTACCGAAACCGGACGGTTCGGTCAGACCCATATTGAATTTAAAATCCCTGAACATATACCTGAAAAGGTTCAAGTTCAAGATGGAATTGCTCAGAGCGGTCATCGCAAGTCTGGAGGAAGGGGATTTTATGGTGTCTCTGGACATAAAGGATGCTTACCTTCATGTCCCCATTTATCCACCTCATCAGGAGTACCTCAGATTTGTGGTACAGGATTGTCATTACCAATTCCAGACGTTGCCGTTTGGTCTGTCCACGGCACCGAGAATATTTACCAAGGTAATGGCGGAAATGATGGTGCTCCTGCGAAAGCAGGGAGTCACAATTATCCCATACTTGGACGATCTCCTCATAAAGGCGAGGTCCAGAGAGCAGTTGTTGATCAGCGTAGCACGCTCTCGGGAAGTGTTACAACAGCACGGCTGGATTCTGAATATTCCAAAGTCGCAGCTGATTCCTACGACGCGTCTGCCCTTCCTGGGCATGATTCTGGACACAGACCAGAAGAAGGTTTTTCTCCCGACGGAGAAGGCTCAGGAACTCATGACACTGGTCAGAGACCTCTTAAAACCAAAACAGGTGTCGGTGCATCACTGCACGCGAGTCCTGGGAAAGATGGTGGCGTCATACGAGGCCATTCCCTTCGGCAGGTTCCATGCGAGGACCTTTCAATGGGATCTGTTGGACAAGTGGTCCGGATCGCATCTTCAGATGCATCGGCTGATCACCCTATCCCCCAGGGCCAGGGTGTCTCTCCTGTGGTGGCTGCAGAGTGCACACCTTCTCGAGGGCCGCAGATTCGGCATTCAGGACTGGGTCCTGGTGACCACGGATGCAAGCCTCCGAGGGTGGGGGGCAGTCACACAGTGAAGAAATTTCCAGGGTCTGTGGTCAAGTCAGGAGACTTGCCTTCACATCAATATCCTGGAACTAAGGGCCATATACAACGCCCTAAGTCAAGCGGAGACCCTGCTTCGCAACCAATCTGTGCTGATTCAATCAGACAACATCACCGCAGTGGCTCATGTAAACCGCCAAGGCGGCACAAGGAGCAGGGTGGCGATGGCGGAAGCCACCAGAATTCTTAGATGGGTGGAGAATCACGTACGAGCACTGTCTGCAGTGTTCATTCCGGGAGTGGACAACTGGGAAGCAGACTTCCTCAGCAGACACAACCTCCACCCGGGAGAGTGGGGACTTCATCAAGAAGTCTTCACGCAGATTGCAAGGCGATGGGAACTGCCACAGGTGGACATGATGGCATCCCGCCTCAACAAAAAGCTACAGAGGTATTGCGCCAGGTCAAGAGACCCTCAGGCGATAGCTGTAGACGCACTAGTGACACCGTGGGTGTTCCAGTCGGTTTATGTGTTTCCTCCTCTTCCTCTCATACCCAAGGTGCTGAGAATCATAAGAAAAAGAGGAGTGAGAACAATACTCATTGTTCAAGATTGGCCAAGAAGGACTTGGTATCCAGAGCTACAAGAAATGCTCACAGAGGACCCATGGCCTCTACCTGTAAGACAGGATCTGTTACAACAGGGGCCCTGTCTGTTCCCAGACTTACCGCGGCTGCGTTTGACGGCATGGCGGTTGAACGCCGGATCCTAGCAGAAAAAGGCATTCCGGATGAGGTTATTCCTACGCTGATAAAGGCTAGGAAGGACGTGACGGCTAAACATTATCACCGTATATGGCGAAAATATGTTGCTTGGTGTGAGGCCAGGAATGCCCCTACAGAGGAATTCCAGCTGAGCCGTTTCCTTCACTTCCTACAGTCGGGAGTGACTTTGGGCCTAAAATTGGGGTCCATTAAGGTCCAGATTTCGGCCCTATCCATTTTCTTTCAAAAAGAACTGACTTCTCTTCCTGAAGTTCAGACGTTTGTAAAGGGAGTGCTGCATATTCAGCCCCCGTTTGTGCCTCCAGTGGCACCTTGGGATCTTAACGTAGTGTTGAGTTTCTTGAAATCACACTGGTTTGAGCCACTTAAAACCGTGGAGTTAAAATATCTCACGTGGAAGGTGGTCATGCTATTAGCCTTGGCTTCAGCTAGGCGTGTGTCAGAATTGGCGGCTTTGTCACATAAAAGCCCCTATCTGGTTTTCCATATGGACAGGGCAGAATTGCGGACTCGTCCGCAATTTCTGCCAAAAGTGGTGTCATCTTTTCATATGAACCAACCTATTGTGGTGCCTGTGGCTACTCGTGACTTGGAGGATTCCGAGTTACTGGATGTAGTCAGGACTTTGAAGATTTATGTGGCCAGAACGGCTAGAGTCAGGAAAACTGAGTCGCTGTTTATCCTGTATGCATCCAACAAGCTGGGTGCTCCTGCTTCAAAGCAAACTATTGCTCGCTGGATCTGTAACACGATTCAGCAGGCTCATTCTGCGGCTGGATTGCCGCTTCCAAAATCAGTAAAAGCTCACTCCACAAGGAAGGTGGGCTCTTCTTGGGCGGCTGCCCGAGGGGTCTCGGCATTACAGCTTTGCCGAGCGGCTACTTGGTCGGGTTCAAACACCTTTGCAAAGTTCTACAAGTTTGATACCCTGGCTGAGGAGGACCTTGTGTTTGCTCATTCGGTGCTGCAGAGTCATCCGCACTCTCCCGCCCGTTTGAGAGCTTTGGTATAATCCCCATGGTCCTTACGGAGTCCCCAGCATCCACTAGGACTTTAGAGAAAATAAGATTTTACTTACCGGTAAATCTATTTCTCGTAGTCCGTAGTGGATGCTGGGCGCCCGTCCCAAGTGTGGACTTCTTCTTCTGCAATACTTGTATATAGTTATTGCTTAAATGAGGGTTATGTTATGGTTGCATCAGGGTTATCTGATGCTCTGTTGTTGTTCATACTGTTAACTGGGTAAGTTTATCACGAGTTATACGGTGTGATTGGTGTGGCTGGTATGAGTCTTACCCTGGATTCCAAAATCCTTTCCTTGTACTGTCAGCTCTTCCGGGCACAGTTTCCTTAACTGAGGTCTGGAGGAGGGACATAGAGGGAGGAACCAGTGCACACCAGTATCCGAATTCTTTCTTAAAAGTGCCCTGTCTCCTGCGGAGCCCGTCTATTCCCCATGGTCCTTACGGAGTCCCCAGCATCCACTACGGACTACGAGAAATAGATTTACCGGTAAGTAAAATCATATATATATATATATATATATATATATATATATATATATATATATATATATATATATATATATATATATATATAAATATGTATGTATACACACACACTAGGGACAATAACATGGCATCCTTATCTAGGGTTTCAATCTCCGCTGATAAGGTATCTGTCCACGCTGCTACAGCGCTATAAACCCATGCCGACACAGTCGCCGGTCTGAGTAGTGTACCAGAATGTGTGTAAATGGACTTCAAAGTACTTTTACTGCATGCTATCTGCAGGATCCCTGAGGATAGCTGTTAGGTTAGCGCTACCTTTTTGGGTAAACGTGTCAATGCCTTGTACACCCTGGGGGAAGATTCCCATCGTATCCTGGCCCCATTAGGAAAAGGATACTCCCTGAGAATTATTTTTGGGAAGCTGCAGCTTCTTGTCTGGAGATTCCCGCTCTTTTTCTTCATGAGAGGAGAGAAATTTACCTCAGCTTTCTTCCCCTTAAACCTGTGTACCCCTGTGTCAGGGACAGATGAGTCATCCGTGATATGCAAAACATCTTTTATTACAATAATCCTACATTGAATACTTTTCTGCCAGTCTTGGCTGTACTTTGCATTATCGTAGTCGACACTGGAGTCAGACTCCGTGTCGATATCAGTGTCTATTATTTTGGATAGTGAGACTCTGAAGGTCTCTGTGACATAGGGACAGACATGGGTAGATTCCCTGTCTGTTCTCTAATCTTTTGTAATACATTCATCTTGGCACTTAATTTCACATATCCAATCAGGTGTCGGCGTTGTCGACGGAGACACCACACACACACACATTTGCTCCATCTCTTCCTTAGGAGAGCCTTTTACCGCAGACATGTCGACACACGTACCGACACACTCCACACACACAGGGAATCTCTTATCTGCATACAGGTTCCCCCTTAGGCCCTTTGGAGAGACAGAGAGAGAGTATGCCAGCACACACCCCAGTGCTATATGACCCAGGAAAAAACACAGAATGTTTACCCAGTAGCGCTGCTGTAATGTATAATCGCCAAATATGTGCCCCCCCCCCTCTACTTTAAAACCCTCTTTCACCGTGTGTCAAGCAGGGGAGAGTCCGGGGAGCTTCCTCTCAGCGGTGCTGTGGAGAGAAAATGGCGCTGGTGAGTGCTGAGGGAGAAGCCCCGCCCCTCGGCGGCGGGCTTCTGTCCCGCTCAAACTTACTAAAATATGGCGGGGGCTCTTTTATATACATGTACAGTGCCTACCTGTACATGTATATAGTCTTTTGCCATAAGAGATGTGTTTATATTGCTGCCCAGGATGCCCCCCCTGCACCCTTACAGTGACCGGAGTGTGTGAGGTGTGTGGAGCAATGACGCACAGCTGCAGAGTGAAGCTCTGAAAACTTCTGCCGCCTGAGACGTCTTCTGACTTCGTTTCTTCTGGCTCTGTGAGGAGAACGGCGGCACGGCTCTGGGAGTGAACGCCCAGGACGAACCTGTGTTCACCCCCTCTGGAGCTAATGGTGTCCATTAGCCGAGGAAGCAGAGCCTATCATTTAAGTAGGTCTGCTCCTCTCTCCTCAGTCCCTCGATGCAGGGAGCCTGTTGCCAGCAGTGCTCCCTGTAAAAAGAGAAAAAATCCTAACAAAAATGCTTTCTAAGCCAGTGCACACCCAGAGTTCAGTTCTTTCTTAAAGTGCCCATGTCTCCTGCGGAGCCCGTCAATCCCCCCCCCCAAGGTCCTTACGGAGTCCCCAGCATCCTCTAGGACGTTAGAGTAAAATATCGCTCCCGGAGTGGGATAAGAAGTATTCTAAGACAAGAACATGTGTCAGTAGCCAGAGAAAACATTCCTAATTGCATATAATCATCCTCTTGATATGCATAAATATTAGGAAACAATCACTATTCTCCACCTTAAGTACTGTAGCAAGTAACTCCACCAACATTGTAATTGATGTGATCAGTATCAAATGTCTTTGATCATAGCAGGATACTGTATATATACTGCAAGCTATACTGGCATAATCTGCACCAGCAGATCCAATATCTTCCAGTAGTATGTAATAGTAGAGAAATTAGTAGAATAAGTTATATTAACTCTCACCTCAGACTGCAGAGTCTCTCAGGGAAATCCAGCCTGGCTTCACACAATCATAATTAGAATGGTAAATTCAATATAAAAATATGGATAATGCACCAATGAGAGAGCACGCTTATTGCTACCGGATAATAAATTCCTTCTCATAACCAAAGCTCTGTGCAATGTGGTCCAGCTATACAGTAATTGGCCCTAGTGGGCACAGTAATGTATCAAGAATGTGATTGCGATGGGGGAGGGAGGTGTGAGGAGAATAAATCAACTTTCACCAGAGTGGCATATGCAGAAGTGGACTCCATATAGCGTGGCTCAGTCAGCCCATAATCAGCTCGGCATAACTGGCAGACATCTGGGGGTATAAGGCGCAACGGGCAGGCAAGCACTAGGTACTGCTGATGGGGTTCTCTATAATTAGGCTTACCAAACTATCCCTTTAAACTAGGACACTCGTAAATAACACAGATTCTGTGGCTGGCTGACTTCATGCCTGCAGGAGTCTTTCGGTTTAAAGGGATAGTATGGTAAGCCTATCTATAGGAAGCACCAGCTGACTCCATGGAACACAACTGCGTACCATCAACGCATTTCATCGCACACAGGGCGGATTTGTCAAGAAGCGAAAGTCGTGCTGTAATATACAGCCCACTATACTGTGGTCATAGAGCTGCTGTCTGGTTTCAGAGCTTCACCTTGTGTGTATACTCTTGTAACATTACTTTCTCTGACGTCCTAGTGGATGCTGGGAACTCCGAAAGGACCATGGGGAATAGCGGCTCCGCAGGAGACTGGGCACAACTAAAGAAAGCTTTTAGGTCACCTGGTGTGCACTGGCTCCTCCCACTATGACCCTCCTCCAAGCCTCAGTTAGATTTTGTGCCCGGCCGAGGTTGGATGCACACTAGGGGCTCTCCTGAGCTTCTAAAAAGAAAGTATATAATTAGGTTTTTTATTTTACAGTGAGACCTGCTGGCAACAGGCTCACTGCAGCGAGGGACTAAGGGGAGAAGAAGCGGACCTACCTGCTTGCAGCTAGCTTGGGCTTCTTAGGCTACTGGACACCATTAGCTCCAGAGGGATCGACCGCATGGAACTGGCCTTGGTGTTTGGTCCCGGAGCCGCGCCGCCGTCCCCCTTACAGAGCCAGAAGCAAGAAGAGGTCCGGAAAATCGGCGGCAGAAGACATCAGTCTTCACCAAGGTAGCGCACAGCACTGCAGCTGTGCGCCATTGCTCCTCATACACACTTCACACTCCGGTCACTGAGGGTGCAGGGCGCTAGGGGGGGGCGCCCTGAGCAGCAATAAAAACACCTTGGCTGGCAAAAATACCACAATATATAGCCCCAGAGGCTATATATGTGATAATTACCCCTGCCAGAATCCATAAAAATGCGGGAGAATAGTCAGCGAAAAAGGGGCAGAGCTATCTCCTTCAGCACACTGGCGCCATTTCTCCCTCACAGCTCCGCTGGAAGGAAGCTCCCTGGCTCTCCCCTGCAGTCTACACTACAGAAAAGGGTAAAAAAGAGAGGGGGGGGGGCACTAAATTTAGGCGCAGTATATATATATATATAACAGCAGCTATAGGGGACATAATTCAGTTAGTCCCTGCATTATATAGCGCTCTGGTGTGTGCTGGCATACTCTCACTCTGTCTCCCCAAAGGGCTTTTGTGGGTCCTGTCCTCTGTTAGAGCATTCCCTGTGTGTGTGCGGTGTGTCGGTACGGCTGTGTCGACATGTTTGATGAGGATAATGATGTGGAGGCGGAGCAGATGCCTATAGAAGGGATGTCACCTCCTGCGGGGCAGACACCTGAGTGGATCAACTTTTGGAAGGAATTGCGTGCACGTGTCGACTCCTTACACACAAAATTTGACGACATGCCAAATGCGGGACAGCCGGCTTCTCCGCTCGTGCCTGTCCAGGCGTCTCAAAGGCCATCGGGGGCTCTAAAACGCCCGCTACCTCAGATGGCAGACGCGGATGTCGACACGGATACTGACACCAGTGTCGACGACGATGAGTCTAGTCTAATGTCCACTAAGGCCATTCGTTGCATGATTGAAGCAATGAAAGAGGTGTTACAAATTTCTGATATAAACCCAGGTACCACTAAAAAGGGTATTATGTTTGGGGAGAAAAAACTACCCGTAGTTTTTCCCCCATCAGAAGAATTAAATGAAGTGTGTGAAGAAGCGTGGGCTTTCCCTGATAAAAGATTGGTAATCTCTAAGAAGTTACTAATGGCGTTCCCTTTCCCGCCAGAGGATAGGTCACGTTGGGAGACACCCCCTAGGGTGGATAAAGCGCTCACACGTTTGTCTAAAAAGGTGGCACTACCGTCTCCGGATACGGCCGCCCTCAAGGAACCTGCTGATAGAAAGCAGGAGGCGATCCTGAAGTCTGTATATACACACTCAGGCATTATACTTAGACCAGCTATTGCGTCAGCATGGATGTGCAGTGCTGCCGCTGCGTGGTCAGATTCCCTGTCAGAAAATATTGACACCCTAGACAGGGACACTATTCTGCTAACCATAGAGCATATAAAAGACTCAGTCTTATACATGAGAGATGCACAGAGGGAGATCTGCCGGCTGGCATCTAAAATAAGTGCATTGTCCATTTCTGCTAGGAGAGGCTTATGGACTCGCCAGTGGACAGGGGATGCAGATTCAAAAAGGCACATGGAAGTTTTGCCTTATAAGGGTGAGGAGTTATTTGGGGATGGTCTCTCGGACCTAGTCTGGGAAGTCAGCATTTTTACCCCATGTTCCCTCACAGCCTAAAAAGGCGCCGTTTTATCAGGTACAGTCCTTTCGGACTCAGAAAAACAGGCGTGGAAAAGGTGGGTCCTTTCTGTCCAGAGGCAGAGGTAGAGGAAAAAGGCTGCAACAAACAGCAGGTTCCCAGGAGCAAAAGTCCTCCCCCGCTTCTTCCAAGTCCGCCGCATGACGGTGGGGCTCCACAGGCGGAGCCAGGTACGGTGGGGGGCCACCTCAAAAATTTCAGCGATCACTGGGCTCGCTCACAGGTGGATCCCTGGATCCTGCAAATAGTATCTCAAGGGTACAAACTGGAATTCGAGGCGTCTCCACCCCACCGGTTCCTAAAATCTGCCTTGCCGATTACTCCTTCAGACAGGGAGGCTGTGCTAGCGGCAATTCACAAGCTGTATTCCCAGCAGGTGATAATCAAGGTGCCCCTACTTCAACAAGGACGGGGTTACTATTCCACACTGTTTGTGGTACCGAAACCGGACGGTTCGGTGAGACCCATTTTAAATTTGAAATCCTTGAACACATATATAAAGAAATTCAAGTTCAAGATGGAATCGCTCAGGGCGGTTATTGCAAGCCTGGACGAGGGGGATTACATGGTATCCCTGGACATCAAGGATGCTTACCTGCATGTCCCCATTTACTATCCTCACCAGGAGTACCTCAGATTTGTGGTACAGGATTGCCATTACCAATTCCAGACGCTGCCGTTTGGACTCTCCACGGCACCGAGGGTGTTTACCAAGGTAATGGCGGAAATGATGATACTCCTTCGAAGAAAGGGAGTTTTAATTATCCCGTACTTGGACGATCTCCTAATAAAGGCGAGGTCCAAGGAGCAGTTATTGGTGGGAGTAGCACTATCTCAGGAGGTGCTACACCAGCACGGTTGGATTCTGAATATTCCAATATCACAGCTGGTTCCGACGACACGTCTACTGTTCCTGGGTATGATTCTGGATACAGTCCAGAAAAAAGTGTTTCTCCCGGAGGAGAAAGCCAAGGAGCTGTCATCTCTAGTCAGAGACCTCCTGAAACCAAAACAGGTATCGGTGCATCACTGCACGCGGGTCCTGGGAAAGATGGTGGCTTCGAAAGGAAGCAATTCCTTTCGGCAGGTTCCATGCCAGAATCTTTCAGTGGCACCTGTTGGACCAATGGTCCGGATCGCATCTTCAGATGCATCGCCTAATAACCCTGTCTCCAAGAACCAGGGTGTTTCTGCTGTGGTGGCTGCAGAGTGCTCATCTTCTAGAGGGCCGCAGATTCGGCATACAGGACTGGGTCCTGGTGACCACGGATGCCAGCCTTCGAGGCTGGGGGGCAGTCACACAGGGAAGAAACTTCCAAGGACTATGGTCGAGTCAGGAGACTTCCCTACACATAAATATTCTGGAACTAAGGGCCATTTACAATGCCCTAAGTCAGGCAAAATCCCTGCTTCTACACCAGCCGGTACTGATCCAGTCAGACAACATCACGGCAGTCGCCCATGTAAATCGACAGGGCGGCACATGAAGCAGGATGGCAATGGCAGAAGCCACAAGGATTCTCCGATGGGCGGAAAATCACGTACTAGCACTGTCAGCAGTGTTCATTCCGGGAGTGGACAACTGGGAAGCAGACTTTCTCAGCAGGCACGACCTCCACCCGGGAGAGTGGGGACTTCATCCAGAAGTCTTCACGCTGATTGTAAATCGATGGGAACGGCCACAGGTGGACATGATGGCGTCCCGCCTAAACAAAAAACTAGAGAGATATTGCGCCAGGTCAAGGGACCCTCAGGCGATAGCTGTGGACGCTCTAGTGACACCGTGGGTGTACCAGTCAGTTTGTGTTCCCTCCTCTGCCTCTCATACCAAGGGTACTGAGAATAATAAGAAAACGAGGAGTAAGAACAATACTCGTGGTTCCGGATTGGCCAAGACGAGCGTGGTACCCGGAACTTCAAGAGATGATCTCAGAGGACCCATGGCCTCTGCCGCTCAGACAGGACCTGCTGCAGCAGGGGCCCTGTCTGTTCCAAGACTTACCGCGGCTGCGTTTGACGGCATGGCGGTTGAACGCCGGATCCTGAAGGAAAAGGGCATTCCGGAGGAAGTCATTCCTACGCTGATTAAAGCCAGGAAAGATGTAACTGCAAAGCATTCTCACCGCATATGGCGGAAATATGTTGCTTGGTGTGAGGCCAAAAAGGCCCCAACAGAGGAATTTCAACTAGGTCGATTTCTGCATTTCCTACAAGCAGGAGTGACTATGGGCCTGAAATTAGGCTCCATTAAGGTACAGATCTCGGCTCTGTCGATTTTCTTCCAGAAAGAACTAGCTTCACTACCTGAAGTTCAGACGTTTGTGAAAGGAGTGCTACATATTCAGCCCCCGTTTGTGCCTCCAGTGGCACCTTGGGATCTCAACGTGGTGTTGAGTTTCTTAAAATCACATTGGTTTGAGCCACTTAAAACCGTGGATCTAAAATATCTCACGTGGAAAGTGGTCATGTTATTGGCCTTGGCTTCAGCCAGGCGTGTGTCAGAATTGGCAGCTTTGTCATGTAAAAGCCCTTATCTGATTTTCCATATGGATAGGGCGGAATTGAGGACTCGTCCTCAGTTTCTCCCTAAGGTGGTATCAGCTTTTCACTTGAACCAACCTATTGTGGTGCCTGCGGCTACTAGGGACTTGGAGGATTCCAAGTTACTGGACGTAGTCAGGGCCTTGAAAATTTATGTTTCCAGGACGGCTAGAGTCAGGAAAACTGACTCGCTATTTATCCTGTATGCACCCAACAAACTGGGTGCTCCTGCTTCTAAGCAGACTATTGCTCGCTGGATTTGTAGCACAATTCAGCTGGCGCATTCTGCGGCTGGACTGCCGCATCCTAAATCAGTAAAAGCCCATTCCACAAGGAAGGTGGGCTCATCTTGGGCGGCTGCCCGAGGGGTCTCGGCTTTACAACTTTGCCGAGCTGCTACTTGGTCAGGGGCAAACACGTTTGCAAAATTCTACAAATTTGATACCCTGGCTGAGGAGGACCTTGAGTTCTCTCATTCGGTGCTGCAGAGTCATCCGCACTCTCCCGCCTGTTTGGGAGCTTTGGTATAATCCCCATGGTCCTTTCGGAGTTCCCAGCATCCACTAGGACGTCAGAGAAAATAAGATTGTACTCACCGGTAAATCTATTTCTCGTAGTCCGTAGTGGATGCTGGGCGCCCATCCCAAGTGCGGATTGTCTGCAATACTTGTATATAGTTATTGTTAACTAAAGGGTTATTGTTGAGCCATCTGTTGAGAGGCTCAGTTGTTTTCATATTGTTAAACTGGGTATAGTATCACGAGTTATACGGTGTGATTGGTGTGGCTGGTAGGAGTCTTACCCGGGATTCAAAATCCTTCCTTATTATGTCAGCTCGTCCGGGCACAGTGTCCTAACTGAGGCTTGGAGGAGGGTCATAGTGGGAGGAGCCAGTGCACACCAGGTGACCTAAAAGCTTTCTTTAGTTGTGCCCAGTCTCCTGCGGAGCCGCTATTCCCCATGGTCCTTTCGGAGTTCCCAGCATCCACTACGGACTACGAGAAATAGATTTACCGGTGAGTAAAATCTTATTTTAAAGATCTTTACTCTATTCTCTCTCTCTTACGTCCTAGAGGATGCTGGGGACTCCGTAGGGACCATGGGGTATAGACGGGCTCCGCAGGAGACATGGGCACTATAAAGAACTTTAGATGGGTGTGCACTGGCTCCTCCCTCTATGCCTCTCCTCCAGACCTCAGTTAGATCCTGTGCCCAGAGGAGACTGGGTGCATTGCTGGGGAGCTCTCCTGAGTTTTTCTGTAAAAGAATTTTGTTAGGTTTTTTATTTTCAGGGAGCACTGCTGGCAACAGGCTCCCTGCATCCTGGGACTGAGGAGAGAGAAGCAGACCTACTTAAATGCTAGGCTCTGCTTCTTAGGCTACTGGACACCATTAGCTCCAGAGGGTCGGAACGCAGGTCTCACCCTCGCCGTTCATCCCGGAACCGCGCCGCCGTCCTCCTCACAGAGCCGGAAGATAGAAGCCGGGTGAGTTTTCAGAAGAAAGAAGACTTCAAAGGCGGCAGAAGACTTCAGATCTTCTCTGAGGTAACGCGCAGCGGTAACGCTGCGCGCCATTGCTCCCACACGCACACACACACACACAGCGGGCACTGAAGGGCGCAGGGGGGGCGCCCTGGGCAGCAATAAACCTCTAGGACTGGCTATTAGAGTTATATAGGCTGCAGAGGCAGTAGATTATACAATCCCCCGCCAGTGTTAAGAAAATTGAGCGGGACCGAAGCTTGCCGCTGAGGGGGTGGAGCTTGATCCCACAGCACTAACCAGCGCCATTTTCTCCACAGCACATGCAGAGAAGCTGGCTCCCCGGACTCTCCCCTGCTGAACACGGTGACAGAGGGCAAGAAAGAGGGGGGGGGGGGCACTTATAATTGGCGCAGTGAATGTATATTGATATATAAAAGCGCTGTTTATCTGGGAATTGATTTCCAGTGTCAGTTGGCGCGGGGTGTGTGCTGGCATACTCTCTCTCTGTCTCTCCAAAGGGCCTTATTGGGGAACTGTCTCCATATAAACATATCCCTGTGGGGGTGTCGGTACGCGTGTGTCGGCATGTCTGAAGCGGAAGGCTCATCTAAGGAGGAGGTGGAGCAGATGATTGTGGTGTCTCCGTCGGCAACGCAGACACCTGATTGGATGGACATGTGGAATGTGTTAAATGCAAATGTGACTTTGTTACATAAGAGATTAGACAAAGCAGAGTCCAGGGATACTTCAGGGAGTCAATCAATGGCTTTGACGGTGTCACAGGGCCCTTCAAGGTCTCAAAAACGTCCCCTATCCCAAATAGCAGACACTGATACCGACACGGATTCTGACTCCAGTGTCGACTACGATGAAGCAAGGTTACACCCAAGGGTGGCCAAAAGTATTCATTATATGATTATTGCAATAAAAGAGGTTTTGCATATCACAGATGACCCCTCTGTCCCTGACACGAGGGTACACATGTTTAAGGAAAAGAAACCTGAGGTAACGTTTCCCCCATCTCATGAGTTTAACGCGTTATGTGAAAAGGCTTGGGAAACCCCAGACAAAAAACTACAGATTCCCAAAAGAATTCTTATGGCGTATCCTTTCTCTGCACAGGACAGGGTACGGTGGGAATCCTCGCCCAGGGTGGACAAGGCTTTAACACGCTTATCCAAGAAGGTGGCGCTACCGTCTCCAGACACGGCAGCCCTCAAGGATCCTGCTGATCGCAGACAGGAAACGACTCTAAAATCAATTTATACACATACAGGCGCTTTGCTCAGACCGGCAATAGCATCGGCTTGGGTTTGCAGCGCAGTAGCAGCTTGGACAGATACCTTGTCAGCTGACATTGATTCCCTAGATAGGGATACCATTTTATTGACCCTAGGTCACATTAAGGACTCCGTATTATATATGAGAGACGCTCAGAGAGACGTTGGGCTACTAGGTTCGAGGGCCAACGCCATGGCGATTTCTGCTAGGCGAGCACTGTGGACCCGCCAATGGACGGGTGATGCCGACTCAAAGAGGCATATGGAAGTTTTGCCTTACAAGGGTGAGGTTTTATTTGGGGAAGGTCTCGCGGACCTGGTTTCCACAGCTACCGCGGGTAAATCTACCTTTTTGCCTTATGTTCCCCCCACAGCAAAAGAAAACACCACAGTATCAGATGCAGTCCTTTCGGTCGCATAAGTCCAGAAGAGGTCGGGGCTCTTCATTCCTCGCCAGAGGTAAGGGTAGAGGGAAAAAAATGCCGGCTACGGCCAGTTCCCAGGAGCAGAAGTCCTCCCCGGCTTCTACTAAATCCACCGCATGACGCTGGGGCTCCACTAAGGGAGTCAGCACCGGTGGGGGCACGTCTTCGACTCTTCAGCCACGTCTGGGTTCAGTCGGACGTGGATCCTTGGGCGATGGAAATTGTATCCCAAGGCTGCAAGCTAGAATTCGAAGACGTGCCTCCTCGCCGATTCTTCAAATCGGCTTTACCAGCTTCAACCCCAGAGAGGGAAATAGTTTTAGCTGCAATTCAAAAGCTGTGTCTACAGCAAGTGATTATCAAGGTTCCCCTAATACAACAGGGAAAAGGGTACTATTCAACCCTGTTTGTGGTCCCGAAACCGGATGGCTCGGTCAGACCCATTCTAAATCTTAAATCCCTGAACTGGTACTTAAAAAGGTTCAAGTTCAAGATGGAATCGCTCAGGGCAGTAATCTCCAGCCTGGAAGGGGGGGATTTTATGGTGTCACTAGACATAAAGGATGCATACCTTCACGTCCCCATATATCCTCCTCATCAGGCATACCTGAGATTCGCTGTACAGGACTGTCATTACCAGTTTCAGACGTTGCCGTTTGGGCTTTCCACGGCCCCGAGGGTTTTTACCAAGGTAATGGCGGAAATGATGGTGCTCCTGCGCAGGCAAGGAGTCACAATTATCCCGTACTTGGACGATCTCCTGATAAAAGCGAGATCAAAGGAACCGTTGCAGAAAAGCGTGTCGCTCTCTCTGAGAGTGCTGCAGCAGAATGGCTGGATTCTAAATCTTCCAAAGTCACAGTTGGTTCCAACGACTCGGCTATCTTTCTTAGGCATGATTCTGGACACAGAACAAAGGAGGGTTTTTCTCCCGATGGAAAAAGCCCAGGAACTCCAGAACATGGTCAGAGACCTGTTAAAACTGAAAAGAGTGTCAGTCCATCAATGCACTCGTGTACTGGGGAAAATGGTGGCGACCTACGAGGCCATCCCCTTTGGCAGGTTTCATGCGAGGACTTTTCAGTGGGACCTTCTGGGCAAGTGGTCCGGGTCCCATCTTCAAATACATCTGAAAATAACCCTGTCCCCCAGGGTGTCTCTCCTGTGGTGGCTGCAGAGTGCTCACCTTCTAGAGGGTCGCAGGTTCGGCATTCAAGACTGGGTTCTGGTGACCACGGACACGAGCCTCCGAGGATGGGGAGCAGTCACACAAGGAAGGAATTTTCAGGGACTGTGGTCAAGCCAAGAGGCTTGCCTACACATCAACATACTGGAATTAAGGGCCATATACAACGGCCTACGACAAGCGGAGAATCTTCTTCGCGATCTACCGATTCTGATTCAATCAGACAACGTCACAGCCGTGTCTCATGTAAACCGCCAAGGCGGGACAAGGAGCAGAGTGGCAATGGCGGAAGCCACCAGGATTCTGCGCTTGGCGGAAAATCACGTAAGCGCTCTGTCAGCGGTATTCATTCCGGGAGTGGACAACTGGGAAGCAGACTTCCTCAGCAGACACAATCTCCATCCAGGAGAGTGGGGACTTTATCAAGAAGTTTTTGCAGAAATAACAAGTCTTTGGGGACTTCCTCAAAAAGACATGATGGCGTCACGCCTCAACAAGAAACTTCGGAGGTATTGTGCCAGGTCAAGGGACCCTCAGGCAGTAGCGGTGGACGCCCTGGTGACACCATGGGTGTTTCAGTCGGTCTATGTGTTCCCTCCTCTTCCTCTCATCTCAAAAATATTGAGAATCATAAGACGAAAAAGAGTGCAGACAATACTCATTGTTCCAGATTGGTCTCGAAGGGCCTGGTATTCAAATCTTCAGGAGATGCTCACAGAAGATCCATGGCCTCTTCACCTCAGGGAGGACCTGTTGCAGCAGGGGCCCTGCGTGTTCCAAGACTTACCGCGGTTACGTTTGACGGCATGGCGGTTGAACACCGAATCCTAGCTGGGAAAGGTATTCTGGAGGAAGTCATCCCTACTCTGATAAAGGCTAGGAAGGAGGTGACGGCGAAACATTATCACCGTAGCTGGAGGAAGTATGTATCTTGTTGTGAAGCCAAGAATGCTCCTACGGAATATTTCCACTTGGGCCATTTTGTCCACTTTCTACAGACAGGAGTGGATATGGGCCTAAAGTTAGGCTCCATTACGGTACAGATTTCAGCCCTATCTATATTCTTCCAGAAGGAATTGGCTTCTCTTCCAGAAGTCCAGACGTTTGTAAAGGGAGTGCTGCACATCCAGCCTCCTTTTGTGCCCCCAGTGGCACCTTGGGACCTTGGCGTGGTGTTACAGTTCCTAAGATCTCACTGGTTTGAGCCTTTTTGAAACAGTTGAATTAAAATTTCTCACTTGGAAGGTGGTCATGTTGTTGGCCTTGGCATCTGCAAGGCGGGTGTCTGAATTAGCGGCCTTGTCTCATAAGAGCCCCTATCTCATCTTCCATGTGGATAGAGCTGAGTTGAGGACTCGTCCTCAATTTTTGCCTAAGGTGGTGTCATCGTTTCATATGAACCAGCCTATTGTGGTGCCTCTGGCTACGGGAGACTTGGAGTATTCCAAGTCCCTTGATGTAGTCAGGGCCTTAAAAATTTACGTAGCCAGGACGGCTCGGATTAGGAAAACAGAGACACTGTTTGTCCTGTATGCAGCCAACAAGGTTGGTGCTCCTGCTTCCAAGATCTGTAACACGATTCAGCAGGCTCATTCTACGGCTGGATTGCCGTTAATAAATTCGGTAAAGGCCCATTCCACTAGGAAGGTGGGCTCTTCTTGGGCGGCTGCCCGAGGCGTCTTGGCTTTACAGCTTTGCCGAGTAGCTACTTGGTCGGGTTCAAACACCTTTGCAAAATTCTACAAGTTTGATACCCTGGCTGATGAGGACCTCATGTTTGCTCAATCGGTGCTGCAGAGTCATCCGCACTCTCCCGCCCGTTTTGGAGCTTTGGTATAATCCCCATGGTCCTTACGGAGTTCCCAGCATCCTCTAGGACGTAAGAAAATAAGATTTTAAACCTACCGGTAAATCTTTTTCTCCTAGTCCGTAGAGGATGCTGGGCGCCCGTCCCAGTGCGGACATTTTTCTGCATGACTTGTATATAGTTGTTGCTTACATAAGGGTTATGTTACAGTTAAGATCAGTAGTTGGCTGATACTGTTTTGTTTCATACTGTTAACTGGTTGCGTATATTCCAGGTTATATGGTGTGGGCTGGTATGAATCTTGCCCTTAGGTTAACAAAAATCCTTTCCTCGTACTGTCAGTCTCCTCTGGGCACAGTTTCTCTAACTGAGGTCTGAAGGAGGGGCATAGAGGGAGGAGCCAGTGCACACCCATCTAAAGTTCTTTATAGTGCCCATGTCTCCTGCGGAGCCCGTCTATACCCCATGGTCCTTACGGAGTCCACAGCATCCTCTACGGACTAGGAGAAAAAGATTTTCCGGTAGGTTTAAAATCGTATTTTATTGCAGCCTGGTGTTGTATTCCAAAGCAGCAAAAATAAATATCACTATTTAAAGACAAGCCTTAAATAGGAATTCAATTACCACATGTGGAAAAGGGTGGTAGCCTCTGGCTTTAATGCCGGGGTTAATTCAGTTGCACTCCCTAATTCACCCGACAGTCTTGTTAACACCCTTTAAATTAGCATTGCAGAATACATGAAAAATTCAGGGATTCGTGTGTTAACAGGGCCGCAACACCTGTTAACCCGCTAGTTACAAGGGATTTTTTTTTTTTTTTTCGATCTGAGGCTGGCGGGAAAAAAAATCCCAGATAACTCCTGGCTTTGGGGCTAATTGGATAGCCCTGGGGGATCAAGTAGCCCATGGTAATCTAATAAAGGTTTCATGGAATGTGAGTAGTAGGGGATGTACGGGGTTTCTTTATGAACTAAGAGCTGAGAAAGTAATTTGTGCAATCTCAGTTTTACTCTCTCCTTCTCTCTCCACAGGAACATGCCTTTGAAAGCAGTCAGAAATACAAGGAAGGAAAGTTTATCATTGAACTAGCGCACATGATAAAAGACAATGGATGGGAGTGAGTGTTGTGCACTGCTCTCTATTCAGGTTGCATCTGTGTGGAACATACATTACAGGCAAAGTAAAACAGAACTGTGAATTTTGTTGTTGAGCAACCGAAAAGATCACTGAACTTTTACAATAAAGATGTAACCTCATGGACTGGTAGAGTAGCTGATGGGCACATTGTGGCTGGACTTGAATCCTCATATGTCCTTGAAGGTTCCTGCTCCCTTTTTACTATCTCCCCTCTCCTTTTCTTTATGTAGATGTTTTCTTGTGTGTGATCAACTGTTAAATGTTGTTGCTGCTGCAACACACTGGAAGAGATTCCCTCACCCCCTGATTTGTAAACGTACAAGTCCTTGAGACGCTTATATTGGCTTGCAATTTTGTTTATACGCATGCCTATATGTTTTCTCCTCTACACATCTTGACATGTCAGTCCCTGAGCTGAAGAAACAAGTGTGCATTGGGCCCAAGAAGAAGAGAGAATCCGTACAGTGCAAGTTGTTTCACATCTGGAAAGGGGAAGAGTTTGCGGCACTGGAGACCCAATGAATCAATAGACACTCAAAGGTGGTGTTTGCAAAGCCTTTGTGGCATGTTCCTGACCTCCGCCTCTGCTGCTACTGTAAGGGGTGTTTTCCAGTGTGCAGGGAAGCAGTTGGACATACCAGATGCCAATTCTATCATTTTGGTTTACATATGATTTTTAAATCCCAAGGAGGGGAATATTCTTTCTTTAGGGTGAAAAAAATCTTACAAATATGATGATCCTTCCTGCTAAATAAGCCAAATTCTTTGCTCCTCACTAATCGGAGAATACAAAACCCTGTATACAGAAAATTGTACCTTTATCCACTTGATGGCGTGGGACGAACAACTTGGCTTTGTTGCAAACCCCATGTTGGAGCAAGGTGGTTTGCCGAAACAGTTATTGTGCAACTGGTGCCGCATACACCAAAAGTGTGTTATGGCTGGTTCCATAAACATTGTAGGTTTCATTTAATGCACTGGATATAGAGGGCATTTGAAATATTATTAGATGTGCTCCTACTTTTTGCACACTCACAATATAGGGAATCTTTCTGGGGAAAAGGCCCTTCTTGTTTGTACAGTATATATTCCCAGTTTCGTTTTGTAGGATGGTTAATTTAACTCTTGGGTGAGGGTGGTTTGCTGGTTAAATCATTTCCAAAGTTTGGTGTTTTTGTTTTGTTTTTAAGAAATAATGAACGTAAACAAACTATGAAAGTAAATGTTGCCTAAATGACTTGTTACATGTGCACATCTGCAGCTGCTGTGGAAGGGAGAAGGACGCGGAACGTACTGGGCGAGCCTGCCAGCTGTCCCTCAGTGTGGATGTGCATCATACTGGGGGTGCTTCTCTATTCAGAATCTTACCTCCCATTTCTCTCACATGCCTTAGTAGCACAAGGCATATAGGCATCCTCTCTAACATTAGTTGTTTCAGGCTTTTGTGGTTAATGTTGACTTAGAATTGTAGCCTTTTTTTATGACCATAACTGAAATGAAGTAGTCTTTCCTCCGCACATAACCTTTCTGGAAAGGTGGGATTATTAATGCAGTAATGGCCATGTAGAGGACTAGGAGATGAAGACAAGGACCATTTATTTTTCTATACAACACTACCACTACTGTGAGCACTTTGACTTCAATGATATTATGGGAATCCTTGCAATAAAAATGCCCCCCTGCCCCCTAAATATGTTTAATGTAATGCTACAGACTCTTTCAGTGTAATAACTGATGCAACGCTGCTGCTTAATGCATTCTGTAGAAGTAGGATGGACTGCACTTTATGCGTATAGTCAATTTCAGTAATTGCTTTATTATAAGACAGATCACAACTAAAGGTTATAGATAGAAAACGTTTATTCATAGAAAAGATCTACATCAATTGTATTTGTATTAATGATTATATGATTGGAGATCCACCATGTCAGTGACCTTACATAACCTTGCAATATTCTGGAGATTGTTAGATGAATCCATTCACCCTGCTTACAGCGAAGGGATTATTTTCCGTAACAGGTGCCTGCATTAAACTTAAAAATAGCATTATACTAGATATTTAGCTGTACTTACACCTCAAATCAAGGGGCTTATTATGAAATTGCATGACCTGTGTAATCTATAGTTCAGAAATTCTTTAGAACTCTGTTGGTGGGATTAGCTGGTATGTCCCTATATTTTGCTATGCACTTTGCTATGCGTCTAGTGAACTGTGCTTTACTTATTTTGGCATATGTTCAAAGTGGTTATTGGCCTCAAAATTTGTAGTAAAAACTTTAAAAAAGAAAAAAAAGTTTCTGCCACCATCAAAAGCCTGTTCTTGCCTCATGAACAAAACGCCCACTAAATATTAATGGCTCCCAGTTGTGGCTAGAGTGACCTATAGGACAGTCTGGTTACTGATCCTGATTGTGAGTGTTTGTTTTTCAGCAGTTTGCATAAAACTTGAAATAAATATATATATATAAAAAAAAAGACAAAAAAGCATTTTCCATCTAACCAATTTTTGTATATAATAATATTATGGGTAATATTTAAAGTGTTTTCTGTGTTATGGTAAGGTTGCCATTTTTTTATTATTTTTTTTTGTTATTATGATTCTTGTAGCTACTTAACAGATTTCTGTGTGTGTATTGTTTTTGTAAGCAGTTTGGAAAGCTGTTATACTCAAAATATTGAGCTTCATGTTTTCCATTGCTAAACTTGTCTCTATATACCCTGACAGATGACAGCTCTGTAACACCTGTCCCGTAGTTACAAAGCAATTCTAGGGCCTTCTTCCTTTTATAAGGTGCTGTGTTCAATATTACATGACCTTTGACAGTGAAAGAGTTACAATGTTGACTCTGCAGAATACTTGATGTGGCTTATTCCATTGTTTGCAGTTGTGCTAGGTCCTAGTTAGAGTGCTGAAAGAGACCAGATAAAATTGCTGTACAGGGCTTTAAATGTACAGCGAGAACGCTGGTCTTTTCTGTTTCCTCTCCACTACTGCTTTGATAGTGTTCACGAGAATATCTTCTTTATTAAACATCTATGGTTCTTTTCTCTTTGGTAGTAACATCTTGTCTACTATATATTTGAATTTAAGTAGACAATATCACATGGTATCTCCTGCAACACAATTTCTGGGCCATATTCATTTAGCAGCACATCATTGCAGAAGCCTGACATTGCAGACTTCCCTACACACCTCTATGTGATATTAGGAATGATCGGTGATCGCTGCTAACTGACTGCCACTCTGCCACCAGTATTTGATTACTCCCATTGCAGCTTTCTGGCCCACATGTGTAATTTAAAGGATTAAAGTGGATCTTCCCAATTCCATATTAAGATATGACTCTATCTTTGGTCTCTGTCAGACACTCCTCCAGGGAACAGCACTTCTACAGTATGTGATACGGTTATAAAAATGAATTATTTGCTGAATCCCTGACTGCATTACAGTTTATAGTTGTCCTGTAAAGGGAATTACATTACACTGCTTACATTGTCCAGGTACATAACCCATTGTAAAAAATACTTTGCTCTCTTTGTGTGGATCTTCCTCTCTGAAAGTACTTTCCAATCCCCCTTCTGGCCGTCACCCTCTCCCCCTTACTGAAATGCAAACAAGTTCTTGTTTTGTTTTAATATTTGCCTTTGAGTGGGACAGACTTGCAAATAAATTGTGTATGCTGGAGAGTAACGCCTATTCTGTGTAGAGCATTTAACCCTTTCACTGATGGGATAAGTAATGTTAATGTAAGCTGTGACTAAAGGGGATAAAAGGCTGTCTTTCTCTTAAGGGGGGTACTCACGGAGCGATATTCTAAGCAAGATTGCTTAGAATATCAGCATGATCGCTCCGTGTGTAGCCCCCTCAGCGATAGCGATGCGTGGCCCCGCTGCTGCTAGATTGGCCTGCATGCAGGCCAATCTAGCGGGTCGCTCACTTCACCCACTGGGTGAAATGAGCGGCTCCCCCCGCACGCTCAGCACAGATCGCGCTGTGCTGAGCGGCAGGAGAGATGTGTGCTGAGCGAACCGCTCAGCACACATCTCTCCTGCATCGGCCCGTGGGTACTGGGCTTAAGTCTACAAAATGATTAACATGTTTTATAACTATTTTACACTTGAGCTGTCATCATCACAAGGAATGAAAAGGAATCATAACTGTGAAATTATCTTCCCTGTAGCAGAGGTCAGACAGGCACTGGAACAATGAGTTTCTAATGGTTGAAGCAGGTCCAAGCTTTATTCACTGTTCATTTTAACCACTTCAGTGTTTGAAGTCTACTAAGCAGGACTTTTAGATCTTCATTACTGAAGAGGATCTGCAGATAGAACCACTGTTGTAAATGGGATATGCTGCCACACAATGTGATGCCTAGTGTTGACACTTTGCTTAAACTATTTTACACCATTTACACTCAAGAAAAAAATAAATATTTTCTTTTTTTTTTCTTTTTTTTATTCTTTTGAGATGTCATAGCTTTGCTGTTCTGTCTTAGCTATATTGTGCAACACTTGTGCAAATTGTTTCACGTCGTCGTATTCAATTTGAGGTATCACAATAAAAGGCTTTAATCAGCACCATAGTATCCTGTTTTCTATTTAATACTTGTCGATGGTCATATTCTTTGTACTTGTTAACTTGCCCACATATGAGTTCAGGGAGGAATCCGTTCTCTTTGTTGCTCATACCAAGTTTAAGATAACGGGATTGAAACGGTGGAGTAATAGAGGAATATTTACTGAAGTGCGGGTTTACAAAAGTGGAGTTGTTCCCCATAGCAACCAATCACATTCTAGCTATTATGTTCTAGAAGGTGCTAGATATATAAGTAGAATCTGGTTGGTTGCTATGGGCAACATCTCATATATGAAAACCCGTTCGTAAATATACGCCATAGACTACAATTAATGATAGGTCCTCCACTAATGATTCATTCCCATCCCCCTGTAAGCAGTTAAATGGCATTTAAAAAGCGGTTAAAAAGCTTAGTCCAAGCTTTTGAAGATAGTTCCTTATGCCACATGATGCGATCTTTCCCAGAAGTAGAGTGAGACCCGGACTAGCCAGAAGACCTCCGCTTGATCAAGTGGACCCACTTCTCGACAGAAATCCTGGCAACAGCAGTGCAAACTGTTTCTTCTCCCTTCTGTGTTGGAAGGGAAATTACCAGCAGTACCTGTTACATGGTGTTTTCTGAGTAACTAGCTGGGCCATGGCCTTCCAAGGGAACACAGTCATGGTGTAGACACAATCCCTGCTGCATGTAAATAGATCCAAAGCATTGTCAATGGGGTGTAGCCAGATGCCGCCAGTTCCAAGTCCCAACTTATCTCACTGAAAACTAATAGCAACATTTTGTTGCTGTGAGCACCTTATGCTAATTAATTAAATACTGTATGTGTTAATAACCTGGGGAGATAATTAGGATTGAAATAATAAATTGTCAATTTGAAAAATTCTAAGACTAAAATTACTGGTACCCCCATGCTGGGAAGAGGGGGGTGGAAAATAGATTTTTAATAACAAATGTTTATTTGCTGTGCAGCTACCAATTTGTAGCATGATTAGGTACAAAACCATGTGCACTATCATCTTTTATAAATTGGCATACATCTCCAAAACTAAAACCTATAGTTGTTGATTATTATTACTATTATCCGTTATTTAAGATGCACAAATCCCTGAAGTGACTTTGAGTGCCCATGACACTCTAGCCACAAGTGGGTTAAGCATTTGGCCTACCCACTCACTCAGAAAGTGGATAACTGATTCCTGGAATGCTAACTGACAGATTTCGTGTCAGTGCAGCGCCTTTGTTTCATGTGGTGCTCGTAATATTATCAAGTATGAATATGTCACAATTTTGATGTTGTTTGGGTGTTTACAGTTTGGACCACGGTCACCCTGGCATCCATTTCAACTGTGGCCCGCACGGCAGCAACATTGTCATTGGTGATGGCGGACACAGGTCGGCCATAGCTCTTCTTCAGAACTCAACAAACCACTAAAACACAGTGGTTTGGGATGATGCTTCCTCACCAAAAGCAGCTCGCAGTCAGTCAAAATTCTCCTGCTGTCGCAGACCAATCTTTAAACAAAAAATAAGAAATGGGTGCACTTAAACACGGCTGCTGGTATGAAAGTGTTAGTTTAAAATATTTATTATACAGTAAACATCACAAAGATTACTGTGGTGAGACCTATCATGTGAACTTGCTCAAATCCTGGCAAGAGGAAAGTCTAGACCTTGTACTCCTCACTAGACCACTCTGTTCTCACACTGTCCCTTTGAGATATATTTTCCACAGAGCAGTGGAAAAGAGTACAACCCGGTGTCCGCGGGAAACGAGGACTGCTTCCTCCTTTTTCAGAATGCACCACACTCGTGGACTATAAAGAAAATACCCATGGGAAGGTAGTCATGAAGTATCAGCTGGATAACCGACACGAAACCTACACGTCTTTTCAGAGGAAGTAGGAAGACTGAAGGGTGTCTGTTGTCCCAAAGGAAGAAATGCGCTTCACCATGCTTGGAAAAGCGAAGGGGGGGATATGTGGGGTGTGGTGTTGTCTCTCACCTGAGTTAACCACATTCTTGTGGGTTCAGCTCCCTCCGTGGGAGACTAATACCCCTTTCTCTAACGTCCTAAGTGGATGCTGGGGACTCCGTAAGGACCATGGGGAATAGCGGCTCCGCAGGAGACTGGGCACAAAAGTAAAGCTTTAGAACTACCTGGTGTGCACTGGCTCCTCCCCCTATGACCCTCCTCCAAGCCTCAGTTAAGATTTTGTGCCCGAACGAGAAGGGTGCACACTAGGTGGCTCTCCTGAGCTGCTTAGTGAAAAGTTTAGTTTTAGGTTTTTTATTTTCAGTGAGACCTGCTGGCAACAGGCTCACTGCATCGAGGGACTAAGGGGAGAAGAAGCGAACTCACCTGCGTGCAGAGTGGATTGGGCTTCTTAGGCTACTGGACATTAGCTCCAGAGGGACGATCACAGGCCCAGCCATGGATGGGTCCCAGAGCCGCGCCGCCGGCCCCCTTACAGAGCCAGAAGACAGAAGAGGTCCGGAAAATCGGCGGCAGAAGACGTCCTGTCTTCAACAAGGTAGCGCACAGCACTGCAGCTGTGCGCCATTGCTCTCAGCACACTTCACACTCCGGTCACTGAGGGTGCAGGGCGCTGGGGGGGGCGCCCTGAGACGCAATAAAAACACCTTGGATGGCAAAAAATGCATCACATATAGCTCCTGGGCTATATGGATGCATTTAACCCCTGCCAGAATACATAGAAAAACGGGAGATAGGCTCCGCCCCCTTATCGGCGGCCTTATCTCCTCAGCACACTGGCGCCATTTTCCCTCACAGCTCCGTTGGAGGGAAGCTCCCTGGCTCTCCCCTGCAGTCACTACACTACAGAAAGGGTTAAAAAAGAGAGGGGGGGCACTAATTACGCGCAGAATTAAAGATACAGCAGCTATAAGGGGAAAAACACTTATATAAGGTTATCCCTGTATATATATAGCGCTCTGGTGTGTGCTGGCAAACTCTCCCTCTGTCTCCCCAAAGGGCTAGTGGGGTCCTGTCCTCTATCAGAGCATTCCCTGTGTGTGTGCTGTATGTCGGTACGTTTGTGTCGACATGTATGAGGAGAAAAATGATGTGGAGACGGAGCAGATTGCCTGTAATAGTGATGTCACCCCCTAGGGGGTCGACACCTGAGTGGATGAACTGTTGGAAGGAATTACGTGACAGTGTCAGCTCTGTATAAAAGACAGTGGTTGACATGAGACAGCCGGCTACTCAGCTTGTGCCTGTCCAGACGTCTCATAGGCCGTCAGGGGCTCTAAAGCGCCCGTTACCTCAGATGGCAGATATAGACGCCGACACGGATACTGACTCCAGTGTCGACGGTGAAGAGACAAATGTGACTTCCAGTAGGGCCACACGTTACATGATGGAGGCAATGAAAAATGTTTTACACATTTCTGATAATACGAGTACCACCAAAAAGGGGTATTATGTTCGGTGAGGGAAAACTACCTGTAGTTTTCCTGAATCTGAGAAATTAAATGAGGTGTGTGATGATGCGTGGGTTTCCCCCGATAACAACTGATAATTTCTAAAATGTTATTGGCATTATATCCTTTCCCGCCAGAGGTTAGGGTGCGTTGGGAAACACCCCCTAGGGTGGATAAAGCGCTCACACGCTTGTAAGAACAAGGGCTCTACCCTCTCCTGAGATGGCCGCCCTTAAGGATCCTGCTGATAGAAAGCAGGAGGGTATCCTAAAATGTATTTACACACATACTGGTGTTATACTGCGACCAGCAATCGCCTCAGCCTGGATGTGCAGTGCTGGGTTGGCGTGGTCGGATTCCCTGACTGAAAATATTGATACCCTAGATAGGCACAGTATCTTTTTGCCTATAGAGCATTTAAAAGATGCATTTCTATATATGCGTGATGCACAGCGGAATATTTGCCGACTGGCATCAAGTCTAAGTGCGTTGTCCATTTCTACCAGTAGAGGTTTATGGACACGACAGTGGTCAGGTGATGCGGATTTCAAACAGCATTTGGAAGCAACATGAGAAGACGCCATATTATCAGGCGCAGTCTTTTCGTGGACAAGCGGGCAAAAGGTTCCTCATTTCTGCCCCGTGACAGAGGGAGAGGAAAAAGGCTGCAGAAATCAGCCAGTTCCCAGGAACAGAAACCCTTTCCCGCCTCTGCCAAGCCCTCAGTATGACGCTGGGGCTTTACAAGCAGAATCAGGCACGGTGGGGGGCCCGTCTCAATGAATTTCAGCGCGCAGTGGGCTCACTCGCAAGTAGACCCCTGGATCCTTCAGGTGATATCTCAGGGGTACAAATTGGAATTCGAGACGTCTCCCCCTTGCCGTTTCCTAAAGTCGGCTTTACCGATGTCTCCTTCTGACAGGGAGACAGTTTTGGAAGCCATTCACAAGCTGTATTCCCAGCAGGTGATAATCAAGATACCCCTCCTGCAACAGGGAACGGGGTATTATTCCACACTGTTGTGGTACCGAAGCCGGACGGCTCGGTGAGACCGATTCTAAATCTAAAATCTTTGAACACTTGCATACAGAGGTTCAAATTCAAGATTGAGTCACTCAGAGCAGTGATTGCGAACCTGGAAGAAGGGGACTACATGATGTCTCGGGACATCGAGGATGCTTACCTTCATGTCCAAATTTACCCTTCTCACCAAGGGTACCTCAGGTTTATGGTACAGAACTGTCACTATCAGTTCAGACGCTGCCGTATGGATGGTCCACGGCACCCCGGGTCTTTACCAAGGTAATGGCCGAAATGATGATATTCCTTCGAAGGAAGGGAATTTTAGTTATCCCTTACTTGGACGATTCCCTGATAAGGGTAAGATCCAGGGAACAGTTGGAGGTCGGTGTAGCACTATCTCAGGTAGTGTTGCGGCAGCACGATTGGATTCTCAATATTCCAAAATCGCAGCTGGTTCCGACGACTCGTCTTCTGTTCCTAGGGATGATCCTGGACACAGTCCAGAAAAAGGTGTTTCTCCCGGAGGAGAAAGCCAGGGAGTTATCCGAGCTAGTCAGGAACCTCCTAAAACCGAGCCAAGTCTCAGTGCATCAATGCACAAGGGTTCTGGGTAAAATGGTGGCTTCCTACGAAGCAATCCCATTCGGCAGATTCCACGCAAGAACTTTCCAGTGGGACCTGCTGGACAAATGGTCCGGGTCGCATCTTCAGATGCATCAGCGGATAACCCTGTCACCAAGAACAAGGGTGTCCCTCCTGTGTTGGTTGCAGAGTGCTCATCTTCTAGAGGGCCGCAGATTCGGCATTCAGGACTGGGTCCTGGTGACCACGGATGCCAGCCTGCGAGGCTGGGGAGCAGTCACACAGGGAAGGAATTTCCAGGGCTTATGGTCAAGCCTGGAGACATCACTTCACATAAATATCCTGAAGCTAAGGGCCATTTACAATGCTCTAAGCTTAGCAAGACCTCTGCTTCAAGGTCAGCCGGTGTTGATCCAGTCGGACAACATCACGGCAGTCACCCACGTAAACAGACAGGGTGGCACAAGAAGCAGGAGGGCAATGGCAGAAGCTGCAAGGATTCTTCGCTGGGCGGAAAATCATGTGATAGCACTGTCAGCAATTCCGGGAGTGGACAACTGGGAAGCAGACTTCCTCAGCAGACACGACCTCCACCCGGGAGAGTGGGGACTTCACCCAGAAGTCTTCCACATGATTATAAACCGTTGGGAAAAACTCGACAGGTATTGCGCCAGGTCAAGGGACCCTCAGGCAATAGCTGTAGACGCTCTGGTAACACCGTGGGTGTACCAGTCAGTGTATGTGTTCCCTCATCTGCCTCTCATACCCAAGGTACTGAGATTGAAAAGATGGAGAGGAGTAAGCACTATATTCGTGGCTCCGGATTGGCCAAGAAGGACTTGGTAACCGGAACTTCAAGAGATGCTCACGGAGGATCCGTGGCCTCTACCTCTAAGAAGGGACCTGCTCCAGCAAGGACCCTGTCTGTTCCAAGACTTACCGCGGCTGCGTTTGACGGCATTGCGGTTGAACGCCGGATCCTGAAGGAAAAAAGGCATTCCGGATGAAGTCATCCCTATCCTGATCAAAGCCAGGAAGGATGTAACCGCAAAACATTATCACCGCATTTGGCGAAAATATGTTGCGTGGTGCGAGGCAAGTAAGGCCCGACGGAGGAAATTCAACTGGGTCGATTCCTACATTTCCTGCAAACAGGAGTGTCTATGGGCCTGAAATTGGGGTCCATTAACGTTCAAATTTCGGCCCTGTCAATTTTCTTCCAAAAAGAACTAGCTTCAGTCCCTGAAGTTCAGACGTTGTAAAAGGGGTACTGCATATACAGCCTTCTTTTGTGCCTCCAGTGGCACCTTGAGATCTCAATGTAGTTTTTGGGTTCCAAAAGTCACATTGGTTTGAACCACTTAAATCTGTGGAGTTAAAATATCTCGCATGGAAAGTGGTCATGCTGTTGGCCCTGGCCTGGGCCAGGCGCATGTCAGAATTGGCGGCTTTATCCTGTAAAAGCCCTTATCTGATTTTCCATTCGGACAGGGCGGAATTGAGGACTCGTCCTCAGTTTCTCCCTAAGGTGGTTTCAGCGTTTCACCTGAACCAACCTATTGTGGTGCCTGCGGCTACTAGGGACTTGGAGGACTCCAAGTTGCTAGACGTTATCAGGGCCCTGAAAATATATATTTCCAGGACGGCTGGAGTCAGGAAATCTGACTCGCTGTTTATCCTGTATGCACCCAACAAGCTGGGTGCTCCTGCTTCTAAGCAGACTATTGCTCGTTGGATTTGTAGTACAATTCAGCTTGCACATTCTGTGGCAGGCCTGCCACAGCCAAAAATCTGTAAATGCCCACTCCACAAGGAAGATGGGCTCATCTTGGGCGGCTGCCCGAGGGGTCTCGGCTTTACAACTTTGCCGAGCAGCTACTTGGTCAGGAGCAAATACGTTTGTAAAATTCTACAAAATTGATACCCTGGCTGAGGAGGACCTGGAGTTCTCTCATTTGGTGCTGCAGAGTCATCCGCACTCTCCCGCCCGTTTGGGAGCTTTGGTATAATCCCCATGGTCCTTACGGAGTCCCCAGCATCCACTTAGGACGTTAGAGAAAATAAGAATTTACTTACCGATAATTCTATTTCTCGTAGTCCGTAGTGGATGCTGGGCGCCCATCCCAAGTGCGGATTGTCTGCAATACTGGTACATAGTTATTGTTACCAAAAAATCGGGTTATTGCTGTAGTGAGCCATCTTTTCTAGAGGCTCCTCTGTTATCATGCTGTTAACTGGGTTTAGATCACGAGTTGTACGGTGTGATTGGTGTGGCTGGTATGCGTCTTACCCGGGATTCAAAATCCTTCCTTATTGTGTACGCTCGTCCGGGCACAGTATCCTAACTGAGGCTTGGAGGAGGGTCATAGGGGGAGGAGCTAGTGCACACCAGGTAGTTCTAAAGCTTTACTTTTGTGCCCAGTCTCCTGCGGAGCCGCTATTCCCCATGGTCCTTACGGAGTCCCCAGCATCCACTACGGACTACGAGAAATAGAATTATCGGTAAGTAAATTCTTATTTTCTCTAACGTCCTAGTGGATGCTGGGGACTCCGTAAGGACCATGGGGAATAGACGGGCTCTGCAGGAGACTGGGCACTCTAAAGAAAGATTCAGTACTATCTGGTGTGCACTGGCTCCTCCCTCTATGCCCCTCCTCCAGACCTCAGTTAGAATCTGTGCCCAGCCAGAGCTGGGTGCTCCTAGTGGGCTCTCCTGAGCTTGCTAGAAAAGAAAGTATTTTGTCAGGTTTTTTATTTTCAGAGAGCTTCTGCTGGCAACAGACTCTCTGCTACGTGGGACTGAGGGGAGAGAAGCAAACCTACTCACTGCAGCTAAGTTGCGCTTCTTAGGCTACTGGACACCATTAGCTCCAGAGGGATCGAACACAGGTACCTAACCTTGATCGTCCGGAGCCGCGCCGCCGTCCCCCTCGCAGAGCCAGAAGTACAGAAGAAGCAAGAAGACATCGAAATCGGCGGCAGAAGACTCCTGTCTTCACTTAAGGTAGCGCACAGCACTGCAGCTGTGCGCCATTGCTCCCGCAGCACACCCACACACTCCGGTCACTGTAGGGTGCAGGGCTCAGGGGGGGGCGCCCTGGGCAGCAATTAAGATACCTGATGGCAAAAGTATACATATATACAGTCAGGCACTGTATATATGTGCGAGCCCCCGCCATTTTTACACATGAGAAGCAGGACAGAAGCCCGCCGCTGAGGGGGCGGGGCCTTCTTCCTCAGCACACCAGCGCCATTTTCTCTTCACAGCTCCGCTGGAAGGACGCTCCCCAAGCTCTCCCCTGCAGTATACAGGTGCAATAGAGGGTAAAAAAGAGAGGGGGGGCACATAAATTTAGGCGCAGATCTATATATAAAAACAGCAGCTACTAGGTAAACACTAAGGTACAGTGTAATCCCTGGGTTATATAGCGCTGGGGTGTGTGCTGGCATACTCTCTCTCTCTGTCTCCCCAAAAGCCTTTGTGGGGTCCTGTCCTCAGTCAGAGCGTTCTCTGTATGTGTGCGGTGTGTCGGTACGCCTGTGTTGACATGTTTGATGAGGAAGGATACGTGGAGGCAGAACAAGTGCAAATAGATGTGGTGTCGCCCCCGACGGGGCCGACACCTGATTGGATGGATATGTGGAAGGTGTTAAATGATAATGTAAGCTCCTTACATAACAGATTGGATAAAGCTGTAGCCTTGGGACAGTCTGGGTCTCAACCCATGCCTGCTCCCACAGCGCAGAGGCCGTCAGGGTCTCAAAAGTGCCCAATATCCCAGTTAGTTGACACAGACGTCGACACGGAATCTGATTCCACTGTCGATGACGATGTTGCAAAGTTGCAGCCTAAAATGACTAAAGCCATGAAGGATGTGTTACACATTTCTGAGGAAAATCCTGTCCCTGACAGGATTTATATGTATGGGGAGAAAAAGCAAGAAGTGGCTTTTCCCCCGTCACATGAATTGAATGAATTATGTGAAAAAGCGTGGGATTCCCCTGATAGGAAGGTAGTAATTTCCAAGAGATTGCTGATGGCGTATCCTTTCCCGCCAACGGACAGGTTACGCTGGGAATCCTCCCCCATGGTAGACAAGGCACTGACACGCTTATCTAAGAAGGTGGCCCTGCCGTCTCAGGATACGGCCGCCCTAAAGGATCCTGCGGATAGAAAGCAGGAAGCTATCCTGAAGTCTGTTTACACACATTCTGGTACGCTGCTGAGGCCAGCAATTGCTTCGGCCTGGATGTGTAGTGCGGTAGCAGCATGGACAGATACTCTGTCTGAGGAGTTAGATACCCTGGACAGGGACTCTGTTCTAATGACCCTGGCACATATCAAGGACGCGGTCCTATATATGCCGGATGCCCAGAGGGACATTTGCCTGCTGGGCTCTAGAGTAAACGCAATGTCCATTTCTGCCAGAAGGGTCTTATGGACTCGGCAATGGACACGGGATACCGACTCTAAAAAACACATGGAGGTTTTACCTTATAAGGGTGAGGAATTGTTTGGGGACGGTCTCTCAGACCTAGTTTCCACAGCTACGGCTGGGAAGTCAAATTTCTTGCCTTATGTCCCGCCACAGCCTAAGAAAGCACCGTATTACCAAATGCAGTCCTTTCGTTCGCAAAAGAGCAAGAAAGTCAGAGGAGTTATACCTCCAGTAGGTGGTTGTAAAGGTTCCTCTCCTTCAACAGGGAAGGGGTTACTATTCCACTATGTTTGTAGTACCGAAACCGGACGGTTCGGTCAGACCCATCTTGAATTTAAAATCCCTGAACATTTATCTGAAGAAATTCAAGTTCAAAATGGAATCGCTCAGAGCGGTCATTGCAAGCCTGGAAGAGGGGGATTTTATGGTGTCTCTGGACATCAAGGATGCTCACTTGCATGTCCCCATTTATCCACCTCATCAGGAGTACCTCAGATTTGTGGTACAGGACTGTCATTACCAATTCCAGACGTTGCCGTTTGGGCTCTCCACGGCACCGAGAATATTTACCAAGGTAATGGCGGAAATGATGGTGCTCCTGAGAAAGCAAGGAGTCACAATTATTCCATACTTGGACGATATCCTCATAAAGGCGAGGTCCAGAGAGCAGTTGCTGATCAACGTAGCACACTCTCAGGAAGTGTTGCAACAGCACGGCTGGATTCTGAATATCCCAAAATCGCAGCTGATTCCTAAGACGCGTCTGCCCTTTCTGGGCATGATTCTGGACACAGACCAGAAGAAGGTGTTTCTCCCGGCGGAGAAGGCTCAGGAGCTTGTGACTCTAGTCAGAGACCTCTTAAAACCGAAACAGGTGTCGGTGCATCACTGCACGCGAGTCCTGGGAAAGATGGTGGCATCATACGAAGCCATTCCCTTCGGCAGGTTCCATGCGAGGATCTTTCAGTGGGATCTGTTGGACAAGTGGTCCGGATCGCATCTTCAGATGCATCGGCTGATCACCCTGTCCCCCAGGGCCAGGGTGTCTCTTCTGTGGTGGCGGCAGAGTGCTCACCTCCTCGAGGGCCGCAGGTTCGGCATACAGGACTGGGTCCTGGTGACCACGGATGCGAGCCTCCGAGGATGGGGGGCAGTCACTCAGGGAAGAAACTTCCAAGGGTTGTGGTCAAGTCAGGAGGCTTGTCTGCACATAAATATCCTGGAACTAAGGGCCATATACAACGCCCTGAGTCAAGCGGAGCCTCTGCTTCGCAACCAACCGGTGCTGATTCAGTCAGACAACATCACCGCAGTGGCTCATGTAAACCGCCAGGGCGGCACAAGAAGCAGAGTGGCGATGGCGGAAGCCACCAGGATTCTTCGTTGGGCGGAGAATCACGTGCCAGCACTGTCAGCAGTGTTCATTCCGGGAGTGGACAACTGGGAAGCAGACTTCCTCAGCAGGCACGACCTCCACCCGGGAGAGTGGGGACTTCATCAAGAAGTCTTCACGCAGATTGCAAGTCGGTGGGAACTGCCACGGGTGGACATGATGGCGTCCCGCCTCAACAAAAAGCTAAAAAGGTATTGCGCCAGGTCAAGGGACCCTCAGGCGATAGCTGTGGACGCACTGGTAACACCGTGGGTGTTCCAGTCGGTCTATGTGTTTCCTCCTCTTCCTCTCATACCCAAGGTACTGAGAATCGTAAGGAAAAGAAGAGTGAAAACAATACTCATTGTTCCGGACTGGCCAAGAAGGACTTGGTACCCGGAACTGCAAGAAATGCTCACAGAGGAACCATGGCCTCTGCCTCTCAGACAGGACCTGTTGCAACAGGGGCCCTGTCTGTTCCAAGACTTACCGCGGTTGCGTTTGACGGCATGGCGGTTGAACGCCGAATCCTAGCAGAAAAGGGCATTCCGGATGAAGTTATTCCTACGCTGATAAAGGCTAGGAAGGACGTGACAGCAAAGCATTATCACCGTATATGGCGAAAATATGTTGCTTGGTGTGAGGCCAGGAAGGCCCCTACAGAGGAATTCCAGCTGGGTCGATTCCTGCACTTCCTACAGTCAGGTGTGACTATGGGCCTAAAATTAGGGTCCATAAAGGTCCAGATTTCGGCCCTATCCATCTTCTTTCAAAAAGAACTGGCTTCACGGCCTGAGGTTCAGACGTTTGTTAAGGGAGTGCTGCATATTCAGCCCCCTTTTGTGACACCAGTGGCACCTTGGGATCTTAACGTGGTGTTGGATTTCCTGAAATCCCACTGGTTTGAGCCACTTAAGACCGTGGAACTAAAGTATCTCACGTAGAAAGTGGTCATGCTGTTGGCTTTAGCTTCAGGTAGGCGTGTGTCAGAATTGGCGGCTTTGTCATGTAAAAGCCCCTATCTGGTTTTCCATATGGACAGGGCAGAATTGCGGACTCGTCCGCAGTTTCTGCCAAAGGTGGTGTCATCTTTTCATTTGGACCAACCTATTGTGGTGCCTGCGGCTACTCGTGACTTGGAGGACTCCAAGTTGCTGGACGTAGTCCGGGCTTTGAAGATTTATGTAACCAGAACGGCTGGAGTCCGGAAGACTGACTCGCTGTTTATCCTGTATGCATCCAACAAGCTGGGTGCTCCTGCTTCAAAGCAAACTATTGCTCGTTGGATCTGTAACACGATTCAGCAGGCTCATTCTGCGGCGGGATTGCCGCAGCCGAAATCAGTGAAAGCCCATTCCACAAGGAAAGTGGGCTCTTCTTGGGCGGCTGCCCGAGGGGTCTCGGCATTACAGCTTTGCCGAGCTGCTACTTGGTCGGGTTCAAACACATTTGCAAAGTTCTACAAGTTTGATACCATGACTGAGGAGGACCTTGTGTTTGCCCATTCGGTGGTGCAGAGTCATCCGCACTCTCCCGCCCGTTTGGGAGCTTTGGTATAATCCCCATGGTCCTTACGGAGTCCCCAGCATCCACTAGGACGTTAGAGAAAATAAGAATTTACTCACCGGTAATTCTATTTCTCGTAGTCCGTAGTGGATGCTGGGCGCCCGTCCCAAGTGCGGACTTTCTGCAATACGTGTATATAGTTATTGCTTAACAAAGGGTTATGGTTATGTAGCATCGGTTGAGTGCTCAGTTGTTGTTCATACTGTTAACTGGGTAAGTTTATCACAAGTTGTACAGTGTGATTGGTGTGGCTGGTATGAGTCTTACCCTGGATTCCAAAATCCTTTCCTTGTAATGTCAGCTCTTCCGGGCACAGTTTCCTTAACTGAGGTCTGGAGGAGGGGCATAGAGGAAGGAGCCAGTGCACACCAGATAGTACTGAATCTTTCTTTAGAGTGCCCAGTCTCCTGCGGAGCCCGTCTATTCCCTATGGTCCTTACGGAGTCCCCAGCGTCCACTACGGATTACGAGAAATAGAATTACCGGTGAGTAAAATCTTATTTTTCCACTGGCTTTTAAAACACAGGTAAATGCGCGGGGGCGAGCATTTACCCGTGTTTTTTGCTAGTGGAAAAGGGTCAACCCGGATCAAGTGATCCAAAAATCCTACCCGGGTATCTTGCCGGGTTGAACACGTGTTCAACCCAGCAAGCTGTGTAGTGTGAACGGGAGCCGTGTCGAGGCGACACGGCTCCGGTTCACAGTGTATGGGAGGGCGGCGCTGGGAGATCATATGATCTCCCAGCGCCACCCCTGCCGCGTCACTAGCAGCATCACCAACCCGGCAATATCTTGGGTTGGTGAGCGCTGTGAGAAAGGGGGCTGTAGCACCGGTCGCAGCCGTGTCAGGCGACACGACTGCGACCCGTGCTACAGATGGAAAAGGGGTATAAAGCAAAGCCTGTGCAGTCTGCACTAGCAGTGGATGTTTGAAATACTGGGTTTTCGTAGCTACACAGATCCAGCCGGAACTCATCAGTGAGAGACAGGAAGGTTTAATACTCGTACAACCAATGTTCTGAGCACTGAATACCGGAAAGTGGACAACTAGTGGGCCAGAGTCTCCTTAGTGCCAGGGATTGATGAAATTGGCTGTGCCAGAGGCGCATAGCAGATTGTGGCTGCAGGCCATTGCAACAGACTGATTTTTAAGCACCTTAGTACTGGGATATTTATTTTACCTGTTTATTTGTTTGTTTAATGTGCCTATTTGTTCAGGCTTATGTCTATGTATGTTAAAGTGCAGTGTCTGCTGCCATTAAAGACACTGCTACACAGAGAACCTGCCTGTCGTGAGTCCTCCTTTCTATGACCCGTTACATTACACAGTAACCATGGTAGACAGATGGAAAAAGTATCAAAAACCTATGGTCATAATAATAAAATAATGCACGGATCCAGCTATAAATTATATCAGTCTTATTGCAGATCAGCAGGTCAGTAAATATAATTCTGAAATAGCAGTAAAGCAGTTTATTAGATGTTTAAAATGTTAATTCATAGTATGATTATATGACCATGCAGCAATTGTGAAATGATGCTTGGAGAGCAATTGGACCTTACCTCTACCCTAAGTAGAGGAGGATATGATATAAAGTTGGTATACGCTGTGTGCTGGTCTCAGTGAGCAGTGATTGCATGCATCAAATGGCTGGAAGTGCTTGGACTCGAGGCAGAGGTACCTTTGCTCCCAATTTGTGGCACCTACAGCTGAACAAGCTGCTGTAGCGAATGCTGCTAGACTTGCGCTCCGCTGCTTCCACTTTCAGAGCTTCCAGTTTGCATTCCACGGGTCACCTGACTATTTTATCTGTACAATTGCACAGCGTTTTTATCATAGGGTATTTGTAGTCGTAGTGGCCTCTGTTGTGCTACATAACGAGTTTGTGAAGGAAGTGAACATGCTGACTTCGGTGTGCATTGCTGCCTGTGTAGTGTGTCTTGTCATTTCACAAGAACTTTAGTCAGAGATTAGAGCTCACAACCAGTCAGATTGTGTCTACTCTGCCTATGCACTGCACATCCGGAAACTTAAGGTGCATACACACTGGGTGTCGTTTTTGCCCAGCGTGTATGCATAGCGATGATCGCTGACATCGCTGGGCTGGAAAGTGCTCAGTGCAGACACAATGAGCCCTTTTCCCCCCTGCCCAGCGATGTCAGCGGGGGTGAGCAGCTTTCCATAGCAGGACCCTATGGAAAGCCGCTCACCCCGCCGTTCATCTGGTAATACCAGTAGATTGAACGGCGGCCGCCAGCGATGAAGCGGGAGTGCACATCAGCGCTCATCGCTTGTGCATACACACTGGGCGGCTTTCAGCTGAAAGCAGCTCAACACACCAAAAGTGAGCTGCTCTCAGCTCAAAATCGCCCAGTGTGTATGGGCCTTTACGTACACCCCTCATATTTGGAATAGTATTTTTAATGTTGGACCAGTATCAAGTTAATTCTACCAAAAGCCAGTTCTTCAAAGTTTACAGACACTGTCATCTAAATGCATTGGGTGGTGTCTTCATTTTCTACAAAGAGGGGGTTTTCTGATATTTAGAAATTTTATATGACCATATAGGGCCAGGAAAATCCAGATGCACCCTAGGCAAAATGTATCAGTGGATGATATGCCTTGTGTCACAAAATAGTGCTATATCAGGGGAGCTTAACTTTATTTTTCTTTAACATTTTTAAACTTTCAGATTAATAAACATTGAGGGAACATTGCTGACTATCAGCCTCATTCAGGTCCCGACGGACCTCCAGCGCATAGCGCTAAGTACCGATGTTTGGTAATTTGTACATGTGCAGTGTAGGTCTGCGATGGTGGATGCAAGGTGGCATCAGATGGTCAGTGGTATTAGATTAGGTATTTGTTGGGAAATCCCCCTATAGTACTTATTGATAGATATCCTGATCTGCTGTGCCCCCTTCAGACACTGGGCTCCTCCTCTCATAACTATTGTTTGGCCTATATACTGACTGCAACTATTTTCTCAATGTGTAATTAAGATATGTGCATAGGAATTGATGACGTCAATTGTGAACATGGATTTGTTTTTATATATTGTGACAGAACCAAATAGACCACATAGACAGAGTACAGTTCAATGTACTTTATTTCCACCTCAGTCAGGTTACACAGTACATGCAGATTTTACAGGTCAGGTTTAACAGGCAAACAGGAGCACAACATTTCAAGTTCTAATAAGCAAAAGTAATATAGATTCTAAATGGCTCCTAACGTAACGCCAGACTCCCCAACCTATCGCCTGGCCACTTGCTGGCATTAGGAGCCATGACCTACTGAACAAACACATTTTTAAAGGTAGCAGACAAGTTGAAGTGATTAGCCCAGCTGTAGCTTATAACAGACTCTGCTAAAACCCGTACTGGTTTCCAACAGAAACTGCTGCTGCTCCAATCCTCCACAATTCTGCTGTTTCACGTGTGGTTGTGGAATCATGCTGTCATACTCCTTCCACCTTAGCCCCACCCATATCTTTTTGTGGACCCCTGAACTAGAATCCACAGATCCCCTTCTTCACCCTCCTCCACTAGCTTTACCACAGGTTTGCTAGGAAGATAAGGACCCATAAACTTTCTAGTAAGGGCACCTGCAATGAGGTGCTGTTTCCCTAGATGATGCTGCACCTTAAATTTGAATGGCTGTAAGGCCAGAAACTAGCGAGGCACACCTCCTTGTTTGTGTGCATCCACTATAAGGATGCATGGTTGGTGATTAGCCAGAATTCTCACCCCAACAAATAGCATCTCGTGACTACTAGCCATTTAATCGCCAAGCACTCCTGCTCCACAGTTGAGTACTGGCATTCTCTGGGCAGCAAGTTCCAGCTAAGGTAAAGGTGTGTGTGTGTGTGTGTGTGTGTGTGTGTGTGTGTGTGTGTGTGTGTGTGTGTGTGGGGAGTTGTTGTGTTATGTTTGGGGCAAATGGGCAGCATTGTGGCACAATTGACATTGTGGCCCCAAACCTCTGTAGAATGCCACGGTTACCAGTACTGTGAAGCGGTGGTGTGATCTTAATGATGCACTTCAGTAGGAAATCATGACATTGGCCACCCGGACTGCCCACTCCCCAAGTGGGTGGCGCACAACTCAGAGAAACTTCTCAACTCTTCTGGGCGTCCATAAGTGCCACCTGAGCTTCCCAGACGATCCAAGGCAGAGGGGCAAGTATGTTATCATCTTACATTTGTCTATTATTCATGAAGAGATCAACAGCATTGGCCACAGTCACTAGAAAATGACATTGAAGCTTCATCTGGATTTTGTGCTGTACCATTATTATTTTTTATAATTATCCTTTATTTATATGGCACAAGGGATCTGCAGCACCCAATTACAGAGTACATAAACAAAATAACCAAAACAGGACAATAGTGACTTACAGTATAGTCGAAGACAATACAGGTTGAGTATTCCATATCCAAATATTCCGAAATACGGAATATTCCGAAATACGGACTTTTTTGAGGGAGAGTGAGATAGTGAAACCTTTGTTTTTTGATGGCTAAATGTACACAAACTTTGTTTAATACACAAAGTTATTAAAAATATTGTATTAAATGACCTTCAGGCTCTGTGTATAAGGTGTATATGAAACATAAATGAATTGTGTGACTGTAGACACACTTTGTTTAATGCACAAAGTTATAAAAAATATTGGCTAAAATGACCTTCAGGCTGTGTGTATAAGGTGTATATGTAACATAAATGCATTCTGTGCTTAGATTTAGGTCCCATCACCATGATATCTCATTATGGTATGCAATTATTCCAAAATACGGAAAAATCCCATATCCAAAATACCTCTGGTCCCAAGCATTTTGGATAAGGGAGACTCAACCTGTATAGGACAAGTACAGGAAAAATAAACATAGCTACAGCAGCAGACAACACTAACATACAGTGCCTTGCTAAAGTATTCACCCCCCTTGGCTTTTTACCTATTTTGTTACATTACAAACTAATTTTAAAAAAAATTATCTGAATTTTTTGTGCTGGATCTAGTAAGTTGGTGAAGTGAAATGAGAAAAAAATATATAAAAAATAATTTTTATAAATAAAAATTTGAAAATTGGCATGTGCATATGTATTCACCCCTTTTGCTATGAAGCCCCTCAAAAGTTCTGGTGCACCAATTACCTTCAGAAGTCACATAATTGGTGAAATGAAGTCCACCTGTGTGCAATCTAAGTGTCACATGATCTGTCAGCACAAACGCACCTTTTCTGAAAGACCCCAGAAGCTGCAACACCACTAAGCAAAAGGCATCACACCATGAAGACCAAGGAGCTCTCCAAACAAGTCAGGTACAAATTTGTTGAGACGTACAAGGCAGGGTTGGCTTATAAAAAAATATCCAAATCTTTGATGATCCCCCGGAGCACCATCAAATCCATAATCTTCAATGGAAAGAACATGGTACCACAACAAACCTGCCAAGAGAGGGCCGGCCACCAAAACTCACAGACCGGGCAAGGAGGGCATTAATCAGAGAGGCAGCACAGAGACCAAAGGTAACTCTGAAGGAGCTGCAACGTTCCACAGCAGAGACTGGTGTATCAGTGCATGTGACCACAATTATGCTAGCCATACATCAGACCAACTTTTCTCCAACACTCCAAAATTCCAACCATCCAACTTGTCTGTTCAACTAAAACAGTGCCCCACACATCTCACCAACTTTTTACCAGTGCTCCACACATCTAACCAACTTTTCATCAGACCAACCAACCTTCCAACTTCTGTCCAACTTGTGATGTCACCGAAGTAGGCGGACAGTGCCTGCCTACAGTTCTTCAGTTTTGTTTTGTTTTTTTCATTTCAAAACATGCAGAAGTGTCTTTTTTTCAGTGAAACTGGGCTTTTCTTTCACCACCATACATTTATTAGATTTACTTATTTTTATACTGAACTATGGATACCAGCATGGTTGGGCTGCCAAGGCAAATATATATATATATATTATATAGCATGCAGAATGACCCGGCACTCCATACGCTCCCCAGCGTTAAAGAATCCTTGCCCCCGTGCCTTCAGCTCCTGGATTTTGTGGATCCCTTCTATAACGGTAACAATGAGCGCGGCACTGGGAGACGTGAACAGCAATGTGAAAAAAAATCAAGTGCTTTTATTCAGTCAATCTACGTTTCGGGGACGCAGCCCCTTCGTCAGGATGAATTAGATAGCAATAAACAGTGTTTAAATACATGTGCAATTAGAGGTTACTCACCGCCTCCAGCCGTCGCGCCGCCCGGGTGCCGGATCTGACGTCACTCCCCTCACAGGAAGTGTCGCGTCACCGGTCCGTCAAGCCAGCGTTCTCGGGCTGTGGGATACATGCAACCATGACAACGTAAACAACAAGTGTATCAACTCAAAACACACTAAATATGCAAGAAACTAAAGTGCAAATCAAACATTTCATGTAAATTTAATGGGGCTTGCCGTGGAGTTATGTTGATCTATTAACTCGATCAAATTATTTTTAGGGCCTCCCCAAAAAATCAGGACGTCATCTATGTAACGTTGGTATAAACATAATTGTGACATGATGGTAGTGTCCTGTAAAAAGAGTTCTCTTTCTAGAACCCACATATATGCATTAGCAAATGCCGGGGCCACGGCCGACCCCATAGCACAGCCGGTGCATTGGATGTAAAATTTACTGTCATATATGAAATAGTTATGTACCAGTGTAAACTCCAAGAGTGACAGAAAGAATTCTATGTCTGGACCGGTGTAATGTGGATTATTAGTTATGAGATGTCTAACAGCCTGTACACCTGCCCCGTGCGGGATGCAGGTGTACAGGCTAGACACATCAATAGATGCTAATGTGGTGTCTTGAGGTAATGGCCCTATATTCTCAAGAAGACGCAACAGGGCTGAAGTGTCCTTGAGGTGCGTAGTTGTATTTTGGATACACGGTTGCAAATAACTGTCACAAAAGACAGAAATTACTTCACATAATGACCCTCTGGCCGAGATTATAGGCCTACCCGGTGGATTCACTGCGTCTTTATGGATTTTAGGGATCACATAAAAAACAGGAACCACCGGGCAGTCTACACAAAGTGCTTTGCTCACACCTACTGAAATAATCCCATTATCCACAGCATGTTTTAACATACCCTCCAACTCCTTCTTGAAAACACTAGTTGGATCTCTAGATAACCTTGCATATGTGGATGTGTCAGATAATAAACGTTCACATTCATTTTTGTACATCACCGTATCTAGTACCACTATACCCCCACCCTTATCCGCCTGCCGTATGATGATGTCCTCTCTTTTACTCAGACCCTTTAAGGCTTCAAATTCATCTTTACTAAGATTAGAAAATGTCTTAGTCTTAGGTCTTAAATCTACATCATCCAGCATTCTGCTGAAAGTTTTGATGGAGTTATTAGTGGTATTTGGTTCAAACCTAGACCTTGTCAAACGTCTCACCTGGGGTGGTAACGAATCCGTCACTGTGGATGTTCCAGATGTTGCCACTATAGGTTATGAAGTTGAGCAGTGGACATCCTTTGGGATGTAGATACTTTTCTTGCATATTATGATAGCACTAGCTGTCTCTTTGCCTCAATATGTTTCATTGATGGTGACACATATGTATTATTATCATTATTTATTATTTAATGAACTATATAAAATTGGTACAGCATATTTTCTTAAATAAAAACACTTATAGCAACGTATTGTGTTCCTAATAGCGTAAGGGACTGTCAGATTAATGAGCACCACCATTAAGATTTTTTAATTATTTTTATTAATTGATTATACACATGCAATAATGACCATTTGAAATGTTTGATTTGCACTTTAGTTTCTTGCATATTTAGTGTGTTTTGAGTTGATACACTTGTTGTTTACGTTGTCATGGTTGCATGTATCCCACAGCCCGAGAACGCTGGCTTGACGGACCGGTGACGCGACACTTCCTGTGAGGGGAGTGACGTCAGATCCGGCACCCGGGCGGCGCGACGGCTGGAGGCGGTGAGTAACCTCTAATTGCACATGTATTTAAACACTGTTTATTGCTATCTAATTCATCCTGACGAAGGGGCTGCGTCCCCGAAACGTAGATTGACTGAATAAAAGCACTTGATTTTTTTTCACATTGCTGTTCACGTCTCCCAGTGCCGCGCTCATTGTTACCGTTATATATTATATATATATATATATATATATATATATATATATACCAGATGTAGACATTCGGCACTCCCAATGTAGTAAAATGTACAGCTTGCCTGGTGCCCTCCTGAGCTTCAAAAAGCAAACATATCACAAACGATAGGCGGCACTCTAGGACGGTTACATTAAACCGAAATGTTAAGCTGTCAGAACAGGGTCACGTCTGTTCTTGATTTTTGAAAAGTCCTAGAGTGCCGCCTATCGTTTGTGAGATATAGATAGATATATAGATATATATATATATATATATATACACACACACATATATATATATATACACACATACATACATACATATATCCCAATAATTATAGTGGCTTATATGGACTTCAGCAGTTAAACAGCTCTGCTAAATATTAGATAATTTATATTCCTTCAGCTGCTTATCTGGACTGCATTTGAATGAGGAAAATGGATACATGCACAGACTGAGTTGCAACATATATGTAGCAGAATCAGCTACTCTGGATTTTCTGCAATGGTACAAATGCGGCAATTCGACAAAAGTATATTCAATTGAAGTTTGTAAATTCGACAACAGTGCTTTTAGACAGTAAATTCGTCATTTTCAATCCGCCACACTTTGCTGGCGGAATCTAATAAAAAAATTTAAAAACATGTTTTTTGGGTTTTTTTTTTTTTTTATAATAGCCTATCTATTTATATTAGAAGGGATTAGGTAGTTGGTTTGTCTTTTTTGGAGGCACAAGTATTATTTATATATTTTTAAAAAGATTATTATTATATTATTATTACTATTTTTTAAATGGAATGGGAAAAACCCGGAAAAAAATTGCGTGGGGTCCCCCCTCCAAAGCATAACCAGCCTCGGGCTCTTCGAGCCGATCCTGGTTCTAAAAATCCGGGGGGAAAACGGACAGGGGATCCCCCGTATTTTTAAAACCAGCACCGGGCTCTGCGCCTGGTGCTGGTGCAAAAAATACGGGGGACAAAAAGAGTAGGGGTCCCCCATATTTTTTACACCAGCATCGGGCTCCACTAGCTGGACAGATAATGCCACAGCCGGGGGTCACTTTTATACAGTGCCATGCGGCCGTGGCATTAAATATCCAACTAGTCACCCCTGGACGGGGTACCCTGGGGGAGTGGGGACCCCTTCAATCAAGGGGTCCCCCCCAGCCACCCAAGGGCCAGGGGTGAAGCCCGAGGCTGTCCCCCCCATCCAAAGGCTGCGGATGGGGGGCTGATAGCCTTGAGAAAATTTTAAGAATATTGTTTTTTCCAGTAGTACTACAAGTCCCAGCAAGCCTCCTCCGCAAGCTGGTACTTGGAGAACCACAAGTACCAGTATGTGGGAGAAAAACGGGCCCGCTGGTACCTGTAGTTCTAATGGCAAAAAAATACCCAAATAAAAACAGGAAACACACACCGTGACAGTAAAACTTTATTTCACACATGTCGACACACACATACTTACCTATGTTGACACGAAGCAGTCGGTCCTCTTCTCCAAGTAGAATCCACGGGTACCTGAAAATAAAAGATAATTATACTCACCTGATCCAGGGTCCAGAGTATAATCCACGTACTTGGCAAAACAACAAACCGAACACCCGGACCAAACGGACTGAAAGGGGTCCCATGTTTACACATGGGACCCCTTTCCACGAATGCAGAGACACCCCCGTGACCCCGTGCGTGCGTGTCACAGTGTGTGTGCGTGCGTGTCACAGTATGTGTGCGTGCGTGTCACAGTATGTGTGCGTGCGTGTCACAGTATGTGTGTGCACGTGCGTGTCAGTGTGTGCGTGTCACAGTGTGCGTGCATGTCAGTGTGTGTGCGTGCGTGTCAGTGTGTGCGTGTCACAGTGTGCGTGTATGTCAGTGTGTGTGCGTGCGTGTCAGTGTGTGCGTGTCACAGTGTGCGTGCGTGTCACAGTGTGTGTGCGTGCGTGTCAGTGTGTGTGCGTGCGTGTCACAGTATGTGTGTGCACGTGCGTGTCAGTGTGTGCGTGTCACAGTGAGTGTGCGTGCGTGTCACAGTGTGTGTGCGTGTCACAGTGTGTCTGTGCGTGCATGCCAGTGTGTGTCTAATACCATGTGTATATACAGCTGCCGCTGCCGGGTTGACAGGGGCAGCTTGTTTGCTTGTGACCTCTAATGGGGTATATGCTGCATCCTGGTGGGAAGGCTGACATGCAACAGCGCCGGGTGCACGCTACTGATGGGGTGCGGACAGGGGATCACTCCTGCGGATGGTGATCGCGGGCGGGGTGACAGCCGCCGGGTGTCCGCTGCTGATGGGGCACGGACAGGGGATCACTCCTGCGGATGGTGATCGCGGGCGGGGTGACAGGCGCCGGGTGTCCGCTGCTGATGGGGTCCGGGTAGGGGAACACCACTGCTGGGTTTGATAATGCGGGGGTTTGTAGGGTAGGTGCCGGGTGACCTCTGACAGGGGTGCAGGCAGGGGGACACAGCTGCTGCAGGCGGTGAACACTGTTGAGGTGCGCCAGTGCAGCAGGGGCACTGAATTCTCTCCTCCCGCTCAGCCGCTGCGTCTGACAGGGATTCCGATGAAGAAGTAGGTGTCCGCCTACTTATCGTTCAGTTCCCCCTACACCTGAACGATGAGTTGGGAAAATCAAACAGGTTTGATTTTCCCAACTAGTTGGACAGACCGTTTCTGGCCGTTTTTTAGCGTGTGGGAGCAAACGGCTGATAATCGTTTGCTCCCACACACTGCCTGATTCTCTTTACAACCAGCCAACTAGATGGCTGGTTGGAAAGATATCGTCCTGATGTATGGCTAGCATAAGCCGTACATTCCATAGAGCTGGGCTTTATGAAAGAGTGGCCAGAAAAAAAACATTACTTAGTATGAAAAATAAGAAGGCACTTTTCAGTTTGCCAAAAGGCATGTGGACCACTATGGAGGAAGGTGCTCTGGTCAGTTGAGACTAAAATTTAACATTTCAGCTACCAAGGAAAACGCTATGTCTGGCGCAAACCCAACACATCCCATTACCCCAAGAACACCATCCCCACAGTGAAACATGCTGTGGGGATGTTTTTCAGCAGCAGGGACTGTTTCGAGCCAAGGGAAAGATGGATGGTGCTAAATACAGGGATATTCTTGATCAAAACCTGTTTCAGTCTGCCTGTGATTTGAGACTGGGACGGAGGTTCACTTTCCAGCAGGACAATAACCCGAAGCATACTGCTAAAGCAACACTCAAGTGGTTTAAGGGGAAACATTTAAATGTGTTGGAATGGCCTAGTCAAAACCCAGATCTCAATCCAATTGAGAATCTGTGGTCAGACTGGAAGATTGCTGTTCTCAAGCGGAAACCATCCAACATGAAGGAGCTGGGGCAGTTTTACATTGAGGAATGGGCATAAATCCCAGTGGCAAGATGTGGCAAGCTCATTGAGACTTATCCAAAGCGACTTGCAGCTGCAAAAGGTGGCTCTACACAGTACTGACTTTAGGGGGGGAACAGTTATGCACGCTGAAGTTTTCTGTTATTTTGTCCTATTTGTTGTTTGCTTCACAATAAATAAATAAAAATCTTCAAAGTTGTAGCCATGTTCTGTGAATGAGATAATGCAAACCTTCAAACAATTCATTTTAATTGCAGGTTGTGAGGCAACAAAACATGAAAAATGCAAAGGGAGGTGAATACTTTAGCAAGGCACTGAAAGTATTAGTATCAGGGTGGCAGAAAACCGTGTGATTAGGTGCCATTGAAGACTGTTTAAGTAAGCGGAGGATAAGCACATGAGAGTTGAGGACCCTGTTCGTGAGAGCTTGCATTCTAAAAGAGAGGGGCAGACAGACAGGTGTTACACAGATGGGGTAGACAGTGAGCGTGGAATAGAGGGTTAGGATGAGATTAGGCTGGGTTTGGTGAAGAAGGGTGTCTTCTGACCCCTTTTGAAGTTTTGTAGAGAGGTGGAGAGTCTGAGGGGGAGAGGTAGGGAACTCCAGAGAAAGTGAGCAGCACGTGAGAACCATGGTTTTCTTTATTACACTATACTCTACATCTATCTTAGAGGGGTAAGAATAGCATTTATCTGCATTATTATCCTCACTGAAACATAAGTGCTAGTGCCACCAATGTGACATAAGGACTTTCCTGCATGTTATTGTGAACACAATGTACTGCATGTACTGTAGCTAATGCAAACATCTGTATACTGTACAGTATGTCACTCCCATGGCAATAAAAGAGCAAAGGGTTTTTTGAAACAGTGATTAAATCTATGAGTATGATAACAATGCAGTATTTCTTATACTGCCTTTACTACCTATTTAATACTACCTTACAAAAACAAATATTACAAGCACCACTCCCACCACCCCCTGTTTAACCTTGATACATTGCTTGTGAAAGGGATTTAAACCTTCCAACAGCAAAACCAGTGATTGGGAAGGAGAAGCTCATAAACATAGCAACTGAAAACATGCACTGATAAAATGTCCATACAAAGAGTTTGCATATAATAAGACAGCGACTATCCACTAATGCTATCTCTACTGAAACACTACCTGTATGAAGATAAGAATGAAGTTTAAATGTACTTCATCGACGCACTTGGCACAGCGGATGGGCTGTCCAGGATTTAGCCTTTGGTCCTCCACTTATTTCTAGTTTTACTTCCTGAGGTCAGATGGATCTTATTCAGAATAGGTACTGGACATATTGTGTGCAATTGCTCCCAGAATAGGGAGTGCACTGCATTCATATGTGCCTATGCAGATTTCAGTCCATTCCATCAAAGGCCAAATACACAAATTGCAGACACAAGTGGATGGAGACAAAGACACCGCGACCTTCACAGCAGGGCCGTCCTGCAACACGCACACACACGGCAGGGACGTGCAGTCAGGGGAGGCAGTGCCTCCCCTGTCATTAAAGAGTAAAATAACACAAAGAAGATACTTATGACACATAAGTATCTTCTTTATTATTTTGCTCATCATTAAAGTGTTCCTAATCAGTTTGGGAGGCACCGATCGTGGTGCCTCCCGTAGTGATTGGGAAAAGATATGGGAGCGGGGGGCGGGCGCGGGCGGGGCCTAGCAATGGGCAGGAAAAGCCCATTGAAATAACATGGGAAAGCGGCACCATTAGAGGTGCCACTTTCCTACAGGGACGTGCTTTCAACCTATGAAAGCACGTCCCTGTGAGTGAGGCCACAGTGATTGGCCAGCGGATCCGTCACTGGATCCGCTGTCAATCACTGTGTAGGCGGCGGAGGTGCGGGCGGCGGAGGTGCGGGATGCGGCGGGCCGGGCGGCGGAGGTGCTGGCGGCGGAGATGCGGGCGGCGGCAGGACGCGGCATTCAGGCCCATTGTGCACTGTGCAGAGTTTGGCAGCAGAAGCGGTACCCATTTCAAAAATGGCGCCTCAGCGTCATTTTTGAAATTCAAGATGGCCGCCGCGAGCCAATCATGGCTCGCCGCGTCATCGCCCCGCCCCCTCCCGCTGACTTATATAGGTCAGCGCGAGGCAGCGGCTGTCAGTCCGACGGCGGAGGAGGAGCAGAGAGGAGCTCCTGAAGATCGAAGACGTCGTGGAAGTCCTGGATGGGCGGCAGCTATGCAAAAGAGCTTAGCAGCCGCCGCCCACCAGGTAAAGACGCTGGAAGTCCTGGATGGGCGGCGGCTATGCAAAAGAGCTTAGCAGCCGCCGCCCACCAGGTGAAGACGCTGGAAGTCCTGGATGGGCGGCGCCTATGCAAAAGAGCTTAGCAGCCGCCGCCCACCAGGTGAAGACGCCGGAGGAAGACGCCAGAAGCCCTGGGGAGGTGGCGCCCCCCCAGGTGAAGATGCCGGAAGCCCTGGGAAGGCGGCGGCCACGCAAAAGAGCTTAAAGGCCGCCGCCCCCAGGTGAAGACCCAGTTTAATAAAGTTTTTTTTAAAGAATGTGTAGTGTTTTTTTTTAAATATTTTCTTTACAGGTGGATTACAGGTGCCAGCGGGCCCTTTATGTCTGGGCATGCTGGCACTTGTGGTTCTCCAAGTGCCAGCATGCTGGGGCAGGCTTGCTGGGACCTGTAGGCCACCTGTAAAGAACAATATTACTATTCTTTGCAGGTGGACTACAGGTGCCAGTGGGTCATTTATGTCCGGACATGCTGACACTTGTGGTTCTCCAAGTGCCAGCGTGCTGGGGCAGGCTTGCTGGGATCTGTAGGCCACCTGTAAAGAACAGTATTAGCATACAATGAACCCTGCACCCACCGCCACCAGGGGTGCGGGGCATAGCACTGGGCTATCAGCCCAGTGCTGGTTATTGCTCGGGAGGGGGGACCCCATTTTGAATTTTTGGGGGCCCCACTTTCCGAGGAATTCCAGCCCTGGGCTGACTGGTTTGGAGGGTGTTTAATGGCATGGCAGGGGGACCCCAAACTGAGTGTCTCCCCTGCTATGGCATTATCCCCCCTGGCTGGTTCTGCCTGGTGCTGGTTTCAGTGGTGTGGGGGGACTGCACTTTTTTTTTTCCGGGGGGGGGGGGGGGGGGGGGTGTTTAGCTGCAGTGCCTCCCCAGCCCCTGACCTCACCGCACGTTACTGACACACTGCAATGTCAAGGTGGCCAAACTGAAGTAAAGTTGGTAAGTTTGATGGCCCTGTGGGGAGTGCGGGAGTGCTGTGGTGTGGACATTCAAGGGGGAAGAGATGCTGTAAGGTGGTTATGTAAGGAGGGGGGGGGGGGTGCATTGAAGTGGGTGCTTTGAGGTGGACATTGAAGGGGGGTGACTTCTCTTGTCCTCCTGGAAGCACCACAGGCTCGCTAGACCCTGCTGCAGCAATGAGGGCTGCAAATCTTCTCTATATCACCACCACTTAAGAGCTATAGCACCTTCCCCCTTTCACAGTAACGGGTATATTTACTAAAGCTTCTAAAACTGAAAAGTGGTGATGTTGCCACAGCAACCAATCGGATTCTATCTTTTTCTAAGATGCAATAGAGAAATGATAGACAGAATCTGATTAGTTGCTGAGGGCAACATCAAGTTTCATTTTTAGACACTTTAGTAAATTTACCCCTAAGTGTGCAACACCCACCAAGCCCTGGATGCTCCAGGCTGCTGCCACAATGTAATAACACCACTGTTTTAACCCCGGCAATACAACTGTGTGCATTACCTACATTGACTCTATACTAGTGATGAGCGGGTTCGGTTCCTCGGAATCCGAACCCGCCCGAACTTCAGGTTTTTTTACACGGGGCCGAGCGACTCGGATCTTCCCGCCTTGCTCGGTTAACCCGAGCGCGCCCGAACGTCATCATCCCGCTGTCGGATTCTCGCGAGGCTCGGATTCTATCGCGAGACTCGGATTCTATATAAGGAGCCGCGCGTCGCCGCCATTTTCACACGTGCATTGAGATTGATAGGGAGAGGACGTGGCTGGCGTCCTCTCCGTTTAGACTAGAGTACTAGAGAGAGACACAAATTTTGGGGAGCATATTATTAGGAGGAGTACTACTTGCTGCTGATAGTGTGACCAGTGACCACCAGTTTAATTAATCCGTTCTCTGCCTGAAAAAAAACGATACACAGTGTGACACAGTCACATACCATATCTGTGCTCAGCCCAGTGAGCTGCATCATATGTAATACTGTATATCATTATCTGACTGTGCTGAGTGCTCACTGCTCACACAGCTTAATTGTGGGGGAGACTGGGGAGCAGTTATAGCAGGGGTACATATTTTAAGTACAGTGCACACTTTTGCTGCCAGAGTGCCACTGCCAGTGTGACTGACCAGTGACCACTGACCACCAGTATTGTGATTGTCTGCTGACCACCAGTATATTGTGATTGTCTGCCTGAAAAAGTTAAACACTCGTCGTGTGGTGTTTTTATAAACGCATTCTGCAGACAGTGTCCAGCAGGTCCGTCATTACATAATATATACCTGTCCGGCTGCAGTACTAGTGTGATATATATATATTTTAATTTTATCTCATTATCATCCAGTCTATATTAGCAGCAGACACAGTACGGTAGTCCACGGCTGTAGCTACCTCTGTGTCGGCAGTCGCTCGTCCATCCATAATTGTATACCACCTACCCGTGTTTTTTTTTTTTCTATCTTCTTGATACTAGTAGCTTACTTTAGGAGTCTGCAGTGCTGACAGACAGTGTCCAGCAGGTCCGTCATTACATAATATATACCTGTCCGGCTGCAGTACTAGTGTGATATATATATATATATATATTTTAATTTTATCTCATTATCATCCAGTCTATATTAGCAGCAGACACAGTACGGTAGTCCACGGCTGTAGCTACCTCTGTGTCGGCAGTCGCTCGTCCATCCATAATTGTATACCACCTACCCGTGGTTTTTTTTTTTTCTATCTTCTTGATACTAGTAGCTTACTTTAGGAGTCTGCAGTGCTGAGTCTGACAGACAGTGTGCAGCAGGTCCGTCATTACATAATATATACCTGTCCGGCTGCAGTACTAGTGTGATATATATATATATATTAATTTTATCTCATTATCATCCAGTCTATATTAGCAGCAGACACAGTACGGTAGTCCACGGCTGTAGCTACCTCTGTGTCGGCAGTCGCTCGTCCATCCATAATTGTATACCACCTACCCGTGGTTTTTTTTTTCTATCTTCTTGATACTAGTAGCTTACTTTAGGAGTCTGCAGTGCTGACAGACAGTGTCCAGCAGGTCCGTCATTACATAATATATACCTGTCCGGCTGCAGTACTAGTGTGATATATATATATATATATTTTAATTTTATCTCATTATCATCCAGTCTATATTAGCAGCAGACACAGTACGGTAGTCCACGGCTGTAGCTACCTCTGTGTCGGCAGTCGCTCGTCCATCCATAATTGTATACCACCTACCCGTGGTTTTTTTTTTTTCTATCTTCTTGATACTAGTAGCTTACTTTAGGAGTCTGCAGTGCTGAGTCTGACAGACAGTGTCCAGCAGGTCCGTCATTACATAATATATACCTGTCCGGCTGCAGTACTAGTGTGATATATATATATTTTAATTTTATCTCATTATCATCCAGTCTATATTAGCAGCAGACACAGTACGGTAGTCCACGGCTGTAGCTACCTCTGTGTCGGCAGTCGCTCGTCCATCCATAATTGTATACCACCTACCCGTGGTTTTTTTTTTTTTTCTATCTTCTTGATACTAGTAGCTTACTTTAGGAGTCTGCAGTGCTGACAGACAGTGTCCAGCAGGTCCGTCATTACATAATATATACCTGTCCGGCTGCAGTACTAGTGTGATATATATATATATATTTTAATTTTATCTCATTATCATCCAGTCTATATTAGCAGCAGACACAGTACGGTAGTCCACGGCTGTAGCTACCTCTGTGTCGGCAGTCGCTCGTCCATCCATAATTGTATACCACCTACCCGTGTTTTTTTTTTCTATCTTCTTGATACTAGTAGCTTACTTTAGGAGTCTGCAGTGCTGAGTCTGACAGACAGTGTCCAGCAGGTCCGTCATTACATAATATATACCTGTCCGGCTGCAGTACTAGTGTGATATATATATATATATTTTAATTTTATCTCATTATCATCCAGTCTATATTAGCAGCAGACACAGTACGGTAGTCCACGGCTGTAGCTACCTCTGTGTCGGCAGTCGCTCGTCCATCCATAATTGTATACCACCTACCCGTGGTTTTTTTTTTTTCTATCTTCTTGATACTAGTAGCTTACTTTAGGAGTCTGCAGTGCTGAGTCTGACAGACAGTGTGCAGCAGGTCCGTCATTACATAATATATACCTGTCCGGCTGCAGTACTAGTGTGATATATATATATATTTTAATTTTATCTCATTATCATCCAGTCTATATTAGCAGCAGACACAGTACGGTAGTCCACGGCTGTAGCTACCTCTGTGTCGGCAGTCGCTCGTCCATCCATAATTGTATACCACCTACCCGTGTTTTTTTTTTTTCTATCTTCTTGATACTAGTAGCTTACTTTAGGAGTCTGCAGTGCTGACAGACAGTGTCCAGCAGGTCCGTCATTACATAATATATACCTGTCCGGCTGCAGTACTAGTGTGATATATATATATATATATTTAAATTTTATCTCATTATCATCCAGTCTATATTAGCAGCAGACACAGTACGGTAGTCCACGGCTGTAGCTACCTCTGTGTCGGCAGTCGCTCGTCCATCCATAATTGTATACCACCTACCCGTGGTTTTTTTTTTTTCTATCTTCTTGATACTAGTAGCTTACTTTAGGAGTCTGCAGTGCTGACAGACAGTGTCCAGCAGGTCCGTCATTACATAATATATACCTGTCCGGCTGCAGTACTAGTGTGATATATATATATTTTAATTTTATCTCATTATCATCCAGTCTATATTAGCAGCAGACACAGTACGGTAGTCCACGGCTGTAGCTACCTCTGTGTCGGCAGTCGCTCGTCCATCCATAATTGTATACCACCTACCCGTGGTTTTTTTTTTTTTTCTATCTTCTTGATACTAGTAGCTTACTTTAGGAGTCTGCAGTGCTGACAGACAGTGTCCAGCAGGTCCGTCATTACATAATATATACCTGTCCGGCTGCAGTACTAGTGTGATATATATATATATATTAATTTTATCTCATTATCATCCAGTCTATATTAGCAGCAGACACAGTACGGTAGTCCACGGCTGTAGCTACCTCTGTGTCGGCAGTCGCTCGTCCATCCATAATTGTATACCACCTACCCGTGGTTTTTTTTTTTTCTATCTTCTTGATACTAGTAGCTTACTTTAGGAGTCTGCAGTGCTGAGTCTGACAGACAGTGTCCAGCAGGTCCGTCATTACATAATATATACCTGTCCGGCTGCAGTACTAGTGTGATATATATATATATTTTAATTTTATCTCATTATCATCCAGTCTATATTAGCAGCAGACACAGTATGGTAGTCCACGGCTGTAGCTACCTCTGTGTCGGCAGTCGCTTGTCATCCATAAGTATACTAGTATCCATCCATCTCCATTGTTTACCTGAGGTGCCTTTTAGTTGTGCCTATTAAAATATGGAGAACAAAAATGTTGAGGTTCCAAAAATAGGGAAAGATCAAGATCGACTTCCACCTCGTGCTGAAGCTGCTGCCACTAGTCATGGCCGAGACGATGAAATGCCAGCAACATCGTCTGCCAAGGCCGATGCCCAATGTCATAGTACAGAGCATGTAAAATCCAAAACACCAAATATCAGTAAAAAAAGGACTAAAAAATCTAAAATAAAATTGTCGGAGGAGAAGCGTAAACTTGCCAATATGCCATTTACCACACGGAGTGGCAAGGAACGGCTGAGGCCCTGGCCTATGTTCATGGCTAGTGGTTCAGCTTCACCTGAGGATGGAAGCACTCAGCCTCTCGCTAGAAAAATGAAAAGACTCAAGCTGGCAAAAGCACAGCAAAGAACTGTGCGTTCTTCGAAATCCCAAATCCACAAGGAGAGTCCAATTGTGTCGGTTGCGATGCCTGACCTTCCCAACACTGGACGTGAAGAGCATGCGCCTTCCACCATTTGCACGCCCCCTGCAAGTGCTGGAAGGAGCACCCGCAGTCCAGTTCCTGATAGTCAGATTGAAGATGTCAGTGTTGAAGTACACCAGGATGAGGAGGATATGGGTGTTGCTGGCGCTGGGGAGGAAATTGACAAGGAGGATTCTGATGGTGAGGTGGTTTGTTTAAGTCAGGCACCCGGGGAGACACCTGTTGTCCGTGGGAGGAATATGGCCATTGACATGCCTGGTGAAAATACCAAAAAAATCAGCTCTTCGGTGTGGAAGTATTTCAACAGAAATGCGGACAACATTTGTCAAGCCGTGTGTTGTCTTTGTCAAGCTGTAATAAGTAGGGGTAAGGACGTTAACCACCTCGGAACATCCTCCCTTATACGTCACCTGCAGCGCATTCATAATAAGTCAGTGACAAGTTCAAAAACTTTGGGCGACAGCGGAAGCAGTCCACTGACCAGTAAATCCCTTCCTCTTGTAACCAAGCTCACGCAAACCACCCCACCAACTCCCTCAGTGTCAATTTCCTCCTTCCCCAGGAATGCCAATAGTCCTGCAGGCCATGTCACTGGCAATTCTGACGAGTCCTCTCCTGCCTGGGATTCCTCCGATGCATCCTTGCGTGTAACGCCTACTGCTGCTGGCGCTGCTGTTGTTGCTGCTGGGAGTCGATGGTCATCCCAGAGGGGAAGTCGTAAGACCACTTTTACTACTTCCACCAAGCAATTGACTGTCCAACAGTCCTTTGCGAGGAAGATGAAATATCACAGCAGTCATCCTGCTGCAAAGCGGATAACTGAGGCCTTGGCATCCTGGGTGGTGAGAAACGTGGTTCCGGTATCCATCATTACTGCAGAGGCAACTAGAGACTTGTTGGAGGTACTGTGTCCCCGGTACCAAATACCATCTAGGTTCCATTTCTCTAGGCAGGCGATACCGAAAATGTACACAGACCTCAGAAAAAGAGTCACCAGTGTCCTAAAAAATGCAGCTGTACCCAATGTCCACTTAACCACGGACATGTGGACAAGTAGAGCAGGGCAGGGTCAGGACTATATGACTGTGACAGCCCACTGGGTAGATGTATGGACTCCCGCCGCAAGAACAGCAGCGGCGGCACCAGTAGCAGCATCTCGCAAACGCCAACTCTTTCCTAGGCAGGCTACGCTTTGTATCACCGGTTTCCAGAATACGCACACAGCTGAAAACCTCTTACGGCAACTGAGGAAGATCATCGCGGAATGGCTTACCCCAATTGGACTCTCCTGTGGATTTGTGGCATCGGACAACGCCAGCAATATTGTGTGTGCATTAAATATGGGCAAATTCCAGCACGTCCCATGTTTTGCACATACCTTGAATTTGGTGGTGCAGAATTATTTAAAAAACGAGAGGGGCGTGCAAGAGATGCTGTCGGTGGCCAGAAGAATTGCGGGACACTTTCGGCGTACAGGCACCACGTACAGAAGACTGGAGCACCACCAAAAACGCCTGAACCTGCCCTGCCATCATCTGAAGCAAGAAGTGGTAACGAGGTGGAATTCAACCCTATATATGCTTCAGAGGTTGGAGGAGCAGCAAAAGGCCATTCAAGCCTATACAATTGAGCACGATATAGGAGGTGGAATGCACCTGTCTCAAGCGCAGTGGAGAATGATTTCAACGTTGTGCAAGGTTCTGCTGCCCTTTGAACTTGCCACACGTGAAGTCAGTTCAGACACTGCCAGCCTGAGTCAGGTCATTCCCCTCATCAGGCTTTTGCAGAAGAAGCTGGAGACATTGAAGGAGGAGCTAACACAGAGCGATTCCGCTAGGCATGTGGGACTTGTGGATGGAGCCCTTAATTCGCTTAACAAGGATTCACGGGTGGTCAATCTGTTGAAATCAGAGCACTACATTTTGGCCACCGTGCTCGATCCTAGATTTAAAACCTACATTGGATCTCTCTTTCCGGCAGACACAAGTCTGCTGGGGTTCAAAGACCTGCTGGTGAGAAAATTGTCAAGTCAAGCGGAACGCGACCTGTCAACATCTCCTCCTTCACATTCTCCCGCAACTGGGGGTGCGAGGAAAAGGCTCAGAATTCCGAGCCCACCCGCTGGCGGTGATGCAGGGCAGTCTGGAGCGACTGCTGATGCTGACATCTGGTCCGGACTGAAGGACCTGCCAACGATTACGGACATGTCGTCTACTGGCACTGCATATGATTCTCTCCCCATTGAAAGAATGGTGGAGGATTATATGAGTGACCGCATCCAAGTAGGCACGTCAGACAGTCCATACTTATACTGGCAGGAAAAAGAGGCAATTTGGAGGCCCTTGCACAAACTGGCTTTATTCTACCTAAGTTGCCCTCCCACAAGTGTGTACTCCGAAAGAGTGTTTAGTGCCGCCGCTCACCTTGTCAGCAATCGGCGTACGAGGTTACTTCCAGAAAATGTGGAGAAGATGATGTTCATTAAAATGAATTATAATCAATTCCTCCGTGGAGACATTGACCAGCAGCAATTGCCTCCACAAAGTACACAGGGAGCTGAGATGGTGGATTCCAGTGGGGACGAATTGATAATCTGTGAGGAGGGGGATGTACACGGTGATATATCGGAGGATGATGATGAGGTGGACATCTTGCCTCTGTAGAGCCAGTTTGTGCAAGGAGAGATTAATTGCTTCTTTTTTGGTGGGGGTCCAAACCAACCCGTCATTTCAGTCACAGTCGTGTGGCAGACCCTGTCACTGAAATGATGGGTTGGTTAAAGTGTGCATGTCCTGTTTATACAACATAAGGGTGGGTGGGAGGGCCCAAGGACAATTCCATCTTGCACCTCTTTTTTCTTTAATTTTTCTTTGCGTCATGTGCTGTTTGGGGAGTATTTTTTTGAAGGGCCATCCTGCGTGACACTGCAGTGCCACTCCTAGATGGGCCAGGTGTTTGTGTCGGCCACTAGGGTCGCTTATCTTACTCACACAGCTATCTCATTGCGCCTCTTTTTTTCTTTGCGTCATGTGCTGTTTGGGGAGTGTTTTTTGGAAGGGCCATCCTGCGTGACACTGCAGTGCCACTCCTAGATGGGCCAGGTGTTTGTGTCGGCCACTAGGGTCGCTTAGCTTACTCACACAGCTACCTCATTGCGCCTCTTTTTTTCTTTGCATCATGTGCTGTTTGGGGAGTGTTTTTTGGAAGGGCCATCCTGCGTGACACTGCAGTGCCACTCCTAGATGGGCCAGGTGTTTGTGTCGGCCACTAGGGTCGCTTAGCTTACTCACACAGCTACCTCATTGCGCCTCTTTTTTTCTTTGCGTCATGTGCTGTTTGGGGAGTGTTTTTTGGAAGGGCCATCCTGCGTGACACTGCAGTGCCACTCCTAGATGGGCCAGGTGTTTGTGTCGGCCACTAGGGTCGCTTAGCTTAGTCATCCAGCGACCTCGGTGCAAATTTTAGGACTAAAAATAATATTGTGAGGTGTGAGGTGTTCAGAATAGACTGAAAATGAGTGGAAATTATGGTTTTTGAGGTTAATAATACTTTGGGATCAAAATGACCCCCAAATTCTATGATTTAAGCTGTTTTTTAGGGTTTTTGAAAAAAACACCCGAATCCAAAACACACCCGAATCCGACAAAAAAAATTCGGTGAGGTTTTGCCAAAACGCGGTCGAACCCAAAACACGGCCGCGGAACCGAACCCAAAACCAAAACACAAAACCCGAAAAATTTCAAGTGCACATCTCTACTCTATACCTGCTGTTTCCAATAAACCCAATACCCTGATTAAGGACCTTCTGTGCGGCGTTACAGTCACTTTCATATCTCTTGTGCCCAGTGGCGTAAGTTTGCCCCAGTCGCCCGGAGGCAAGATAAATGTTGGTGCCCCCTCCATCCAGATACAAAAAATAAGTAAATATATATATATATATATATACACACACATATATATATATATATATATATATATATAAATAAGTAAATATATATATATATATATATATATAGTAGAGTGAATGACCGGCACTCCAATAACAAAATGTAGATGCCGGGTGCCCTCAATCAATGTAATACATCCTTTAAAACATTAAACTTAATTTAAAACATTAAATGAAACGTTGACTGCCGCTCCTCAAACTAGACTGTATTTTATATATATATATATATATATATATGTATCAAAATGTCCTGGACTCCACTTTAAAAAAAATCCCTGGTGCCCTCTACAGAAACAGACAAAGTAATGGATGGGGCTGGCCATTTATTTACTTGTATAAAAGTCAGTCCGTGATTCCGATTCTCGTGCCGCCAGCTCTATTATTCTATTTCATACTCAGTATATATATACTCTGCAAACAGGCCCTCCACCAACGGCAAAATGGCTTCTGGAGTACAGTATGTACTGTAGTTGTAGTTTGAATGGTGGCACTCTGGTCCCAAATATAGTAAATCTTCATCTGCACATTGCTCTGCAAGGGCTACTATATATATATATATATATATATATATATATATATATATATATAGTTTACAACAGCAGTTCTCCCCTGACCCCCACCCTCTAGAGCAGTGAGAGCAGCATTATCCACCCCTTGCAGGGCAGAACACGCCTCCCCCACCCCACACAGTGACACCAGCGGCACCCCTTGCAGAACACAATGGAGCATTGCAGCGGCCACTTCGCTCCTCCATTTCTCCCACAACTGAGCACTGCAGCGGCTGACTTCTCCCCCCCCCCCCGTCCCCCCGTCCCTCCCCTCACCCCGCACAAGGAGAATTGCGGCGGCCACTTCTCTCCCCACTCTCTCCCACCACAGCGTGCAGAGCCGCGGCTGACAGTTTGGAAGGTACAGTACATACCGTCCTCATACTGCACCGCCCGCACTGTGACTGCTCCTCACCCAGGGCACACCACACCACTTAATCCAGCTCAGGGAGAAGCAGCGCCGCTGATGATTATCGGCGCTTTGCTCCGGGGGTCCTTACACACAATGGGCGTGGGGGACAATGGAGGAAGTGCCCCTTCAGGCGTAGAGCCCGGCGGCAAAAGACTCCGTTGCCTCCCGTAGTTCCGCCTCTGCTTGTGCCCCTATTGTGATCACTGTTCGAAAAAGTCTACACATATTTAAACATATTCGCCAACTCTAAATATGTCTTCCCACCACTGATCCACCTACTAAGTAACCATTGCAATAATTACTCGTTGAGCACATTGTTTTTTTCCACTGGCTTCTCCATTTCGGGGAAAGAACGCTCTATAAATGAAATTATTATTATTTCAAGTGCTGTACCTCACCCTTGCAGCCAAACCCTACATCTCCCCCATACCCCCCACCCCACCCCACCTTCCCCGGCCCTAAATCCAGAGCCGTTGTTAGACGTTTTGGTGCAATATATGCAGCGACTGGTACTTTGTAAAAAAAATAATCAGCATTGCAACTGAACAGATCTATGTAGTGTGCAGCTACACATCCAATCTCTAACAGCCACACACTACACAGATCTGCTCAGCTACAATGCTGATCATTTGCTCACAAAATACAAGGTAAGCTTAGATAGTTAGAATTCTCTGGCTTAGAATGATCTACCTTTCTATGTAAGGGCAGATAGCTTAATGAATAGATTGTCTGACTGCAATGCCCAAGGCAATGGGTTCAAATCCCGCGTATGTCAGCATCTTGAAATGTAATAAAGGAGAGTGTGACCGAATAGCAAAGAAAACTCATGTTGAGTTCATGAATGTTATATACGTATCAGCGACAGAAGGGGTCAGGGTAGGAGACAGGAGCGATCAGGAGATAATGGGCTTCAAAAAGAGGGGAAGCTGCAAGTGAAAGTAATTAAAGCAGATAATTGACAAGTGCCGCCAATAGCGCCCCCTACCCTGCACGCTATGTGTGGTGCACCCTCCGCACACATCTAGTTACGGCCCTGCGTAAACCTAACCTGCTGGCTATACTTACAGTTGGGATTCCGGTGTCAGCCTACTGCCCCTTTCAGAGTTCCGGTATCAGAATTCTTAAGGGTGTCGGGATTCCAGCATCAGTGCTTCGAATGCTGGGATCCCGACAGCCAGCATCTTGATTGCATCCCTACCTATATAATGAATAAATACCAGCTTTCATATTCCAGTACTCTCTACACTTCACAAACAGCTAGGAGCTGTTCTTTGTGCAGGCAATCAGGGCTATTGCCCGGGGTGCCGCTGCCGCAGTCACCCCGCCAGTGCCCCACCTACTATTGCCCACCGCCATGTTTTCTACCAGCACAGCGCATGCCTCATGGCCGGCCAACCACTAACCTTCTCTCCTCAGAAATCTGAGCTTTTCCTGTAGTAAGCCAGCACCTTATTACACAGGTGCATATGTCTAACATGGTTCCGGTATGAATGGTCGACCATGTTATGGTCGACAGTCATTAGGTCGACCACTATTGGTCGACATTGACATGGTCGACATGGACACATGGTCGACACATGGAAATGGTCGACACATGAAAGGTCGACATGAGTTTAACTTTTTTTGGTGTCGTTTTTTGCGTAAAGTGACGGAGAACCCCAATTAGTGCACCGGGTCCCCTCGCATGGCTCGCTTCGCTCGCCATGCTTCGGGCATGGTGTCTTCGCTCCGCTACCGCTTCGCTCGGCACACTTTACCGTTCCAATCGTAGTCCATGTGGATCGTAAAGTATGGAAAAGTTCCCCAAAAGAAAAAAAAGTTAAAAAACTCATGTCGACCTTTTCACGTGTCGACCTTTCATGTGTCGACCATTTTCATGTGTCGACCATGTGTCCATGTCGACCATGTCAATGTCGACCAATAGTGGTCGACCTAATGACTGTCGACCATAACATGGTCGACCATGTGAACGGATACCGTCTAACATCACGCTGCCGGAGAAGACATCGCACACTACCTGGACATAACAGGTCTAGTTAGGCTGAACTTAAATTCACACCGGAGCCAGCGCACCATCGGAGCCCCACCGCCTGGAGGTGGTGATCTCTGTCTGGTAAGATAAGTGCCACTTGAGCGCAAACCGGACTTTCAATTTACAGTTTTTTGAGTGGGACAAGAAAATACACTCATTTTATTTAGAGTAAAACTGAGATTAAGCTTTGAGCTAATGGCAGTGCCCATGGCATGATAAAGTGAACATAGCAGCTATAAGCACACCATGGATCTCTAGGCATGTTGAAAACTGAAAGCCGCAATTTAACTTCTGCACTAAGGAATCTAATCATTTATCTCAGCACTGAAGAAAACGACAGGAAAGGAACTGGTTATTTGTATAACATTTATGTGTTTTACTGTATGTGCTATTTCATGTTTTATACTGTTCTGATATATGCAATTAACCGTAATCTGCATTAAGGTCATTCAGGATAGATTTTATTAGACTTTTACAATAGGGATGCATCAAGATGCCGGCTGTCAGGATCCCAGCAGTCAAAATACTGACGCTGGAATCCCGACACCCTCTGGAATCCCGACGCCAGAAAGCTGAAAGGGCCAGTAGATCAATGCCGGAATCCTGACAGCCAGCATCCTGACCATAAGTGTAGCTGGTGGGTTTGGTTTAAGGCCAGGGAAGAGGCGATTAATGTTTAGGAACCAGGCGGGGTATTGGAGTTAGGCTGCGCGTGTGTGTGTTTGTAAGGGGGGGGGGGGTTAGGGTTCGGCTACAGGGAGTGAAGGTTAGAGTTAGGCACCCCTGGTGGGGGGCAGGCTTAGGGTCAGGCTGTGGGGAGGGAGGGTTAGGTTTAGGCGGCGGGGGTGTGGGGTTAGGTTTAGGCACCTACATCAAGACCAGGGGTCTGTCCTATCCTGATGGTAGCAAATGCTCTCTCTGTTAAAACAGGATGGGTTTAGCATAACGGCAGTCGTCCAGAACAGTGGTGACAGAATCCCGACATCACTCAAAATCCCAACGCTGGAATGCCGACTGCCGGCATCCTGATCGTAAGTGTGCCGTGAGAGGTTAGGGTTAGGCCACGGGAGGGGAAGTATAGGGTTAGGCTTCAGGGATGGAGGGTTATGCACTATAAAGGGGGGCTAGGCCACGGGGGAAGTGTTAGGGCTACGTTTAGGCACAGAGGGGGATGACGGTTAGGTTAGGCATCGCATAGGGAGGAAAGGTTAATATGCCTGCAGGTGGTGGTACATAGACAATCACGGTGGATGCTGACAGTTTTCCGCCCACAGGACTTATGCGATGTGTGCTTAGCACCGTCGGCACCACCCTAGTTACATCCCTGATACCAACGCCAGCATCCCGGCCATCAAAAACCTAACAGAGGTGAGGTAAATATTCTAAAATCCCTTCCCTACACCCCTAACCTTCCCTTCCCACAACCTAACCCTAATCTCCCCCCCTTGATGCCTAACCCTAACCTCCCCCCAGTGATGCCAAAACCTAACCCCACCTCCCTGCAGCCTAACCCTAGCCTCCCCGGGTGGTGCCTAAATCTAGCCCCCCCTCTACCTGGCACAATGTGTATAAGAAGCTCTACTTGGCATAATGTGTATAAGGGGCTCTACCTGGTGTAATGTGAATAAAAGGGGCTCTACCTGGTGTAATGTGTATAAGGGGCTCAACCTGGTGTAATGTGTTTAAGGGACTCTACTGTAGCATTATATGTGTAAGGTGCTTCAACATGTCATAATGGGCCTAATTCAGAGTTGATCGCAGCAGCAAATTTGTTAGCAGTTGGGCAAAACCATGTGCACTGCAGGGGGTGCAGATATAACATGTGCAGAGAGAGTTAGATTTGGGTGGGGTGTGTTCAAACTGAAATCTAATTTGCAGTGTAAAAATAAAGCAGCCAGTATTTACCCTGCACAGAAACAATATAACCCACCCAAATCTAATTCTCTCTGCACATTTTATATCTGCCACACCTGCAGTGCACATAGGGGGTCATTCCGAGTTGTTCGCTCGCAAGCTGCTTTTAGCAGCTTTGCACACGCTAAGCCGCCGCCTACTGGGAGTGAATCTTAGCATCTTAAAATTGCGAACGAAAGATTCGCAATATTGCGATAAGACATCTCTGTGCAGTTTCTGAGTAACTCGAGACTTACTCGGCATCTGCGATCAGTTCAGTGCTTGTCGTTCCTGGTTTGACGTCACAAACACACCCAGCGTTCGCCCAGACACTCCTCCGTTTCTCCGGCCACTCCCGCGTTTTTCCCAGAAACTGTAGCGTTTTTTCACACACTCCCATAAAACGGTCAGTTTCCGCCCAGAAACACCCACTTCCTGTCAATCACATTACGATCACCAGAACGATGAAAAAGCCGTGAGTAAAATTCCTAACTGCATAGCAAATTTACTTGGCGCAGTCGCACTGCGGACATTGTGCATGCGCACTAAGCGGAAAATCGCTGCGATGCGAAAAAAAATACCGAGCGAACAATTCGGAATGACCCCCATAGTTTTGCCAAACTGCTAACAAATTTGCTGCTACGATCAACTCTGAATTAGGGATACTACTGTGTGGCGTAATGTGAATTGCTACTATTATGTGACCTCGCCCCTTCCCTGTGAAGCCATACCCATTTTCTTCACGCACCTTCAGTGCGCATTATCCCTGTTTTGAATGGGGTGGGGGGCCGTCAAAGGAAACTTTTGCCCTGGGCGACACAAGGGCTAGAACCAGCCCTGCTCACAGCTATTGCAAAGCTTCCAAAAATAGTTAAGAACAGTAGATCAATTGTGAGTTCTGTGGCTGACCTTTAACATATACATGAATTATCATGTATAGAGCATTTTAGTTACCCAAGAGTCTATTATACTACCTGAAAGTAATGCAAGATTGAGAAGCACCAGCCTCAGTCTAAGGCATTGTCTACTTTATTCAAAGGATGATACAGACTGCACACTGGTCAGATCTACATGTGAAAGCTTTAGTCCAGTAGAGACATTACAAACAGTAATAGCAATAGTATAATAATAATAATAATAATAATAATAATAATAATAATAAAATTTGTGGGTCCTGAATGTGAAGACTGCAAGCACCAGGGAGATGGTCCTCCTGCACCTGTATAAATAAGAAGTAAAAAAGAGATTTATGGTAAGACTTACCATTGTTAAATCTCTTTCTGCGAGGTATACTGGATTCCACAGGGAATAACATTGGGTGTAGAGTTGGATCTTGAACTTTAACTGTTCCCAGGATGCACTGCACTGCCTCCTCTATAGCCCCGCCGCCAGGCACTGGAGCTCAGTTTTGTTAAACAGTCCAATACAGTAGCAGGGGTGAGAGACGGTAGATATTAGTCACATAGACCCACATTCTCACAACAGGAGAAGGGACTAGCGGCTAATGCCATACAAGCCCAAAGAAGCTAAGTGCGTCAGGGTGGGCGCCCTGTGGAATCCAGTGTACCTCGCAGAATGAGATTTAACAATGGTAAGTCTTACCATAAATCTCCTTTTCTGCAGCGGGGTACACTGGTATTCCACAGGGAATAACATCGGGGATGTCCTAAAGCAGTTCACCATGGGAGGGGACGCACTGTAGCGGGCACAAGAACCTGGCATCCGAAGGAAGCATCCTGGGAGGCGGAAGTATCAAAGGCATAGAACCTGATGAACGTGTTCATGGAGGACCACGTAGCCGCCTTGCACAATTGTTCTAGGGACGCGCCATGGCAGGCCGCCCCAAGAAGGTCCAACAGACCGAGTAGAATGGGCCTTGATAGCAGCAGGAGCTGGGAGTCCAGCCTGCGCATAAGCTTGTGCAATCACCATTCTAATCAATCTGGCCAAGGTCTGCTTATACGCAGGCCAGCCACGTTTGTGAAAACCAAAAAGTACAAAAAGAGAATCTGATCTCCTGATAGAGGCAGTCCTTTCTACATATATACGGAGAGCACGTACCACATCCGAAGACCGCTCTTTGGAGGATAAACCAGGAGAGATAAAGGCTATAACCACAATCTCTTGGTTAAGGTGGAAAGATGACACCACCTTAGGTAGATAACCAGGGCCAGTTCTAAGAACTGCCCGGTCACGGTGAAAAATCAGAAAGGGTGGACGACAGGACAAAGTGCCTAAGTCTGACACCCTCCTAGCAGAGGCAATTGCCAACAGAAAAATGACCTTAAGCGTAAGGCATTTAAGGTCCACAGACTTAAGAGGTTCAAACGGAGACCCTTGAAGGGCATTAAGATCAGACAGATCCCACTGAGCCACAGGAGGGACATAGGGAGGCTGAATCCGTAGTACGCCCTGAGTGAATGTATGAATGTCAGGAATAGATACAATTTTTTGCTGAAACCACACCGACAAGACAGAAATGTGAACCTTGAGGGAGGCCAGGCGAAGGCCTAAATCCAGGCCTTGTTGCAAAAAAGCCAGAAGTCTGGAAGTACTAAACTTGTATGCATCGTAATTCTTAGCAGCACACCAGGTGAAGTAAGAATTCCAGACAGTTTGAATAACCGCCTCAGAAAATCCTTTGGCCCTCAGGAGTGAAGCTTCAAGAGCCACGCCGTCAAAGCCAGTCTTGCCAGGTCCTAGTAAACACAAGGGCCCTGAACGAGGAGGTCTGGGCATTGAGGAAGTAGAACAGGACGCTCGATTGAGAGACCCTGCAGGTCTGAGAACCAATGCCGTCTGGGCCACGCTGGAGCGACTAGAAGTAGTATTCCTCCTCTGCATTGGGCGGGAATGAAATTGAGCGTACTCTACCATGTTGAAAGCAGACACCATGAGGCCTAGTACTTGCATCGACGAGTGTATCGACACTCTTTGGCAAGAGAGGAAGCATCTGATTCTTTCCTGAAGTTTCAGTACCTTCTCTGGAGACCAGAACAAACGTTGGTTGTGTGTGTCCAGTAATGCCCCCAGGTGCACCATGCTCTGAGCAGGGACCAGTGAGGATTTCTTCCAGTTGATGAGCCACCCGTGGGCTTGTAGGAATTGGACCTTCAGTTCCAGATGACAGAGGAGAACCTCTGGGGAGTTCGCCAGGATCAACAAGTCGTCCAGATACGGCAGGATTCTGATACCCTGACCCGCCATGACCTTGGTAAAGATCCGAGGAGCCGTGGTCAGTCCAAAAGGCAAGGCTTGGAACTGATAATGAAGGCTGCCAATAGCAAACCGAAGATATTGCTGATGCGACATGGCAATAGGTATATGTAGATAAGCATCCTGTATGTCCAGGGATACCATATAGTCCTTGGGTTCCAAAGCCAGTACAATAGAGCACAGAGTTTCCATACGGAATTTGGACACCCTCACAAATTTGTTAAAAGATTTGAGGTTGAGTATAGGCCGGGAGGATCCATTCGGCTTCGGAACTAGAAACAGCATCGAATAGTATCCCCTGCCTCTCTGAGACAGAGGCACTGGCACTATCACTCCTGTATCCAGGAGGGATTGGACAACCAAATGTAGAGTTTGTGCTTTTAACGGATCTGAAGGGAAACCGTTGAGCAAAACTGGAGAAAGAGATTGCGTACCCGTGAGAGACCACTTCCTGCACCCAGGCATCCGAAGTGGTCTTTAACCATACCTAGGTGAACTGCAGAAGTCAGCCTCCCACCCTGGGGTCCCCCAGGGGGAGGCCCGCCCCGTCATGCAACAGGCTTGTCCGGTTTGGAAGCAAGCTCACGGGCGGCCCAAGAATGTTTAGGTTTGGGCTTAGAGGATTTGGAAGTGCGAGCCTGTCTCGGGTATGCCTGACCCTTTGCTTTACCTGGAGGTCGAAAGGAACGAAAAGTAGTACTCTTAGCCTTCGGAGCGGAAGGATTAGTACTTAGGAGAAAGGCAGTCTTGGCCGATGCCAAGTCAGTCACAATCTTGTTCAGATCATCTCGAAACAGTATATCTCCCTTAAAAGGGAGCACCACCAAAGTCTTCTTAGAGTCCAGGTCCACCGACCAGGACCGTAACCACAGAATCCGGCGAGCCAAGATAGACGTCGTAGATGTATTGGCCGCCATAACGCCTACATCAGAGGCCGCCTTCTGAATATAGTGGGAGACTGTGGTAATATATGACAGATATTGTCTGGCAGTGTCCACACGCTTATGCATCGGTTCCTTCAAAGAGGTGACTGTAGTGACAGGCAGAGTAGATGACACCACAAGACGGGCTACATGTGAGTCCACTGGTGGCGGGGTTTCCCACTTGTTACTCAACTCCGCAGAGATAGGATAACGAGCTAGCATCTTTTTAGACAGGGAAAATGTCTTTCCTGGAGAAGACCAGGATTCCTGATGTATGTCAATTAAATGGTCAGAGTGTGCTAAGACTAATTTAGTAACCTTCTGACGTTTGAACTTATCAGGTTTCTTAAACGTATCAGGAGGGTCAATCTCATCATCAATCTGAAGAATCAGCTTGATAGCCTCCACTAGGTCAGGAACATCAACCTGTGTTGTAGAATCTTCATCAGAAGCAGCAATATCAGCATCTGATGGATCAGTATATTCCCCATCTTCATCGGAAGAATCATCCAAAATATTAGTGGATTGTGAGGAAGAAATGGCCCGCTTAGTTGACCCTTTGGTCCCAGTAGGGCGAGGGTTAGGTTTTTGTTTAACCAAGGACTGATTTAATTGCTGTAATTGGGTTGACAGAGTATCCACCCATGGTGGATTAACTACAGGGACAATATGTGGCTGTAATGGCACAGGAGGTCCCACAGGGGGCGTAAGTCATGTTACAAGCATAGTCAGCATATTTGAAAATGCAGCCCAAGGTGGATCCTGATTTGCCTCAGGTGCTGCGGGCTGACTAGGGGGTGGAAAACACCCAGTACCTGAACCCTCAGCAGAAATAATTTCCTCAGGTAAATCCGTGGCACCAGCACTGCATGATATAGGAGCGTCTGCGGATTTCCCGCCCTGAGTAGCAGACATTATTGGGAATGTAGCCTTAGGGTGTATCAGTACAATATAGCCAGACAAGCACAATACCTGACAAAAAACCCCTAAGATATGTGACCACAATTACAGAGCACAAACAGAGGATTTAAGTGGCATCAGGGGACTGAAACACACAGTGAAAAATACAAAACAGTATATCCTGTGGAACACTATATGTTATATGAGACCCTGACGCACTTAGGGGGTCATTCTGACCTGATCGCATGCTAGCTTTTTCGCAGCGGTGCGATCAGGTCAAAACTCGGCAAAACTGTGCATGCGTATGCACCGCAATGCGCAGGCGCTTCGTACGGGTACAAAGTGGATCGTTGCTGAGCGATGGATTTAATGAAGAATCCATTCGCACAGCCAACCAAGGAGATTGACAGGAAGAGGGCGTTAGTGGGTGGCAACTGACCGTTTTCTGGGAGTGTTTGGAAAACACAGGCATGTCCAAATGTTTTCAGGGCGGGTGTCTGACGTCAATTCCGGACACGAACAGGCTGAAGTGATCGCAGTGGCTGAGTAAGTTCAAACCTACTCAGAAACTGCACAAAACTTTTTTGTACCGCTCAGCTGCAAAAGCGTTCATACACTTGCAAAGCAAAAATACACTCCCGTATAGGCGGCGACTATCTGATCGCAGCGCTGCAAAAAGTAGCTAGCGAGCGATCAACTCGGAATGACCCCTGTAGACCCCCAGTGCACGAAATATAGTGATAGCAATATGTGTGATACACATAATAGAATCCACACAGCAGCTATAGGCACACACAGTCACAGGTACAATGCAAAAATTATTACATATAAAAAATAAAACTGCACTGGACTAGCAATACTACATAAAGATATGTATGTATACAGATATAACAATGCACAGTAACCACTGGCTGTATTTCACAGAATACTTGTACTAAATATTCATATAGAAGTGCACTTGTTCTTAACTAACGCTGTCTAAACGACATGTAGAATACTTAAGTGTCCTGTAAATGCACAGCGCTGATGAGACAGGGGGCTTTACACAGGACACAGTGCCCAGCAGTCCCAGGATCAACGCAGCTCTGTGTAATGGCGCCCAAACGCTGACAGAGAGTGAAGGAGAGAGAGAGATACAGCTCCAGGGCGGGAACAGCTGCTGTAAATGGCGCCTGCAGCTGGGAGAGGGGCTACAGGTCAGAGCCTTATCCCCTCTGCTGGACTTCACCACCGGGTACTATGGAGCCTATAATAAACAGATTTTAGTAAATCCGACCTGTGCTCCCTGCCCTGGTGGATATAGTGGGGTCCCTGCATGGCCACAGTGTCCACGCCAGCGGCGCAGTCCGTCTCCTGGGACCGCGACTGGATTGCGATTTTGGTGGGTCCCACCTGGGGGACCCTCTTACCTCCTCCCTGAAGTGCAGCCATGCGATCCAGGAGAGCAGCAGCGGTGATGTGTGCCTGAAGACCGGCAACCAGGGAGCGGGAGTATGCAGCGCCGCTGGGGGAGGTGATGGAGCACAGAATGTCAGCATGACATATACAGCATCTAGTGCCTGTGCTGCCGCCCTTGAAGTCTTCTTTCTTCTTAAAAAGCTCTTATTAGGGCTGACCTGCACCAACTTACAAATGGAGCTCCAGTGCCTGGAGGCGGGGCTATAGAGGAGGCGGTGCAGGGCATCCTGGGAACAGTTAAAGCTTTAGCCTGTTGGTGCCTCGGATCAAGACCCAACTCTACACCCAATGTTATTCCCTGTGGAATACCAGCGTACCCCGCTGCAGAAATATGCAGCTCTATGTGATGTTATCTGCTTATTGTTACATGGAAGCCCATGGTTCTGGGTATAAACGTTACATCTTCTGATGGGAGAAGCTGGCCATAACTTGGCAAAATCGAGGCATCCATGGTGAATGCAGACTAGGCACACCATCCATTGTGCCCATATAAATAAATCATGGTGTTTGAAGAGAGACTATTGGCACCATTTGCACCAGGTTATCAGAGCCTCCTTCTCACCATAAACCGATTTGGAAAACCCCAATTGAAAAATCAGACACCATGTATGATCACTCACAGTCTCATTGATGGACATATTTTGATTTTTGCACAATTAATCCTAGAGGGACCTTAAAAAATTTCTGAACAACAGCAACAGACAACGGGACTTTGAATGAATATCAAAGCACATTTATTCTGCATAATATTTAAATGCAGTGTGCAGGGCAGCCATTAGGGGGGGACTGTGGGGACTGGAGTCCCGGGCCCTTGCAGAGAGAGAGGCCCACCCCTTGCTCCTACCGCCAATACCTGGAGAGCTACACCAGGCTTTAAAACAACAGTGGGCCGATGCACAGGGATGACTTCTTAAAACATGCCTTGCCTGTGCATCAGCTCTCTGTGAACCATTCTTGTAGGTCCGCAATACTCCACTTATATGTAACGTCACAATGTATGACACCATATAGGGGTGGAGCAGTGCGGCAGAATCTTTTTTTTTTCAGGGGGGGTGGGGGGCCTTATCTATTTTGTCAGTCCCATGCCCCACAATTTGTGATGGCCGCCCTGGCAGTGTGCCCATATGCCAGTAAAAGAAGAAACTCCATATCTATCAACATACATTATTGTTTGCTCTTTGTATTAATTTTTTGAGAAATTTGAGGCTTACAGCGATTCAGGAAACCATAACACATAGACGGACACGTCTAATACTGCAACCACTGGTGAACAATGGTGAGATAATGTCCAAAACGTGAAGAATGCTTATTTTAGGCAAGTGCAATTAAATGCATTAAATGTAGCAACAGCATAACTGTATACACATTTGTATTTCTCATTTATCGTACACCCACAGAGATTAACCTACTGTCACCATTTTTTAATTCAAAATACTTTTCTGTAAGTCCTAAAAATGCAGGAATTCCACCATTAATGCACTGTCCGTAAGAGGCTGCTAAGCTGACTCTATTACAGACTGATAATTCTGTTCATACACCACAGTTTCCTTTTGGGCCAAACCTCAAATACCCATAATCTTCCTCGTGTAATGACATAAATATATGTATGATTGTACCATGTATTAAGCACAGTCCTGATGTAATATGCATTTTAATCATATATAAGTAGCATGACCAAGTCATTTAATTATCTTGCAAAACCGGAATGTGAGCATGCACCCATGGCAGACAAATACATGCATTTTCACAGAATTAGAAAGTATTTTAGCAAATGTCATAATATTTTGTTTTTGCAATGTATTATATGTTTAACATGAAACCTACATTTGGGCAGGGGCTACAGTTAATCCTCCTCTGTAGTTATACCAGGTGTTCTACCCGTTCTTCGCACGGGAGCAGGACTGTTTCTAGACAATTTAACTCCCAGTGCAAGATTTAAAATTGCGCCCCTTCCCCCAAATTGGCATAAAAAAAGCATCCCCCCCCCCTCATAGATATACGAAACATAAAGGTGCACGCTCCAGGTGAGGGGGCATGGCCTCGCTAAAATTGGCATGGTTTTACTACAATGAGCGTGTCTTTGCAGGAAACGACTACCTTACAACCCAGTTTTTGACCCTGCACCAACAGACCTCGGCCACCACAGGAAAAAAAACTAATTCCATCAAATTAAGCCCCGCAGCAATGCCCCCTACACCATATTATGCCACACACCACAGTGCCTGTGATACATTATGCCCTACAGTAAAACTAATTACTTTTAAATTACCTGTTGGTTGTCAAGGGTTTCATGTGCTGGGTGTCATGCTTATTGCCAGGGGTTTCATGGGCTGGGTGTCTTGCTCGTTACCAGGGGTTTCATGCTCTGGAACGGGTGTGATGCTAGTTGCCAGGGGTGTGTAATGCTAGTTGGCAGGGGTGTTGTAATGCTAGTTGCCAGGGGTAATGCTAGTTGGCAGGGGTGTTGTAATGCTAGTTGCCAGGGGTAATGCTAGTTGGCAGGGGTGTTGTAATGCTATTTGCCTGGGGTAATGCTAGTTGGCAGGGGTGTTGTAATGCTATTTGCCTGGGGTAATGCCTGCCTAGTCCCACCAGCTTCAAGTTCCACCCCGCCAGCATCCTCCGCCCCCCCTCTTCCCTGACATACTCCGCTCCGGGGGGCGGAGTTTTGTGGAATGACACATTTGTACGATGTAACGTGTCATTTCACGAAATTCCGCCCCTGGAGTGGAGTATGTCAGGGAGGAGGGGGAGCAGACTGCAGGTCAGAGAAAAGTGCTGCGGTCGGCGCCCCGTGCAGTTGCAAAATGTCTGGAGGTGCAATCCAAATTTTGATTCGATTGTCCGTTTGGGCGTTCTCGTTCATGCATCGGTAATGACGTCATTATGTCAACCCCCTTTTTATACCCTTAGGGGAAGTTTATTAAAATTCTAATTACATAGTTTTCCTATTTCTCACCTGAAGAATACGTATGTTAAATTTCATCTTCCTAACATATCAGGAACTGAGTGAGTGAGTGAGTGAGTGAGTGAGTGAGTGAGGGCTTTCACATTTGTATATGTAGATTGTGTCAGGTTAACTAGAAGCTGTTGCTATTTTTGTTACGACTGTAGTTAAATACTTTGATACTTCAATTGTGTCCAAGGTTCTGTGTATTTTACGGAGGACTTCCCTTCTGGCAAAGATATTGTTAATTGTTTGAATCTGGGTCAGCAATGCTGCCCAGACATTACATATTGCCGTCTGAAAGCGCTGCCACCCCACTTCCTGAGATCTGCAGAACCTAAATAGCAGGAAACCAGTCCCCAGAAAACAATGGCTGGCCCCCTCCTGCATACTCTCCCCTGGGCCACACACTTCATTGTTAGTCAGAGATGTATATGCTGACAGTACTGTTGTTATGTGATACAGTCACTAGGGTAGATTTGCCTGGACACTGTTTAGGACACACACCTGTTACCTGTATAAGGCACATAGGATTCTGGGGTTAGAATTAGAGATGAGCAGGTACGAATTTGCTTGATTCTTTTGGCCCAAAGTGAACCGAGTAAATCTGAACCAAATCATCTCTAGTTAGAATGAAACTAAAACTTCAGTGCTAATTAAAATGGCTAAGGGTACAACATTAGAAATGAATGCCTAAACTTAAGGTGCATGGGCATTACTATAGTGGGTGCTATTGTTGTGGGGCCCAGATGGTTAGGGAGCCACCTCTGGGGCCAACCCCCCCTACGCCCAGCTCATAGTTGTCCACCACATTCTCGGAAAATACTGGTGCACATGCGCTATGTGGCGCTGTGACACACGGGATGGTATCAGACACTGTATAGCAGTGCTGTGGTTGGGGCTCTGTAGGCAGCTGTATGGGGGAGTTGGTGTGGATGCTGTGTTCTCTGCACTGCAGATTTCAGGCTGCACTCAGCTGGCAACAAGACAGAATCATCTGATTACACTGAACATTTCATGTAACTCATGGGATGACTGCAGTGATAAGTTACTGGAGCACTGTATGGCCACTAGAATGTGACATAATGTGAAGTTGGGATACTATAATGTGGTGGCATATACTGTATGTATGTCCCATTTAGATGCAGAGATCTGATCACACTAAACACCTCAATGCTTGACCATGTTTCCACCAGCACCGCCATCTTATAACTTATGTAGGGACAGTATGACTGATAGGAGGTGCAGTCTAATGGCCGTGAGGGGAAGCAGTGGTCAACCTACTCTGGCCTGGGAGGGGGGCATTAGAGTGAAATAGAGAACATTACACATGAAAGGTCTTGTTACCTTACTTATTGAACCACCCTCATATATTATTTAACACAAATATGATGGACGCTATGGGTCCGATTCAGACCTGATCGTTAGGCAGCGTTTTCTCACAGCCTGTGATCAGTTCTGAACTGCGCATGCATATGCACTGCAATGCGTGAAGGACCGCAGCAACAGGGATCGCCGGTCAGCGACGGGATGGTGCAGAATTTCCGAACGCACGGGCGATCACAAGGAGGTTGACAGGAAGAGGGAGTTTGTGGGTGGCAATTACCGTTTTCTGGGAGTGTTTGGAAAAACTCAGGCGTGTCCAAGCGTTTGCAGGGAGGGTTCCTGACGTCAATTCCGGTCCCAGGCAGGCTGATGTGATCGCAGTGGCTGAGTAAGTCCTGGGCTGCGCAGTTTGTACAGCTCTGCTACACATGCGTTCGCACACTTGCACAGCTAAAATACACTCCCCCTGTAGGCGGCGATTATCTGATCACAGCAGTGCAAAAACAGTCTGCTACCGATTAGGTCTGAATTACCCCCTATATTACAAACACTGCCTTCTGCTTCATCACAGTTTTAAATGTGGCCCCTACAGAACTACTACTTCCTGTGCTAGAGTAGGACATTTTGCTGGTCATATAGAGTTGGTCCCAAATGACTGAGGAAAGACGCTTATATATAATAATAATAATAATAATAATAATAATAATAATGTAATTTATATAGCGCTCTTTCTCCAAACAGGACTCAAGGCGCTTTACAGACATCAAGACAATGCACATAATACAGAAGATTAATACAGCAATACACAAGCCACAAAGACATAAAAATGAAAAACCTAGAACGCACAGAGTAAGCATAATGCAGGATTGATGTAGGCTTTTTGGGTAATAACTTCCATGGGTTATGTATTCCACCCTCACAAGGTACAAGGTGAGGCAGCCATCTTGGGCGCACTGCATAGTATTACCCTGGGTGGAATAGTCTACCCCTAGAGAGATGACACAAAATGGGGGTGCATCAGCTATGACTGGATGGCGTACCCCACTCACAATGGACAAGATAGAACTCCGTACATAAAGGTATCTTTTATCCTGACTGCATGCATATGACGTGATAATGGCTGCGTACCGTTACTCACTCTGAATCAGGCGCTGATCCTCACGTAGCGGTTTCTTTATAGGCTGCTCCAAAGATGAACATAAGAGTAATGATGTAAATAAAAATGCTGATTTATTAAAAAAGAATAAAACAATGACAGGAGGATCTAACATGTACAACTCAGGGGTGGAAAATGTGACACTGGTTTTGGCCGCCGGCCGAAAACGGCACTGACCAGCAAGATGTGAAACACAATTCCAGCCACAAGAGAAGAAGGTATGTGATCCAACCCGCCTGCACCCTACCAACGCGTTTCTCCCCGTTATAGGGCTTTATCAAGGTTCCTTGATAAAGCCCTATAACGGGGAGAAACGCGTTGGAAGGGTGCAGGCGGGTTGGATCACATACCTTCTTCTCTTGTGGCTGGAATTGTGTTTCACATCTTGCTGGTCAGTGCCGTTTTCGGCCGGCGGCCATCCAGTCATAGCTGATGCATCATTGTCTGAGAGAATAATTACAGACGTTTAAAGACTTACTACACTATGATGTTTTATTTTATTTTTTATTACATATCATCGTGAGACATTGTGCGGATTAGAAGAATCTTCCATATTCCAACAGGAGGCGCCCATTGAATTTGGATTCCTCTATCATGTATATGTACATTGAGTATTCATTTTATTCCATGTGAAATCATACTGAGCGCCTTATTTGAGTATTTGCTTTTTCCATTGTATTTATGTAAGGGTTAAGTGGCCCTTTTTTTCCTCAAGTGGCTGCACAAGTGTGTTTGCGCCTTGGGTTTCTGATTTTTCTTGTTTTGACAAAATGGGGGTGATTGCAGCGTCCTAACATTCAGAGTAGTGTCCCAACAAAACCCCAGGTATATAGATATTTCATCCTGTCCACAAGCATACCAAATGAAGCAGCCATGTTGGGCGCATTACGGAGGTTACACTGTGGGAGGTGAGCCATTTAAGGGCTGAATGCATATATGGTAAAACTGACACTTGTGTAGTCGTATGATGTAACCTGTATGGAAGGGTTGGGTATGTGCGACCGGCGGTCAGGAGACCGCCAGTCACAATACTGACGGCGGGATCCTGGCTGTAAGATGGCCGCTGGGGGAAGAGGGGGTCGATCGCAACTAAGCCCTTTGTGGGCTTGCTGTGCTCACCATGCAGGGGGCTAAGTGGCTCGCTGCGCTCACCATAGGTTCTATTCCCACTCTACGGGTGTCGTGGACACCTACAAGTGGGAATAGTCCCTGTTGGTCGGCATGCCGACCGGTGGGATTTTGAGCGAGCAGGATGTAGTGGTCAGTATTGTGGAGACCGCCAGTCACATAACTACATCATGCAACAATCCACATGAGGAACATCCTGCCTGCAGAGGAACCATCTGAGGCACCCATCTAGGGTGCACTGCGTAACATGCAAATGTTCATCCAGACTCTCAAGCTGTCAAAAAAATAGAAATCGGATAGAACATATCTTATATCTACTTTCTCCAGGATCACCTATTTTGAGAAATTATATAATCGATATCTAATTCATCAAGGTGGCACTTCATCTTTGGCAAGAAAAATCTCTTTACACCAAACTAATAGTCTGTCTGTTGTGATTATAAGATGATTCAGAGACGAACGGTTGTCGATGTTTCCGCAGTTGAGCAATTTTGAGCGTTTACAAGGCAAAACCGACCTGGCTTTGCCTTGTAAGTAATAACTGCTTTAAACATACTGTCAAACTCACTGAACGTCCCGCACAGCCGGCACATTGCAGGCTATTACATATTGCCCCACATCACCCTTTGTGATGCAACTCATACTTATTGGTGGGTTGATATATGCATAGGTTATATATAGGTTAACATACCTATTAAGGGTTTATATTCAGCGCCAATACTCCCTCATGCTAACAGACTTTCTCACAATATGTAAGAAGAGGGGGGGCCTCTTATTTGAAGGAGTAGGCAGTAGAATCACCCAGAATTTAGGATCGCTCAGTTAGTCTTTTCTTTTTAGCACATCAACCAAGCATGGTGACCTGCAGATGTCCTTCTATGTGTAAGGTCCAGCTGCAAGGACAATTATTTATCTAAGAAAGTGCCAGATGTACGGAGATACTCACGGATCAGGTAAACGATCACAGATTAAGGAAGGTCAAAAAGTTTTGCATGGTGACTCTTGTTTAACATGTCATGTGAACATTGATATATTCAATCTACTCCCCAAATTCTGTAAAGATCTGTGAAACATCACAGACCCTGATCCTAGTCCCAAAAACCCTCTCCATAGCAGCGTCACAGCCTGTTCTGGACAAAGGGCCAGAAGACCTAAATTGCTTTGATACAAACAGCAGGGAAGGGGGTTATGGGCCTAATTCAGACCTGATCGCAGCAGCAAATTTGTTCTCTAATGGTCAAAACCATGTGCACTGCAGGGAGGGGGGTGGGGCAGATATAACGTGCCGAGAGAGTTAGATTTGGGTGGGGTGTGTACTTCAAACTGGAATCTAAATTGCAGTTTAAAAATAAAGCAGCCAGTTTTTACCATGCACAGAAACAATATAACCCACCCAAATCTAACTCTCTCTGCACGTTATATCTACCTCCCCCTCCCCCTGCAGTGCACATGGTTTTGCCCATTAGAGAACAAATTTGCTACTGCAATCAGGTTTGAATCAGGCCGTATGTGACAAACAGGCAGGGCAGGTGCTAGGGTGTTCGGTGCCCCCCTGCAAACTATAAATTTGCGCCCTCCCATAGTTTACAAAAGGACAGCGTGCTGCAAAAAAGGGGTGTGGTCTCACAAGGAAGGGGCGGTGCCTCACAATAGTACTCCCTTTTCAAATTACTCCAAACAGGAGCACAATCTTATTCGCATTACCCCGCGCATAGAAGTGCTGTTTATACACATAATAGCCCCTGTAGTAGCGCCACTTATACACATAATAGCCCCTGTAGTAGCACCGATTATACACATAATAGCCCCTGTAGAAGCACCGCTTATACGCATAATAGCCCCTGTAGTAGCACCGCTTATACGCATAATAGCCCCTGTAGTAGCACCGCTTATACGCATAATAGCCCCTGTAGTAGCACCGCTTATACGCATAATAGCCCCTATAGTAGCACCGCTTATACACATAATAGCCCCTGTAGTAGCACCGCTTATACACATAATAGCCCCTGTAGTAGCACCGCTTATACACATAATAGCCCCTGTAGTAGCACCGCTTATACACATAATAGCCCCTGTAGTAGCACCGCTTATACACATAATAGCCCCTGTAGTAGCACCGCTTATACACATAATAGCCCCTGTAGTAGCACCGCTTATACACATAATAGCCCCTGTAGTAGCACCGCTTATACACATAATAGCCCCTGTAGTAGCACCGCTTATACACATAATAGCCCCTGTAGTAGCACCGCTTATACACATAATAGCCCCTGTAGTAGCACCGCTTATACACATAATAGCCCCTGTAGTAGCACCGCTTATACACATAATAGCCCCTGTAGTAGCACCGCTTATACACATAATAGACCCTGTAGTAGCACCGCTTATACACATAATAGACCCTGTAGTAGCACCGCTTATACACATAATAGCCCCTGTAGTAGCACCGCTTATACACATAATAGCCCCTGTAGTAGCACCGCTTATACACATAATAGCCCCTGTAGTAGCACCGCTTATACACATAATAGACCCTGTAGTAGCACCGCTTATACACATAATAGCCCCTGTAGTAGCACCGCTTATACACATAATAGCCCCTGTAGTAGCACCGCTTATACACATAATAGCCCCTGTAGTAGCACCGCTTATACACATAATAGCCCCTGTAGTAGCACCGCTTATACACATAATAGCCCCTGTAGTAGCACCGCTTATACACATAATAGCCCCTGTAGTAGCACCACTTATACACATAATAGCCCCTGTAGTAGCACCACTTATACACATAATAGCCCCTGTAGTAGCACCACTTATACACATAATAGACCCTGTAGTAGCACCACTTATACACATAATAGACCCTGTAGTAGCACCACTTATACACATAATAGCCCCTGTAGTAGCACCGCTTATACGCATAATAGCCCCTGTAGTAGCACCGCTTATACGCATAATAGCCCCTGTAGTAGCACCGATTATACGCATAATAGCCCCTGTAGAAGCACCGCTTATACGCATAATAGCCCCTGTAGTAGCACCGCTTATACGCATAATAGCCCCTGTAGTAGCACCGCTTATACGCATAATAGCCCCTGTAGTAGCACCGCTTATACGCATAATAGCCCCTGTAGTAGCACCGCTTATACGCATAATAGCCCCTGTAGTAGCACCGCTTATACGCATAATAGCCCCTATAGTAGCACCGCTTATACACATAATAGCCCCCGTAGTAGCACCGCTTATACACATAATAGCCCCTGTAGTAGCACCGCTTATACACATAATAGCCCCTGTAGTAGCACCGCTTATACACATAATAGCCCCTGTAGTAGCACCGCTTATACACATAATAGCCCCTGTAGTAGCACCGCTTATACACATAATAGCCCCTGTAGTAGCACCGCTTATACACATAATAGCCCCTGTAGTAGCACCACTTATACACATAATAGCCCCTGTAGTAGCACCACTTATACACATAATAGCCCCTGTAGTAGCACCACTTATACACATAATAGACCCTGTAGTAGCACCACTTATACACATAATAGACCCTGTAGTAGCACCACTTATACACATAATAGCCCCTGTAGTAGCACCACTTATACACATAATAGCCCCTGTAGTAGCACCACTTATACACATAATAGCCCCTGTAGTAGCACCACTTATACACATAATAGACCCTGTAGTAGCACCACTTATACACATAATAGCCCCTGTAGTAGCACCGCTTATACACATAATAGCCCCTGTAGTAGCACCGCTTATACACATAATAGCCCCTGTAGTAGCACCGCTTATACACATAATAGCCCCTGTAGTAGCACCGCTTATACACATAATAGCCCCTGTAGTAGCACTGCTTATACACATAATAGCCCCTGTAGTAGCACCGCTTATACACATAATAGCCCCTGTAGTAGCACCGCTTATACACATAATAGACCCTGTAGTAGCACCACTTATACACATAATAGCCCCTATAGTAGCACCACTTATACACATAATAGCCCCTGTAGTAGCACCACTTATACACATAATAGCCCCTGTAGTAGCGCCGCTAATACACATAATAGCCCCTGTAGTAGCACCACTTATACACATAATAGCCCCTGTAGTAGCGCCGCTAATACACATAATAGCCCCTGTAGTAGCACCACTTATACACATAATAGCCCCTGTAGTAGCACCACTTATACACATAATAGCCCCTGTAGTAGTGCCGCTAATACACATAATAGCCCCTGTAGTAGCACCGCTTATACACATAATAGCCCCTGTAGTAGAACCACTTATACGCATAATAGCCCCTGTAGTAGCGCCGCTAATACACATAATAGCCCCTGTAGTAGCGCCGCTTATACACATAATAGCCCCTGTAGTAGCACCGCTTATACACATAATAGCCCCTGTAGTAGTGCCGCTAATACACATAATAGCCCCTGTAGTAGCACCGCTTATACACATAATAGCCCCTGTAGTAGAACCACTTATACGCATAATAGCCCCTGTAGTAGCGCCGCTAATACACATAATAGCCCCTGTAGTAGCGCAGCTAATACACATAATAGCCCCTGTAGTAGCACCGCTTATACACATAATAGCCCCTGTAGTAGAACCACTTATACGCATAATAGCCCCTGTAGTAGCGCCGCTAATACACATAATAGCCCCTGTAGTAGCATTGGTTACATATAATGCCCTCAGATGTGCCATTTATACAAATTATTCCCCCTTTCCCACACACAGATAGATACACACACATGGCCGGAGGGGTGACAGCGGCGGCCGTCCAGGCGCCCCAAGACACAGCGCGTTTGGAATCGGAGGAGTTTCCCTCGCTTGTCCCAGTGTCCCACTTGCCTTATAAGAGTCCTGTGCAGAGGGGAGTGCCGTCCCTGGCTGCCTGCTTCCTCTATATGAGTGTATCCTGCTGCAGCAGCGGTAGCTTCTCTCTGACAGCAGTGACAGCTACGCCGCTCATCTCACTCTCCTGCTGCTGCATGCTCTGTCGCTGAGCGGTCCCCCCCTCTCCCGGCTATAAGGATCTAGCTGGGCGGCTCAACCTCCTTCACACTCACACAGTAGCACCTGCTGTGCACAGAATAGGGGGACCCATCTACTAGTGGGATGAGGCTCGTTCCCTACGCATCCCTCCAGATCATCAGGGGCACCACCTGCCATTAAGTCTCACTGTTAAAATGTGGAGCAGACTGAAGCATTTACCCAAAAACTTTTATGGGGTCAAAGCAGGATTAATGGAAGGGGGCGCATCGCTTGTTGCGGATTAGGTGTGTGTGTGTGTGTGTGGGGGGGGTTGAGAGGCTTTGCCAGCAATAGCGGGAGCCCCCACAACCTTTGTTGTTATGGGCCCCCATCTGCCTTAATCCAGCCCTACACACACACACACACACACACACACTTTGTAGATATACACACACACACACATAGATACACACACACACACACACACACACACACACACATATACACACATACACACACTTTCTCACTCACTCTCTCCCTCAACATACCATCTTGCTGGCTGGCCGGATCTGTAGTACTAGCACTAGCAGTTTCTGTCCTCCTCTGCAGTGCAGCCTGGTCCCGCGTAGCTCCACCCCATAGCGCCATTTAGCTCCGCCTCCTTTTCAGTCAGGGCACAGACACTGCAGGGTGGGGGTAGGAGGAAGCTTCCAGCTGCCGGTGCCGCTGCCTGTCAATCGGTGTGACAGGCACAGCAGCCGGCAGCAGCAAGGTCCCAGGCGCAGCACAGGGATGCAAAGCAGGCAGAGCGCCTCTCCTGCCTGGCGCCTACCTGCTTTGCATCCCTTTGCTGAGCGGGTAGCGCCGGGCCTACAAACAGGCAGGTATAAAATATACAACATATACTACATGCAGAACTTGTATAATTCTTGGAAGCCCATCTGATATGTGCAATTGCTCTATCTTCTTTGCATCTTCCCGCAGACAGATTTCTTGTGAGACTTTTCCTTTTTAATCCTTTTTGTTGCTAAGAAAATTATTTGCCTAATCTTTTTATGTCCTTTTTATTCATTGTTTTAGTTTTTTTTTGTATAATACTTTAAGCACTGTGAGTATCTTTCTCATATTAAACTTTATTTAATAAGATTGGTCTCCATGATTCTCATTGGATCCATTTTGACAGTGGATTCGGCATGTCCATGCTACAGATTTGTATCACAGGTTATTTAGGCAGTAATGAATGGAACTGATTTGTAGTTGTAGGGAGAGCGTAAGAGTTTTTCAGGAGCAACTCACTCCAAATAGGAAGCCTTAAGTGGTGGCTTTAGGTCGACCATGTAAAGGTCGACAGTTATTAGGTTGACCACTAATGTTCGACATGCAGTAGGTCGACATGTAAAAGGTCAACAGTGCTTATGGTTGACAGGTACAAAAGGTCGACAGTTGCAAATGGTCGACACAGCTTTTTTTGGGGGGGGGTTAGCATTTGAATCAAATTTTTCATACTTTACCATCCATGTGGACTACGATTGGGAATAGTAACCTGTGCCAAGTGCAGCCGTAGCTGAGCAAGGCACCTTGCCCGAATCATGGTGCGCAAACGCAGTACACTAATTAGGGTTTTACGTCCTTTGACGGCAAAAACAAAAATAGCATAAATGTTGTGTCAACCTTTTTTCCACGTCAACATTTTCATGTGTCAACCTTTTGATCCTGTTGACCAATAGTGGTAGACCTAATGACTGTAGGTCTTTGTAATGTAGATCTGATAATCCATACCCGTGGTGGAGGTTATTTGGAAAATGAATAGTGAGTGCGAGAGAAACTGGGGAGAATAATCATTTCTGTAAACACACCAGGTGATTATTTATTATTTATTAACTCTGTCAAACCCACATTATACAATCTCAAGTGAGTGCTGAACTTCATAGAGTTACGGACATTGGTTAAGATTTGGATTATTTTGGAACTGGGCCATGACAGGCTTGCTGAGCATTTTATGTTCTGTAGAAGGGCAATTGGACCACGTGTCCTTGTCTCAAGCCGAACAAGTGGGATTTTTATGGCAAGTTCTTCCATCAGCTGGGAAATAAATACATGGGGCCTTCTGAAACAGGAAAACCTCTGCATCCCTTCTTACTCTCAAGATAAATTGTGGATGAGCTGTCTAAACACACCAATGCATTTCTGATTGTGACTTTGGCTCTGTGGAAATTCTAGTTTATTGTGTATCTCAGTGATTCACAAACATTTTTTAATCACGGCGCCTTAGAGTAACAGAATTTTTTTTTTTACGTCAGCCCAGGCCAGAAGTTTCTTATTGAGGAATTTAGATTTTTTTTTTTAATTAACTAAATTGTGTTTATAGGTCATCCTTTATATTCAGATATGTGGTGACTGGTGAGAGATAGGATTAGCTTCTGTTTGTCTACATATTTTATGATTGACAGCCCCCAGCACTGGTTTTGCCTATTACATTGGCCATAAATAATTTGAATTGGTCCTGGACCACCAATCCAAGGCACCCCTGCAAGTGTCCTGAGGCACACCAGGGTGCCATGGCACACAGTTTGAGAACCGCTGGTGTATCAGTTTCTTCTAATAACTCTTAAGCTCATAATTCTCCAGTGAGACGAAAATCAACAGTTATCTCTCTAGGGAAACTCCACTAAATGATGTTGTCGAATTAATTACAATCTGTATGCTGGTTACTAAAACTTACTAGAATAACCTGATGCGAGAAATATGACATTTTAACCAGACAACTGTAAGCAGAACAACATGCAGTACCTCCCAACATTGGGAGATGTTAAGGAAGGACTCCCTGACCCGGCTGAAAAAGGGGCATGGCCTATAGGAAAAGCGGTCGTGACTTTGTGGGAGTGCTGCACTTGCGAACCACGCCCCCCTCCCCCAGTTTACGTCCCCACCCCCACAGCAAGACATTGCGGCCTGTGGGTGGGACAGCGGGACAGTCCCAAAAAAACGGGACAGTCCAGCGAAAATCGGGACAGTTGGGCGGTATAGACATAGCCAGATTAAGGATGCAGATCATACTGTGCCCCGGGCCCCCCACGGCAAGAGCACACTGACATCACTAGCTTTTCCTCTTAAGCAGCAGCAGAACCAGCAGTCAGAATGTGAGCAGGACAGTATGCAGTGCAGGCAGAGACACAGGAGTATCATGTTTCATGAGCTACCGACAGAGGGGCTAATTCAGACCTGATCGCTGCTGTGCATTTTTCGCACAGCGGGCGATCAGGTGTGAAGTGCGCATGCTTATGCACCGCAATGCGCAGGCACAACGGTCCGCAGCGATGGGGAGCGCCGGGCAGCGACAGGATGGTGCGACAAATATGATCGCACCGATGATCGCAAGAAGATTGACAGGAAGAGGGCGTTTGTGGGTGGCAACTGACCGTTTCTAGTAAGTGTCCAGAAAAATGCAGGAGGGACCTGGCGTTTTGTTGGAGGATCCGTGACGTCAGCTCTGGCCCCGATCATCGCAGCGTCTAAGTCCTGGGCTGTACAGAAACTGCACAAACTTCTGTTTGTGCAGCTCTTCTGCACATGGAATCGCACACCTGCACAGCGCATTCCCCCTCCCCCTGTAGGCAGCAACTTTCTGATCGCAGGGATGCAAAAAAACGCACCCTAGCAATCAGGTCTGAATTACCCCCATAGCTTTCTGACCAGAGGAGAGATAGGAGGGTGGAGACAGCAATAAGTGACACAGGGATCCCAGCTTCTCTCCTCCCTGCTTGGGTGTCTGAGTTCTATGTAAACTGTTATACAAGTAAACCATTTGGGTCTAGAGATAGACACACACAGAGAGTGCTCCTGAGTCCTGTCCCAGTGTGTAAGTAGTACAGAGGCTGCTGCTATTCTTGCATGTGACAAGATAAATTATTTTATTTTTCTAGGTGTATTTTAAGGTTAAGTTGTTTTTGTTACACTACAAGAAAATGTTATAAAATAGTTGTCTTTCAATTAGGTGGAGCTATAAACAGTACCCTGGCATAACAATGGAACAACACAAAGCAAGAAACCAACAAACCAGGTAAGATGAGGATAAACTTATGGGGAAATACTATTAGGGCTGAGAGAAAAGAGGCAGGTGGGCAAATTCACCACAGAGCTAGAAATGAGAGATATATTTAAACTCATCAGAACTGCAAAGTGGGGATAACAGCACACCTGTCAATGTAAATATTGAACATACTTCTCATTGGGAGTTGGTCCTAAATCCACTGGGAACAAAAAGTATCCTCACTCTAAACCAATGCGGAGTACAATAATCAAAGAACCCATACTCAAGGTATGTAGTTGAAAGAACCAGAAGAGGGGGGGATAGATACAGAAGGCTTTGCATGCGCGAAGCCTTCTGGATCTTTCAACTACATACCTTGAGTCCACACGGTCTTAATGACACGGTGGAGCTCAATGCCATTTAACTAGTCTATGGGTTCTTTGTTTAAACAAAGAAACATTTGTTTAAACATTTAAAAATTTGTTTAAACATTTCTAGCTCTGTGGTGAATTTGCCCACCTGCCTCTTTTCTCTCAGCCCTAATAGTATTTCCCCATAAGTTTATCCTTGGAGATTGAGTGTTCCCTGTGATTTAAGCTTTTTCCATCATTATATACAGTAGAGTAATGTAATGAATTCAAGTTTATTATTTGATGTAAATGTCTGTGAATATTAATTTGGTAACTAATATTACTGCTATAAGCCTATTTCATATTAGTTGCATATTTGGGAATATTCCATTCCAGTATTATTGTCTTTGGAAATAATTTGTTCCAGTAATCTTGTATACTTATATTAAAGAAGTGCATGTTCTGTATATATTCACAGAAATGGAAGTGTGTGTAGAGTTTCTAGAGACTGTGTAATTTGCAGTCTGGGGTATATATACACTTCCATTATATTATCCATGTATTGAGAAATTATTGTGATTATATATATACTATTACATATTTTTTTGCTGTCTTCTCTTACTACAAAAATACAAAAATATAAGTATAAACAGAAATAGAAATCTAATAATGTTATCAATTAATGCTATTATTATTATTATTAATATTAATATAAATACTTCAAGCGCCATAAAAATCCGTTTAATAATATTTCTGAGAACAACACCAATAGGTTTTGTGCATAAGTGCTTTATATACGCTCTGCCAGACGCCACAATAAAATAGGTATAAGTAAATGTTTTTATTACAAGTATAAAGATTTTAAGTACTCTGTTCCCTTCTAGTTCTGAATGTGGATAGAATGTGGATCATTTATACACCTGGTTCTGTTTAATTATAATGAATGGACCTTTCAGATGATTGCACTTTAATTAACTCCTGGTCTCTATAAAAACTGGGGCTAGGAAGGAAATGATTATTCTTTCCCTCTGAAGAAACAACCAGTGCCTTTTGGTTGAGAAACGCGTCAGGGTTCAGGCTTCGGGACTCCTGTAGCTGTTACGGATATCATCTGATACTGCACTGCATCGCACCGCACTGAGATCTTGGATTCCAAGCCACCTGCAAGTGGCCTCCTTTGCCAAACGGGGGCCGTGGCCGGCATCCACCTGTCACGAGTGAGCAGCGTAACGAGCCAGCGCACGGGGACGCCCAGCGCCGCCGGTCTCATACTCACTTGGAAGCGGTAAGCATTTATCACTACCGCAATACCAAGTTACGGAGAGCGGTTGACGGAGCCGCTGCAGTGCTGAGTATTGTTTCTGCCCCATTGAGCGGATTAACTGTTGCCAATTAAATCTGGTAATTAACTGCACAGCTAAGAATATAAGAACAAGTTCATACTTATGTGCCTAATGGTCATCTGGAATTCCCTAAGGAACTTTGAGCAACATTAGTTCTAAAGAAGCAGCTATATTTAATGATTTCCAACTATGGGACTTATTGCAATGCATTGCTAAATGATAAAGAAATATCCACTTGAGCATATAATCCTATATGTGCCTAGCTTCAGAGGATAATACTGTGGAATTAGTAAAGAGTGTCCTGTTTTTATATGTATGTGATTTAATCTGTGGTTCACATGTGTGTATATTTATTTAATAATCATTGGACCTTTGAGTCCTGGTTTTATTATTAAATATTTTAATTCATTTAGTCTGTTTGCGCTCTCTGTGTGTCCTTTTTCTAAACGTTTTACAGGGGTGCTGATACCCTGTTATTGGAGAGCAGCATTCAGCAAAGGCTCATTAAGGCGCTTTTTCTTTTCTGGTTTATGAGCAGGAAACCACCTCATGGGAAGTGAATGCAGTTCCCAGTATAATCAGTCAGCAATTGCTGTAAAAATGGCTCATACAGTGCTTTCACCAAGAAATATCTCACTCACACACACACACACACACACACACACACACACACACACTTCTATGTTATCCTGAATGTGATTTTCCTGATTAAGAATAATATGAAGATTCTAAAGTTCCCATACCCATGCCACAGTCAGCGTACAATTTTCTACTCAAGAGTCTGTTAATGACAATTCAGTCATTCTTTTTTGTATACCTGGGCACACAAATATGAGAGCTCCATACTCTGATATTAATTTTGTTTTTAATTTAAGCCTCAACATTTCTGGCACATCATATTTAGAATATGTAATTCCTGTTCCACTACTGCCCGATCTGAGGCTCATGTAGGGGTATATTTACTAAGGTGCGGGTTTATAGAAGTGGGGATGTTGTCCATAGCAACAAGATTTTAGCAATTATCTTTTAAATAAATGATATTATTATTATCCTTTATTTATATGGCGCCACAAGGCTTCCGCAGCGCCCAATTACAGAGTACATATGCACATAATCAAAACAGGAAAACAGTGACTTACAGTTGAAGACAATATAGGACAAGTACAGGGTAACTAAGCATAACTACACCAGTAGACGACATAGAGATAAGTATCAAGTATCTGCAGGATTTGGTCAGTTGAAGATTATTAACGTAAGAAAAGGATAAGCACATGAGGGAAAAGGGGCCTACTCGTGAGAGCTTACATTCTAAAGGGGAGGGGCAGACAGACAGGGGTGACATAGATGGGGTAGACCGAGCATGGGACAGTGGGTTAGGATGAGATTTGGCTGGGTTTGGTGAAGAAGTGGGTCTTAAGAGCCCGTTTAAAGTTCTGTAGAGAGGTGGAGTGTCTGAGGGGGAGAGGTAAAGAATTCCAGAGAAAGGGAGCAGCACGTGAAAAATCTTGGAGATAGGAGTGGGAGACAGTAATCAGAAGACAGGACAGTCGGCGTGCATTAGCAGAGCGAAGAGGACGGGCGGGAGAGTAAAGGGAGATAAGGTCAGAGATGTAAATGGGAGAGGAGTGGGTGAGTGCATTATAAGTGAGTGTGAGAAGTTTGAATTGGATTCTGAAAGGGAAGCCAGTGAAGGGCTTGTAGGAGAGGGGAGGTGGATGTAGTGTGTTTGGTGAAGAAAATGAGCCGGCAGCAGCATTGAGGATAGATTGGAGTGGAGAGAGGTAATTGTCAGGGAGGCCAGTTAGGAGGAGATTACAGTAATCCAGTCTGGAAATAATCAGTGAGTGAATAATGGTCTTAATGGCATCCTGGGTGAGAAAAGGTCTGATCCTGGAAATGTTTTTGAGATGAAAATGACAGGTTTGTGAGAGGTGCTGAATGTGTGGTTTGAAAGAGAGGGAGGAGTCAAGGATTACGCCAAAACAGCGTACTTGGGGTCTAGAGGAGATAGTCGTGGCATCAATGGATAATGAGATTGTGGGAGGTGAGGTTGTGCGGGAGGGTGGGAAGATGATCAGCTCCGTCTTAGACATGCTGAGCTTAAGAAAGCGCTAGGACATCCAGGAAGAGATAGCAGAAAGACAGTTGGAGGTACGAGTGAGGAGAGCCATGAAGAGATCAGGGGAGGAAAGGTAGATTTGAGTGTCATTACCATAAAGGTGATATTGGAAGTTAAAAGAACTAATGAGTTCACCTAAAGAGGACGTATAGAGAGAGAAAAGGAGAGGACCAAGAACAGAGCCTTGGGGGACACCAACAGTTAGTGGAAGTGGGGGGGAGGTAGCGTCATGAGAGGAGACAGCTGAAGGAACGATCAGAGAGGTAGGAGAACAGCCAGGAGAGGGCAGTATCACACAGACCAAGAGAGTGAAGGATTTGTAGAAGGAGCGGGTGGTCCACAGTGTCAAAAGCAGGATAGAGGTCAAGAAGAATAAGCAGAGAGTAGTGGCCCTTAGATTTGGCTGCATGGAGGTCATTGCAGACTTTTGTGAGGGCAGTTTCAGTGGGGTGGAGAGAACGGAAACCAAACTGGAATGGGTCAAGCAGTGAGTGAGAGGAAAGAAAGGCAGTGAGGCGATTATAGATAATATGCTCAAGAAGTTTGGAGGCAAAAGGAAGGAAAGAGATGGGTCAATAGTTGGAGAGAGTGTTTGACTCAAGGGTAGTTTTTTTAAGAATGGGGAGACAAGAGCATGCTTGAAAGCAGAGGGGAGAGTGCCTGATGAGAGGGAGAGATTGAGAAGGTGGGCAAGATGGGAACAGGCAGAAGGAGAGAGGTAGCGGAGGAGGTGGGAGGGGATAGGGTCAAGTGGGGTGGTTGTGGGGGGGAGGAACGGATGAGGGACAAGACTTCCTCACCAGATACATGGGAGAAAGATGTCAGAGTTGGTAAGAGGGAAGGGGAGGGGTGGCAAGGGATAGGTGGTGGCTGGTTGCTGGTCTCGTGGGATGTGATGTCCTGATGTATGGAATCAAATAGTAGAATCTGATTGGTTGCTATGGGCAACATCTCCACTTCTATAAACCCACACCTTAGTAAATATACCCCGTAGAGTTGGCTGTAAAAGTAAATTGCATGGTTTTATATGAAAATGTTTTAGCGGATAATATTGTTTATCTTACTATCACCTCTATGCATATTTCTGAGACATTGCAGGCTGTACATGGTTTCTGCCTAACTCCTGCACATTTAGTATCTTCTGTTATACTAGAGTTGAGTACCCACTATACAATAAGCAAGCGGTCAGACAATAATTGTATGATCAGTCCTATAATTATATAGTAAGCATGCAGTAGCGTTCGCTAATAAACAACTTCAAAATAGGGATGGCCATCAGTGTGGTTGCCATCGATGGTGTTATGGCAAGTAACCATTGATAGCAGCCATCAGTGGATGACCGTTAATTTGTTTCCACACCTGATGGTCATCCCTGTTCTCTCACTGACTGGCCCGTGGGCCAATCAGAACACAGGGGCGGGGCTGCCCAGCTGTCGGGGAGTGGAGCTTTGCTCCATGTCCCGGAACCTCGTTAAAGAAATTAAATACAAAAATTTTTTAGTTATGCCTTTCCATCGATGGAAGGAAACCATCTGATTCTGTACCATCAATGGTAAAAGTATTCTACATCGGTCATAAACTATCAATGATTTTGAATCATCAATGGTCGATGGCCATCCCTACTTCAAAAGCTCCTGCAATAGTCAAATCAGGAGGTCAGGATCTAATGCTCTGCACACGCTATATTGTTTCTGATCTCCCGATCCCATTGAAGACATCTGAAGTCTGCACACACTGAGCTAAATATTTTGTGTGTGTATGGGCACACACCAAGTTGATAATAGCTCAGTCGAGACAGCATTTATCACATCTGCAGATGTGTACCCAGCTCCCTTGTAAAAAAAAAAAAATTAATTCTTTTTTTTTTTAGGGCTTTTTGTGTAGACAAAAACTATTTTATTGAGTAACACAGGTGAGTCTGTTTTACATGTAAAATTAAAACAACAGTAGACAATACGTGTAGGTTGAACAGAAAATAATACAACAGAACAGGGATGCTGGGGGAAAGATTGAGGCAAGGGCACAAGGGGAAACAGAACTGCAGGAAAAAGGAAAGTAACATCTGAACATTGAATGTTGGGGAGAAAACATTAGAGAAAAAGGGTGCCACATATGATAGGAGAAAGATAAGAAAAATGAGAAGAAACCGCAATCAGGAAAAGTAGGAGCAGGTAAATCATGTCATTCCATCATGCATGGGTCAAATGGAGGCAGTGGGCACAGGAGGGGAAGAAGTGACTTTGGAAGAGAGCCAAGGGGCCCACACCTGTGTAAGCATGTGGCGTCTCTCATGGAGAACATAAATAATATTTTCCAGTTGCGAACTATTGTTCTTTTAGCAGCAACCAGATTGTGAGACAGTAATTGGACAGAAAGTTTGCAAAGGTCGAGCGGAAGGTAACTGAAAAGAAAGATCCACAGATCTTCAGTACCGCAGAGTAAAGTAGGTTTTTCAGGAGTACATGAAGAGTAACAGGGAGGCTGCAATTTCTCTAGCATAGGGGAACATTTGGGAGAGTTGTACAGGGATATAATACGTACCAGTATAGTTTATGAGGCATCCTTAAGGCGGGTGGAAAAGGAAGATTTAGTAATTGCCATTCTCATGTTGAAGCAAGCCTCGTCAGTGGGTGAGGGACGGGGGTACATTTCCGAAGAAGATTCATGGAGACTGTGAACAGGGAGAGCCTGAGATGTTATAATTTGAGATATCATATCTTTGGACTTAGGGTTGTATTTTAAAAAGCATTCAAAAGAGGTAATATCACGTAGAAGTGGAGTTTGTTGTAGGAAGCTTTAAAAATGCTGTATCTGAGAGTAGTCTAAGGAGTTGGGAGGGATATTTTAATTGTTCTCAATTACCACGCCCCTGGAGATGGAAAGATATTTCTCTAAGAAATTGTAGACACTTGCTGGACTAGTTCTGGAGCATCAAAGATGGCTCAGCCTTGTGGATTTCAATGCATGGGTTGATGAGCTCTCACGCCTTGGCCAAGACTTCCTGTGCAGCCCGAATGCTCTGGGTTTCACACAAGTTATTTCTTCTGCTACACATAAATGTGGTCACACTCATGATCTTGTCTTCCAGATTTGCTTATAACTAACTGACCTAAAATAAACCCAGTTACGTGGTCAGTCCACCACTCAATTTGGTTCTCCATTGCAACACCTCACATTAGATCTTTGCCCATGGAGCCGACCAAGTATTTTCCAACGAGGGGTAAGAACTCCCTAGGCTCTTGCAGCAAATTTGGATCTCTCTACAAAATTGGGTGCCTGTGAAGATCCTTGTTCCCTAGTTCCTTACTATAATAGGAATGTGATGGCTGTGATTTATATTATCGCTCCTGTGCGTATATGACCTCACAAACCACACCGTCAAGCTCTTTGGTTTGACAACAGTGTTAATGAGCTCAGGAAAAGGGGTCATAGACTTGAAAGATAATGGAAGACTAAACTGGTAGAGGATAAAACTAATCAAACATAATGAAGGATATTAATGAACAATACTATCACAAGAAAGCGTTACTGTCAAATGATATCACAACAGCAAACAATAGGCCGGCTCAGCTTTTCCATATTGTGGAGATGCTTTTCAAGCCAGCATGCCTGCAGCCTGATGAAATACTCCCCAGTCAAGATGCAACAAGTTCGTAAACTACTTTGCAGACAACGTATCCTCCATCTTGGTACCATCAAAAGAGTGCCAAGTTTCCAAGTCTGCCAATGTAAGCAACCTGACTTCATTGACCAAGCTTTGATCCAATGGATGTAAAAGACATTGCTGAAATAGCCCAAATGCTGCGTCCCACCACCTGTGATTTGGACCCTGCCTAAACCAAGCTTCTAATAGGGTGCATGGATATTATTGGCTCTGAATTTGCAAAAATCATTCAATGCTCTTTGCAGACAGGTATGTTTCCTGAACCACTAAAGGAAGCAATTGTTAGACCACTTAAAAAAAAAAAAAAAAAAAACTAATTTAGATCCAGACTGCTTAGCCAACTACAGACCAGTATCAAACCTTCCCTTTCTAGAAAAGGTTATTGAGAAAGTGATTGCAATCAGGGTTGGACTGGCCCACAGGGGTACAGGGGAGGGGGGAGTTTCCCACCTTCTCCTCTAGAGATCAGGATCCAGACTGTGCACTTGAATTACACATTATGCATATGTTAGCTTATATTGCACAGGATTATGATGTATCATTGCTGTTATTAATAAGGTACATTATCATACATGCACAAGCAGTAAAAACTATATATAAATATATATATCCAGGGGTCTAGTGCACTCTCTGATGGTTAGCAAACCTCTGTGGTGGCTGGCCACACCCCTAAACATAGGCCCCTACAACTGCATCCCCCCGGTGGACCCTTCATGCCCCAGTCTGACACTGATTGCAATTCAACTGTATACCCTTCTGTCAACCCATGATATTTATAATCCAATCTAGTCTGGATTCAGGAGAAGACATAGCACTGAAACAGCTCTGGTATGTGTGCTTAATGATTTTCTAATGGCAAAAGACAATGAGGTGACTGTTCAATCTTAATCCTTCTGTATCTCTCTGCAGCATTTGATACCATGGACCATGAGATTCTGATTACGCACCTGAAAAATTTCTGTTTGCTGGATGGCACAGTCCTTAGCTGGTTCAAATAATTTCTTACCAGCAGGTCACAGAGGTATACTCATTGTCAGCAATGCCACTGCCATGCAGTGTTCCACAAGGTTCTATACTATCCTTCCTACTTTTTGATTATACATGCAACCATTGGGTGAAATAATTAGTCATCATCGACTGGTCTACCACTGCTATGCAGATTATACACAACTGTACCTGTCCTTTGCTCCGAGTACTGAGAACCCATTCACTTTAAATGGCTGTCTAGCTGAGCTCTAGGAATGGATGAGTGCCAGTTGGCTACGACTGAATCCTGATAAAACTGACACTTAAAGATCAGGTATCAACCACAATCAAATCTTCATCTTCCCTCTGAAGATCTGCCAGATCTGCTTAATCTACTGCAATGCACTCTACCTTAGTTTGCCAGCAAAAGAATTGCACCTCTTACAGCTGGTACAAAATGCAGCTGCCAGGCTGTTAACCAACCAGCTCCATTCCAGCCACATAACACCCATTCTCTTCTCCCTCCACTTGCTGCCAGTAATATGGCAAATCTACTTCAAGATTAGTTTACTGATTTTCAAAGCCCTACATAACCAGGGCCCACGGTACCTAAATCAGCTTTTAATTCCATACTAACCGCTCAATTACTGCGATCTGTAGATGAAGGACTTTTAACAGTACCTAGAATCTCCAGGAATGCATCTGGAGGTCAAGCTTTTAGCCATGCGGTTCCAGCTCAACACTTTACTGTTTACTCAAGCACTCCCTTAATGTCTCTTTTGTATCTCCATGCTCTCTGTATTTTATGAAATGCTTTTCTTCATTTCATTGTTTTTGTACTGCATTTTATTCATTCTGATAAGTAAGTGCTTTGAGTCCTATTGGGAAAGAGCACTATACAAATACAATTTATTATTATTATTATTATTATTATTATTAAAGCTGAAAGAGGAAGCCAAAACCCATGTAAACTAAAGTCAGCAGGGAATTTAAGGGGCCCTGATGGGAAATCTGGATAACTCTATAGGGGAGAGTACTCAGGGATATAGGAAGGTCACATAAAGTGTAGAAAGAATTTAAGGGTTGTAAGTAGGCTCACCAAAGCCCCACAAAAATACAGGCCATTATGAAAAGAAAAGTGGTGCAAGATGGATTTTTTCTTGGGCCTTCCAACCCACCCTTATGTTGGATATTAAAAAGGACATGCCCAGTTTAACAATCCAAGCAATTCAGTGACAGGAACTGCTACTTTTGTGGCTGAAGTGCTTGGTTTATTTGGGTCCCCATGAACAAATAGTTTGGAAGAACTACCGCTGATCATTAATGAGGAGGTTAATGATGAGGGTGTTGTTGGTGAAAATTGCATGTGTTGGTACACACTGCTGGTAGCTGATACTGGACTATTTGTTATTATTTTACAGGATTTTTTTCAGATTTTGATAAATAACATGCATGAACTCACTGCAAGTTACGTAACATGGAGGAGGTGCTTAGATATTTAACATCCCAACTTCTACTACCTTTGGCCTCACAAATGGTACAGATGACTTCACAAATGTTATCAGGATATGGGTAAGAATAATTCCACACACAAGAGGTGTTTTTTTGTTTTTTTTTTACCTAGGCATGACAATGGCCTTCTTTTTGTCACCAACAAGAACTGCTGCCACTGGTGGCTGACTAACTTTGACACAACAACATCCTCATCATCAACATCTTCATTAGCATCAGTTAGTACACAAAGATCCTGTAATTCTGTTACACTTTCACAGTAGCATCCTTCATTTCTAGGTCCCCATCTTTACTTGTGCTGCTTATCCCCACAGTTGCAGATGTTGCAGAAATGGTGGAAGGAGGCTTCTCTGTGAGTGCTATGAAATGAAAGACACACATATAACCAAATTGAACACCCCTAAACTCTGCTCAGGGATTTGTGAACACAGTTTGTTCTTCAGTCTTAGTGTTGTTCTGTTTTTTTGGGGGGCACCTATTTGTTTTCAAGGTGACAACTCTGCTAGACTTAGACTCATCATATGAGGTTGCAGAAGATACCTGACTGCGTTTGGCCCTGGCTTCCACAATAGGCATTCTTCTAGGTCATGAAACAGCAGTAGCACTAACAAGACCACCAATCACAAACAAAGGCCATGGCCTAAGCCTTTCATTGCCACTGCGTGGTGTATGGCATGTTGGCAATTGTTCATTTTTTGTCAGTTAACGTTCTCTTTATTCTTAGAGGTGTTTTCTTTAACATTGGGAAATATTTAGATTTCAGGTGCCGTTTCTTAAACTTTATGTCCCCTGGACCACCTTTAGTAGATGTTGAAGTACTATCATGACTGGCAGCAGCCGCAGAACTGGTACTGTATCACAGTGCTATTAGTAAAGGTGGCACCTATTGAACTTTATTTTTTTTACAGTACCTGAACCTGTACTGACCTGAACACACATTTTCTTTTTTTTTATAATGATGATTTGCCTAATACTGACACAGTCACAGTGCTACATCCCTTCACTGATGACTCTGACACAGAAACTCACAACCCTTAATCTTCAGTAATAGTCACACTGCAGCCAACAGCCCTTCACTGATGACAGACACTGACACAGTCACAGACAATCCTGCAGCCCACAGTCTTTGATCACTGATGATGGCACTGAAACAGTAGCCCACAGCCTTTAATCTTCACTGACAGCCACATTGCAGCCCACAGCTATTCACTGATGACAGACACTGACGCAGTCACAGACTGTCCTGCAGCCCACAGTCCTAGTTCACTAATGATGATGACAGAGTCTGACACAGTAGCCCACACCCTAACCCTCCGGCATACTGTGTGATATGGCGCCCGTACCGTGAGGGAGGGTCTTTTATAAAAACCCAAAACACGCAATATCTGACACTGGGAAGATGTTTTGCCTAATTTTCGGATCCGAGCCTGGCGGGGAAAAACCTAAACCAGGGCTTGGAATCACTCAGAATCGCAGAGTTGGCCTATTTTCCAAAAACCAAACCTTTTCTGCACATGTAAGTTACTTCAGCATAATGGAATTAACTACCCCTATCAATAGTTGCAGTGAATGGGACAATAAAACCTTTCATTTGATGCAATATTGGGCATCATGGCTGTAGTAATGGTTAGCATTACTGCCTCACAACACTGAGGTCTTGGGTTTGATTCCCACCTTGGAGTTTGTATATTCTCCTTGTGCTTGCCTGGGTTTTCTCCCACAATCCAAAAATTTACTGGCAAGTTAACTGGTTCCCAACAGAATTGACCCTCGTGTGAATGTGCATATATGTAAATGTGGTAGGGAATATAGATTGTATGCTTCAATGGAGCAGGGACTGATGTGAATGGCCAAATATTCTCTGTAAAGCGCTGCGGAATGTGAGCACTAAATAAATAACTGGTAATAAACAATAATAAATATATATCTTGAAACAATGTACAAGTAAATTACAAACAATTCTCTGCTGTAGTTTGGAAGTAAACCACCAGCAGGTAAATCTCATAGAAGTCTAGGGGGAAAAAATTAATAAAGGTCAATTTTGATCAATTGAAAAAATCGATGTTGTACTTCCAGGACCAAAACACACATTTATTAATATTTAAAAATTGATATATATATATATATATATATATATATATATATAACCATCCACAAATAACGGCACTGGAAGCTGATTTCAAATGTAGAAAGTGTATTACAAGGTAGACGTTTCGGGGATCACGCCCCGTCCTCAGTACCAAATACAAACAACTTGTGTAAAAACATACAGACATTTAAATACCTGACAGGGTCAGCGCCGTCCCCGCCGCCGCACACCGGGTCCTTACCTCCGGCAATCACCGCTCACTTCCCCCCTTCCTCTGACGCTGCGGTTGCCATAGTTACGCACAGCGTGCGTCTCACAGACTCCACAGCCCGGAAATCCAGGGGGTTGGAATAGAAGCCGTCAGGAGGAATCCTCTGTACCAGCTGACCGGGGCCGACAAGACCCTGTGAAATACCAATGAACAAACATTAAAAAACATAAAACGAATCACAAAACATAAATACAAGAATACATAAACCCAAACGTATGGTTTGCCGACTTAAAATGACGGGGCACCGGTTGGTCAATAGATTTGCCTTCCAGAGTCAACTTGATGGCAGATCGATTGACTCTGGAAGGCAAATCTATTGACCAACCGGTGCCCCGTCATTTTAAGTCGGCAAACCATACGTTAGAGGACCTTCGGTACTTTGGGATAGATCATGTGCCCTTGACCCTCAGAGGAGGTGATAGAGCTAAGGCACTTTTGGAGAGGGAATCCAGGTGGATCATGAGGCTCAATACATTTGCACCTGGGGGCCTCAATGATAAGATTAATTGGAATGCATTATAATTCCTGTCTGTAGCTATACCGTATCGGATAGTTAAATAGATTACCATTGCTATGTAGTTCAAGGCAATCTAGCCTGTATAGACTTTATTTAAATATGTGATAATATTTGCATACATATGGGGCGACACACTTCCTAGCGATGTGGTCATTCCATACACAGACACTCCTTTGCAACCCATATTTCCTGTTGCTGTATTTATGTTTGGGTTTATGTATTCTTGTATTTATGTTTTGTGATTCGTTTTATGTTTTTTAATGTTTGTTCATTGGTATTTCACAGGGTCTTGTCGGCCCCGGTCAGCTGGTACAGAGGATTCCTCCTGACGGCTTCTATTCCAACCCCCTGGATTTCCGGGCTGTGGAGTCTGTGAGACGCACGCTGTGCGTAACTATGGCAACCGCAGCGTCAGAGGAAGGGGGGAAGTGAGCGGTGATTGCCGGAGGTGAGGACCCGGTGTGCGGCGGCGGGGACGGCGCTGACCCTGTCAGGTATTTAAATGTCTGTATGTTTTTACACATGTTGTTTGTATTTGGTACTGAGGACGGGGCGTGAGCCCAGAAACGTCTACCTTGTAATACACTTTCTACATTTGAAATCAGCTTCCAGTGCCGTTATTTGTGGATGGTTATGTGCTTTTGGATTCAGGCACGGAGCGCAGTTGTCTTATTGGATCAGAGTGCCAGCTGCTATGGACTGTATATATATATATATATATATATATATATATATATATAAACACCTCTTAACAAATGTGTGTTTCAGCTCCAGAAACCCAGCCTCGACTAAGATTGAATTTAGATTGATTAAAATGGACCTTTAGTAAATTTCCCCCTAAATGTGACCTAAATCTCAGCAGGTACGGACACGGGATATAGTCAGCATCCCGACGCTCAGAAGACCAGCGCTAATCCCGACACCTGTTAGAATGCAGACCGCTGTAATCCAGAATGTAAGTATGCCGGGGAGGGTTAGGCTGCGAGAAGGGGGAGGGTTAGGGTTAGTTTAGTTTGTTGCCCATGTCTTGGATTATGGCTGTCAGGATGCTGGGTTCGCCATTCTGAACTCCGCATCCCGTACCCAACCCACGGACGCAAGCTAGATCATTCGTTCATCAGAGTCCAGCTGTCTACACACCAGAGAGATGTTGGCGGATCCACTGTCGTGCAGACAGAGCTGATGATTTCTGCAAGTATACAACTTACTGATTAGCCACTTGATGTGTTGGACATGACTCCCAACTGGGCGGGCATTTGATTTTGCTCATCCGGTTGTGATGTCAGTGTACGGATGGTCAACAGACATATCGGGTGTACACATCCACCAATGGGCTCACACACTGGGGTAGATGTATTAACCTGGAGAAGGCATAAGGAAGTGATAAACCAGTTATATGTGCAAGGTGATAAAGGTAGCTGCCAATCAGATCCTAACTGTTAATTTACATATTGGAGCTGATTGGCTGGTGCCTTTATCACCTTGCAAATATCACTGGTTTATCACTTCCTTATGTCTTCTCCAGGTTAATACATCTTGATCTATGTCGGCTCAAACAGTCAATATATCACCTAGTGTGTGTATCCCGCTTTCCCAGATACAGATGAACCACAGTAAAATAACTCTTGGCAAAAGACTTAAATTGAGCAGAAAGTGTCCTAAAGTCTTGAACTAAAGATGCTGGAATAGGTATGCATATTTGGCCTATATGACATGAATATGTCTGGATTAAAAAGCGGTATTTAGGTTTGACAGAAATTAGGTGACAGGCATGTTAGTTTCTGTTGTGCTCTCCGCATGATTTTTGAAAGATCTTTTTACTTTCAATATGTTCCCGTCTTTCATTCCCTCCCTCTGGGACAAGCAGAGGAAGGCTCTATTTCCATTGTTTCATTCCTGATGGTTTCCACAACAGCTGCATCCCACATGTGCTTGCTCAGAACATGACATCAGGAGAAACATCTGTCCACACCACCATCCAATCCTGTCTGGAAACCACCTACAGGGTTACTAATCTAAATATATCTGCAGAAGTGTCGTTTTATAACATTTCAAATTGTGGGAGCGACATTCCTGTTGATATAAACCAGTGCACAACTGATCATGTTCAGGCACAAGCAACTTGGTAATCTTCCATGCACAAATTATCAAGAGCCCACACAGAGCGACCATGGCAGCACTTCCCTATGTGCCAGAGAACTGGGTTTAGCTTCGTTTTTAGGTTTGCTAATTGCCCTTCAGCAGCCACCTATTTGACCCGTGACAATTCTAGGCAATCTCTATATTAGGAGTAGATCATAAGCACATTATTATCATTGTTTATTGATTTAACATAAGTGTCACAGTACTGCACATTCGGCAAAACAAAAGCAGTAATCAAGGCAAGCAGCATGACCTAACATAAAATGATATAATAGAACATAGTGTCATTGGCTTAACACAGTATAACATGACAAGTAGCAGATACAAGAGTACTAGAACAGCTTAGACGGCAGAGTGCACATACAGTGGAGGCCAAGAAGGAACTCCTCAAGGGAGAGCAAGTGAACACTAGCTGGCAGGATAGACAATAACTATCATGAGTGGTGAAGCAAAATACTGTGCATGGGCTGTAGGGAAGATCATGAGTGTGGGATGTGAGGGCATATGAGAAAAAGGGGAGAAGAGAGTCCTCTTTCTCACCATCTAATGTGGGAGGTTGAAGCATGACAGGATGACATAGACGAAACTCAATGTCTAGGATAGGGAACAACTATAGCTACAGCCCTAGAGAGGGGTTGCGTTTATGTTACTGGCGGTCAAGAGACCCCCCCCCCCCCCCTTCCCGGCCATTCGACAGTATTGATGACAGCCACACCAATACCATAATACACACTTTTTTTTTGTGGTTTTCTTTTAAATAATAGCGATGACACAGAAAAGTTACTATCTTCAACTCGCTACATGACTCCCTAGCCCCAACAATGTCAGAATAACTTTTATATTAAGGCCCAGATTTATCAAGCCTTGGAGAGTGATAAATTGCACCAATCAGCTCCTAATTGTCATAATACAGGCTGTGTTTGAAAAATGACAGGAGCTGATTGGTTGGTACTTTATCACCATGCTATTTATCACTCTCCAAGGCTTGATGAATCTGGACCTTATTTTGACAATACTCTGAGTGATATATTTAAGTTTGTTTTATCCATCTTCATTTGCAAGAAAATCAAAGCCCCCAAAAAGATGTGATCTACACATAATAAGACCATACAAATGCATTATTTTAGAAACAAATGCTAAATGCTAGCTCATTATAAATGTAGTGGGTTGTAGCTAGATAAAGTAAATACGGGATGACCTAGGGTAGCATCTGCTGAAAGCATGAACAATTTAATACATATATACCAGGTTTTAAAATGTATTGTTTTATATCTGATGTATCAATGTGTAGCCAAATAGAATGTGAGAAATCATGCATAACAAATTAACAATACATCTGGGGGATTTAATGCTGAAAATGATCCAGACTGACAGAAGACAGAACATTTTCTGTAAAAGAGTGTTCACAGAATCCTTTGCAAAGTAACCACTACATGGTTCATTATGAGTTAATAACGAGCTGGAAAGTGGACTCTGGGTATAGAACGTGGATCCAGCCATACACAGTGAAAATCGGACATTTAGGGGAAAATGCAAGCTGAGATTTTTTTCCCAAGTAGAGCCTTGTGTACACAGCACAAAGTGAATAAGAGACCTATAGACTGGAGAGGCAAAGAGAGCCTATAGATGGAGGCTGGGAGCAGTTCCAGCAGCAGGCTCTATTTTAAGAAGCTGATGTCACAGCTAAGCCTGAGGAAGATGTCAGCAGTGTATGAGTCAGTGCAATTGATTCAGCTGCTGGAAAGAGACTGGATGCAAAACAGGAGAACTGCTGAGGATCTGCTACAGTGTCATCGTAGAAGGGTAGATGGGGACAGTAAGAGGGTGATAACTCAAATCCAGAAACAAAGCATACTGGTCTGGTGTTATCACTATAAATAACTGGTTGAGTAATGGGATCAGTTTACATTCCATAGAAGCTGACACTTGTAATGCAGCTTGTTACTGCAAGTCACAGAGGCTGGCTGCCAGCTATAAGGCCAAGATCGAGCAGGCTCACTAACAAAATGGATGTCCCTTGTAGTCATGATTTTCAGGGTTTTTTGTTTTGTAATCTGGTTGTATCACCAATATCAGTCATCATTTCAATTTCACTACACTGCCCACACTATCAGATGCAGTTGTTTGGACTCTGCGCTGACTGATCGGATCTGTGCCTGTGTCATCTGCTAACAATTCCACAGAGATATTAAACTGAAAAGGTAAAGTCATGTTACTTAACCATCTATATACTGCCATCCATGATACCCACCATTTTATCATGCCCACATTTATAAGCTTTGAGCTACCTTTTACAATGGCAGTATAAAGAGAAAGTACTGTATAATCTTGTTATAGTGTACAGATAGATCCACGGTTATCCTGGCTTCTTTGCTGCGCCTAGGCACACCATGGTTTATTTACATAACCCCTTCATCTATTGTTCTCAGCTGCAATACAATACAGCAGGGGATTAAGGGGGTCATTCTGACCCGTTCCCTCGCTGCTTTTTATCGCAGCCGAGCGAACGGATACCCACTGCGCATACACCGGCGCCGTAGTGCGCCGGCACATGCCATACGGCCGAAGGCCGTAGCGGGGCTGCGATCGCCTCTGCCTGATTGAGAGGCAGAGGCGGTTGCTGGGCGGGAGGGGGCGGAACTTTGTCTTTCACTTGTCCTTTAAGTTTTTTTAATATTTCACAGTTACAGGCTTTTTAAGCATATGAAATAAAAGTTATATTTTAAATGTAAAATCATTTGTATTAGTGCGCCACCTAAGACCAATCTTTTGTTCTTTGTTCCAAAACCTATCTACATAGGTAACGCCTGAGCCACATCTGAGAAAGCCAGAAGAGCCCAACACTGCCCGGGCCCAAAATTAGAACTGGCTCTGAAACCACTAAACCCACCAGTATTGATCGTTCCAGGTCCACAGAAGCGGCAAAACAGTGACGGGCCTGGCTATACTTCTTTGCCGGCACACCTGGAGACTGATCAGGGCACACTAGTGCGCCACGGCACAGTGGTTGAAAAACACTGATCTAGAGGGATGCCTGCTGTGTCATGGATCACTTCGTAATGTAGTAACATTGTTGAATGTAAAGTCCAATGGCAAATACATGTAAAGTGATTCTCATTCAGCAGAATACTCATACACATACAGTGTTCTCTATTACTATGATAACGTCGCAGATCAGTGAGACAGTCCAATGGGAAATATTGTTTTGTTCTCATACTACAGGAAGCAACAACTTATTAGTAATGGCATTTATAGTAATTAGTAATTTAAAAAAAACACAATAGTAATTAGTAAACACACAGCGATCTGTCCACTTGGCGTGAAACATTTTGGGCAACACATGGGAATTAACTTGACTGAGATGGATTGGTCAGAAGCCAAATACCGGACCAGTAAGTCCTAGGAAAACCAAAGTGATACACAAACCTCAAGTAGATAGCACTTGTGGCTGAATCACGCCCATGGGCCCAGTGATTAACTGCAACAAAGCTAATCATTGTTTAATAAAATTATCATCTTTTATTTATAAAGGTTCCACACAGTGTCCACAGCAACATACAAAAAGTAAACATAAAACTACTACAAAACAACAGAATAACAGAGCAGCAGTACAATATAACAGGTAGCCATAGTGTATGTACATAGCATACATAAAGTTTGGCTAGTATAACTCACTCCTCTGCCCTCCTCCACCTCGTCTCCCCTCCTCACTCTCTGCTTTTGACTTTGCCACTTACTTCACATCCAAAATTGACTCCATACGTCAGGACATCACATCACACCAGACCATCAGTAACCAGCCATCTCCCATCCCTTACAACCCCTCCCCATCTCTCTCGCCAACTCTGACATCTTTCTCCAATGCATCTGATGAGGAAGTCATGGCCCTCATTGGTTTCTCTCCCCTCACCACTTCCCCACTTGACCCTATCCCCCTCCCGCCTCCTTCGCTTCCTCTCTCTTTCTGCCTGTTCCCATCTTTCCCACCTTCTCAATCTCTCCCTCTCAACAGGCACTCTCCCCTCTGCCTTCAAACATGCACTCATCTCTCCTATTCTTAAAAAATCTACCCTTGATCCAAATACTCTCTCCAACTACCGACCCATCTCTCTTCTCCCTTTTGCCTCCAAACTCCTTGAGCGTATTGTCTACAACCGCCTTACTTCCTTTCTTTCCTCGCACTCACTGCTTGACCCATTCCAGTCTGGCTTCCATCCTCTTCACTCCACTGCAACTGCCCTTACAAAAGTCTGCAATGACCTCCATGCTGCCAAATTTAAGGGCCACTACTCTCTGCTTATTCTTCTTGACCTCTCTGCTGCTTTTGACACTGTGGACCAGTCTCTCCTACTGCAAATCCTTCAATCCATTGGTCTGCGTGATACTGCCCTCTCTTGGCTGTCTTCCTACCTCTCTGACCATTCATTCTCTGTCTCCTCTCATGACTTTACCTCCCCCTCACTTCCACTAACTGTAGGTGTACCCCAAGGTTCTATCCTTGGTCCTCTTCTTTTCTCTCTCTAGGTAAGCTCATTAGTTCTTTTGATTTCCAATATCATCTCTATGCTGGTGACACTCAAATCTATCTTTCCTCTCCGGACCTCTCCCCTGCTCTCCTCACTTATATCTCCTTCTCTCTGCTATCTCTGTTTGGATGTCCCAGAGCTTTCTTAAACTTAACGTGTCTAAGACTGAGCTGATCATCTTCCCTCTCTTCCCTCTCTCCTGAATAACCTCACCTCCCACAATCTCATTATCTATTGATGGCACTACTATCTCCTCTAGCCCCCAAGTGTGTTGTCTTGGAGTAATCCTTGACTCCTCCCTCTCCTTCAAACCACACATTCAGCACCTCTCACAAACCTATCAATTTCATCTAAAAAATATTTCCAGGATCAGACCCTTTCTGACACAGGATGCTACTAAGACCCATATCCACTCATTGGTCATCTCCAGATTGGACTACTGTAATCTCCTCCTGACTGGCATTCCTGACAAATACCTCTCTCCACTCCAGTCTATCCTCAATGCTGCTGCCCGGCTCATTTTCCTCACCAAACACACTACGTCGACCTCTCCTCTCTTACAAGCCCTTCACTGGCTTCCCTTCCCTTTCAGAATCCATTTCAAGCTTCTCACACTCACTTAAAAAGTCCTCACCCACTACTCTTCTATTTACATCTCTGACCTTATCTCCCTTTACACTCCCACCCGTCCTCTTCACTCTGCTAATGCACGCCGACTCTCCTGCCTACTGATTACTTCCTCTCACTCCTACCTCCAAGATTTTTCACGTGCTGCTCCCTTTCTCTGGAATTCCCTACCTTTCCCCCTCAGACTCTCCACCTCTCTACAAAACTTTAAACGGGCTCTCAAGACTCACTTCTTCACCAACCCCAGCCAAATCTCATCCTAACCCTCTGTTCCACACTCTCTATGTACCCCATCTGTGTCACCCCTGTCTGTCTACGCCTTTAGAATGTAAGCTCTCACGAGTTGGGCCATCTTCCTTCATGTGCTTATCCTTTTCTTACTTTAATATCTTCAACTGCACCAAATCCAGCAGTCTTCTGCCACCTGATGCTTATTTCAGTATCATTTGCTGATGTAGCTGTGTTTATTTACCCTGTACTTGTCTTATATTGTCTTCAACTGTAAGTTGCTGTTTTCCTGTTGATTCTTTGTTTATGTACTCTGTAATTGGGCTCTGCGAACCCTTGTGGCGCCATATAAATAAAGGATAATAATAACAATAATAATAATAATAATAATAATAATAATAATAAGTAATAGGGACAAGGACAGGGCAACTTGCTGTTTGTAGATAGAACAGTGCAAGGGAAGGATGCGGCAGGGGAGTCATGTCTGCACCCAATGAAACAGTACCATATGTATGGCCGAGCTAAGTGTTGGAGTCGCTGAAGCGGAATATGAGAAGAGGAAAGAGGGCTCTGCCTGTGAGCTTACTTAAGTGGAACGAGTGAACTAGGAAAAATAAAAAGGTGGAGTGGTTCACGGAGGCAGGTAAGCTTTAATAAAGAGGTGGGTCTGAAGGATGTATTTAAAGCTGGGAAGATTGAGCTATAGGCTCATTCTCTTTGAGCAATTCGTTGTCTTAAATACTGACTCTCACAAACATTTGCAAGGAAATATATACACACTCAGTAATATGTATAAAGTATATATAGCGGATACAAGTATATGTAGCGGCACTCAGGAGACTAGAAGATTTGTGCAAACCACGGTGCAGTTTTAATTCATGTAAAAGTTTCGGGGTTCGGGGACCCCGTCGTCAGGACAAACCACAAGTGAACAGTGTAACAACACACATTTAAATACCTTATTCAGCGCGCCTCCAGCCGCCCCCGTCATGCCGCCGCACGGTTTCGTCACTTTCGTCAATGACAGGAAATGGTGTCTCCTGGGCCGCCCAGCGGAGGCGTCGGGACTGTCGCCATGGTAACCACTTATTCTACAAAGCAGCAATCTAAAAACAATAAACATACAATACAAATGTATAAATATCAAAAAAAGTGCAGAGGACATGCTAGACAAAATTGCATGATACGTGCAATAATAAGATTTTAAACCTACCGGTAAATCTTTTTCTCGTAGTCCGTAGAGGATGCTGGGGACTCCGTAAGGACCATGGGGATAGACGGGCTCCGCAGGAGACATGGGCACTTTAAGAAAGACTTTAGGTATGGGTGTGCACTGGCTCCTCCCTCTATGCCCCTCGTCCAGACCTCAGTTAGAGAAACTGTGCCCAGAAGAGACGGACAGTAGGAGGAAAGGATTTTTGTTAATCCAAGGGCAAGATTCATACCAGCCACACCAATCACACAGTATAACTTGTGTATCCATTAAACAGTTAACAGTATGAAAAAACAACTTAGCATCAGTCCAAAACTGATGAAACTATAACATAACCCTTATGTAAGCAAAACTATATACAAGTCTCGCAGAAGTAGTCCGCACTTGGGACGGGCGCCCAGCATCCTCTACGGACTACGAGAAAAAGATTTACCGGTAGGTTTAAAATCTTATTTTCTCTTACGTCCTAGAGGATGCTGGGGACTCCATAAGGACCATGGGGATTATACCAAAGCTCCCAAACGGGCGGGAGAGTGCGGATGACTCTGCACCACCGATTGAGCAAACAGGAGGTCCTCCTCAGCCAGGGTATCAAACTTATAGAACTTTGCAAAGGTGTTTGAACCCGACCAAGTAGCAGCTTGGCACAGTTGTAGTGCCGAGACCCCTCGAGCAGCCGCCCAAGACGAGCCCACCTTCCTAGTGGAATGGGCCTTGACCGATTTTGGTAACGGCAATCCAGCCGTAGAATGAGCCTGCTGAATCGTGTTACAGATCCAGCGAGCAATAGTCTGCTTTGAAGCAGGGGCGCCAACCTTGTTGGCTGCATATAGGACAAACAGTGCTTCTGTTTTTCTGACTCTAGCCGTTCTGGCCACGTAAATTTTCAAAGCCCTGACTACATCAAGGGACTCGGAATCCTCCAAGTCTCGCGTAGCCACAGGCACCACAATAGGTTGGTTCATATGAAAAGATGACACCACCTTAGGCAAGAACTGAGGACGAGTCCGCAATTCCGCCCTATCCATATGGAAAACCAGATAGGGGCTTTTATGAGACAAAGCCACCAATTCCGACACTCGCCTAGCTGAAGCCAAGGCTAATAACATGACCACCTTCCAAGTGAGATATTTTAACTCCACTGTTTGAAGTGGTTCAAACCAGTGCGACTGAAGGAAACTCAACACCACGTTAAGGTCCCAAGGCGCCACCGGAGGTATAAAAGGACAGCGCTGGCACTTTTACACTAAAAATGTTTTAATTGATTTAATATCACATATTAAAATACATCCTTCATATCCATATCATATAAAAACAATTATAATATATGTTAATTAAGCTATATATCCCACCGGATAATTCCGCTCTATATACCGAACCAGAGAAAACCGTTCCTTACTGATTTTATATAATTATATACAGCTGAATTTAAAGCTAGATGTTATTTCTTTATGTTCTTTTAACAATAAATCATGACCGCATAGATGTTATCAATCGATACAAATGTCCAGCTGATAGATATATTTCTTCAGTTATTATAATGAGCAATTATCCGGTCAGTTAATTCACGCAGATTGCAGTTCTTTTCGCAAACGCATACAGCTAGTAGATTGTACCTTCCAGGTAAATTTCCCCACACCATTAAATTCTCAACCAGTGTGAGTTATAATTATTATGTTTTGTAATTAGAGTTTCTTGTGGAGCTGTGCATAGATGTATAGCTTTGCACATATCACATAGATACCTCTCCCGGCTGTCGCCCCCACAAACAGCCCCATCCGGAGTCCACTGCCCGGTGGATAGCAGGCACAATCTCAGATGTTATCCGTAGAAGTTATCAGATGTTATCCGTAGGTATTAGTGTCTCTGGCCGGGCAGTAATATATGAAGGTGTCTCACCAAAAGCTCTCTAGCAGTGCATCCGACAAACGCGTTTCCCCGCTTGGATATACAGCTCAGCGGCTTCCTCAGTGTCCATTGTTTGTATATCCTCCATTTTTAGGTTACGAACCAAACCTTGAACATAGCTGCAGGCACTTTTCACAGTAACCATAGCGCCAGACTATCTCTATTTATTCCTTCCAGGTATAAAAGGAGGCTAAATATGCAGCACTGCCTCCTCAAAAGTCTGTACTTCTGGGAGAGAAGCCAATTCTTTTTGAAAGAAAATGGATAAGGCCGAAATCTGAACCTTAATGGATCCTAATTTTAGGCCCAAATTCACTCCAGTCTGTAGGAAATGAAGGAAACGGCCCAGATGGAATTCTTCCGTAGGAGCATTCCTGGCCTCACACCAAGAAACATATTTTCGCCATATCCGGTGATAATGTTTCGCTGTCACGTCTTTCCTAGCCTTTATCAGAGTAGGAATTACCTCATCCGGAATGCCCTTTTCCGCTAGGATCTGGCGTTCAACCACCATGCCTTCAAACGCTGCCGCGGTAAGTCTTGGAACAGACAGGGCCCCTGTTGCAACAGGTCCTGTCGCAGAGGAAGAGGCCACGGATCTCCCGTGAGCATTTCCAGCAGATCCGGATACCAGGTCCTTCGTGGCCAATCTGGAACAATGAGAATTGTTCTCACTACTCTTTTTCTTATGATTCTCAACACCTTGGGTATGAGAGGAAGAGGAGGAAACACATAGACTGACTGGAACACCCACAGTGTCACTAGGGCGTCTACTGCTACCGCCTGAGGGTCTTTTGATTTGGCGCAATACCTCTGTAGTTTTTTGTTGAGGCGGGACGCCATCATGTCTATCTGGGGCAGTCCCCACTGACTTGCAATCTGTGCGAAGACTTCCTGATGAAGTCCCCACTCTCCTGGATGCAGGTCGTGTCTGCTGAGGAAGTCTGCTTCACAGTTGTCCACTCCCGGAATGAACACTGCTGACAGTGCGCTTACATGATTTTCCGCCCAGCGAAGAATCCTGGTGGCTTCCGCCATTGCCACTCTGCTCCTTGTGCCGCCTTGGCGGTTTACATGAGCCACTGCGGTGATGTTGTCTGACTGGATCAGAACTGGTTGGTCGCGAAGTAAGTTCTCCGCTTGACGTAGGGCATTGTATATGGCCCTCAGTTCCAGGATGTTGATGTGAAGACAAGTCTCTTGACTTGTCCAAAGTCCTTGGAAGTTTCTTCCCTGTGTGACTGCTCCCCACCCTCTGAGGCTCGCATCCGTGGTCACCAGGATCCAGTCCTGAATGCCGAACCTACGGCCTTCTAAAAGGTGAGCACTCTGCAGCCACCACAGGAGAGAAACCCTGGCTCTGGGGGACAGGGTGATCAGCTGATGAATTTGTAGATGTGACCCGGACCACTTGTCCAATAGGTCCCATTGGAAAGTCCTTGCATGGAACCTGCCGAAGGGAATGGCTTCGTATGTTGCCACCATCTTTCCCAGGACTTGAGTGCAATGATGTACTGACACTTGTTTTGGCTTCAATAGGTTCTTGACTAGAGTCATGAGTTCCTGAGCTTTTTCTGTCGGAAGAAAAACCCTTTTCTGGTCTGTGTCCAGAATCATGCCCAAGAAGGTCAGACGAGTCGTAGGAACCAGCTGTGACTTCGGGATATTGAGAATCCAGCCGTGTTGCTGTAACACCTTCAGTGAAAGTGACACGCTGTTCAGTAACTTCTCTCGTGATCTCGCTTTTATGAGGAGATCGTCCAAGTATGGGATAATTGTGACACCCTGCTTGCGCAGGAGCACCATCATTTCCGCCATTACCTTGGTGAAAATCCTCGGGGCCGTGGAAAGCCCAAACGGCAACGTCTGAAATTGGTAATGACAATCCTGTACCGCAAATCCCAGGTACGCCTGGTGAGGTGGATAAATGGGAACATGAAGGTATGCATCCTTTATGTCCAGAGATACCATAAAATCCCCCCCCCTTCCAGGCTGGCGATGACCGCTCTGAGCGATTCCATCTTGAACTTGAACCGTTTTAAGTATAGGTTCAGGGATTTTAAATTCAAAATGGGTCTGACCGAACCGTCCGGTTTCGGGACTACAAACAGAGTTGAGTAGTATCCCTTCACTCTTTGAAGCTGGGGAACCTCGACCACCACTTGTTGAAGACACAATATGTGAATAGCATTTAACACTATCTCCCTTTCTAGGGGAGAAGTTGGTAGAGCCGATTTGAAAAACCGGCGAGGAGGCACCTCTTCGAATTCCAGCTTGTATCCCTGAGAAACAATTTCCATTGCCCAGGGATCCACCTGTGAGTGAACCCAGATGTGGCTGAAAAGTCGAAGACGTGCCCCCACTGGGGCGGACTCCCTCAGTGGAGCCCCAGCGGGATGCGGTAGATTTTGCAGAGGCCGGGGAGGACTTCTGTTCCTGGGAACTAGCTGTGTTGTGCAGATTTTTTCCTCTGCCCTTACCTCTGGCAAAAAAGGACGATCCATGTACTCTTTTGCTTTTATTTGACCGAAAGGACTGCATTTGACAATGTGGCGCTTTCTTAGGCTGTGAGGGAACATAAGGCAAAAAAATCGATTTACCTGCCGTAGCTGTGGAGACGAGGTCCGAGAGACCTTCCCCAAACAATTCCTCACCCTTGTAAGGCAAAACCTCCATATGCCTCTTTGAGTCGGCATCACCTGTCCACTGCTGGGTCCATAAGACTCGCCTAGCAGAAATAGACATAGCGTTAATTCTGGAACCCAGTAGACTAATGTCTCTTTGAGCATCTCTCATATATAAGACAGCATCTTTTATATGCCCTAGGGTCAATAAAATGGTATCCTTATCTAGGGTCTCAGTTTCCGCTGATAAGGAATCTGTCCATGCTGCTACAGTGCTACAAACCCAGGCCGACGCAATTGTCAGTCTGAGTAACGTACCAGAATGTGTGTAAATGGACTTCAAGGTAACCTCCTGCTTGCGGTCAGCAGGATCCTTGAGGGTAGCCGTATCTTGGGATGGCAGCGCTATCTTTTTTGATAAGCGTGTCAATGCTTTGTCTACCCTAGGGGAGGATTCCCACCGTATCCTGTCAGTTGGCGGGAAAGGATACGCCATAAGAATCTTTTTGGGAATCTGCAGTTTTTTGTCTGGAGATTCCCAAGCTTTTTCACATAATTCGTTCAACTCATGTGAGGAGGGAAAAGTTACCTCAGGTTTCTTTCCCTTATACATGTGTACCCTCGTGTCAGGGACAGGGGGTTCCTCTGTGATATGCAAAAACTCTTTTATTGCAATAATCATATAACGAATACATTTAGCCACTTTTGGCTGTAACTTTGCATCATCGTAGTCGACACTGGAGTTAGAATCCGTGTCGGTATCTGTGTCTCCTATTTGGGATAGTGGGCGCTTTTGAGACCCCGAAGGTCCCGGCGACATAGGGACAGACATGGGTTGACTCCCTGACTGTTCCCTAGCTTCAGCTTTGTCTAATCTTTTGTGCAATAAATTTACATTAGCACTTAAAACATTCCACATATCCATCCAGTCAGGTGTCGGCGCTGCCGACGGAGACCTCACATTCATACGCTCCCGCTCCTCCCTAGGCGAGCCTTCTACCTCAGACATGTCAACACACGCGTACCGACACACCACACACACAGGGAAACTCTAATCTGAAGACAGTTTCCCCACCAGGCCCTTTGGAGAGACAGAGAGAGAGTATGCCAGCACATACCCCAGCGCTATATGACCCAGGAAGAAACACAACATGTTTACCCAGTAGCACCTTTTATATGTATATGCGCCAATTATGTGCCCCCCCCCCTCTTGAAAACCCTCTGTCACCGTGAGTAAGCAGGGGAGAGTCCGGGGAGCTTCCTCTCAGCGCTGTGCTTTGGAGAAAATGGCGCTGGTGAGTGCTGAGGGAGAAGCCCCGCCCCCTCGGCGGCGGGCTTCTGTCCCGCTCAAAAATCTTAAAAAACTGGCGGAGGCTCTTTATATACATGTACAGTGCCCAGCTGTACATGTATATATGTATTTTTGCCAAAGGAGAGGTTTATATGCTGCCCAGGGCGCCCCCCCTGCGCCCTGCACCCTTACAGTGACTGTCGTGTGTGAGGTGTATGGGAGCAATGGCGCACAGCTTTACTGCTGTGCGTTACCTCTGTGAAGATCAAGAAGTCTTCTGCCGCCTCTGAAGTCTTCTTTTCTTCTCATACTCACCCGGCTTCTATCTTCCGGCTCTGCGAGGAGGACGGCGGCGCGGCTCTAGGACGGACGGCGAGGGTGAGACCTGCTTACCAATCCCTCTGGAGCTAATGGTGTCCAGTAGCCTAAGAAACAGAGCCTTGAAACTCACAGAAGTAGGTCTGTTTCTCTCTCCTCAGTCCCTCGATGCAGGGAGTCTGTTGCCAGCAGGCTCCCTGAAAATAAAAAACCTAACTAAAATACTTTCTGACAGGAAACTCAGAAGAGCTCCCTGTAATGCACCCAGTCTCCTCTGGGCACAGTATCAAACTGAGGTCTGGAGGAGGGGCATAGAGGGAGGAGCCAGTGCACACCCATACCTAAAGTCTTTCTTAAAGTGCCCATGTCTCCTATGGAGCCCGTCTATCCCCATGGTCCTTACGGAGTCCCCAGCATCCTCTAGGACGCAAGAGAAACATATATTAAAAAACAATCACAAAACTTTGTGATAGTGAATGTAAGACTAAACACAGTGATGTTACTTGTAAACTGCCATTGATCTCACACAGACTATTAGAAACGGTTACATTCTCTTTTCAGTAATTTCAGACTTTCGGGAGGGCAGTTTCAGTAGAGTGGAGAGGACGGAAGCCAGTCTGGAATGGGTCAAGCAGTGCGTGGGAGGACAGTAAGGCAGTTGTAGACAATACGCTCAAGGAGTTTGGAGGCAAAAGGGAGAAGAGAGATGGGTCAGTAGTTAGAGAGAGTGTGTGGATCAAGGATAGATTTTGTAAGAATAGGGGAAAACAAGAGCATGCTTGAAGGCAGAGGGAACAGTGCCTGATGAGAAGTAGAGATTAAGGAGGTGGGCAAGATGTAAACAGGCAGAAAGAGAGAGGTAGCGGAGGAGGCGGATGGGGATAGGGTGAAGTGGGAAGGTGGTGGGGGGAGTGTAACGGATGAGGGTCATGACTCCGTCCCAAGATACATGGGAGAAAGATGTCTGAGATGGTAAAAGGGATGGGGAATATTTGTGTGCGTGTGTATATATATATATATATATATATATATATATATATATTAGTGATGTGCACCGGAAATTTTTCGGGTTTTGTGTTTTGGTTTTGGATTCGGTTCCGCGGCCGTGTTTTGGATTCGAACGCGTTTTGGCAAAACCTCCCTGAAAATTTTTTGTCGGATTCGGGTGTGTTTTGGATTCGGGTGTTTTTTTTACAAAAAACCCTCAAAAACAGCTTAAATCATAGAATTTGGGGGTCATTTTGATCCCATAGTATTATTAACCTCAATAACCATAATGTCCACTCATTTTCAGTCTATTCTGAACACCTCACACCTCACAATATTATTTTTAGTCCTAAAATTTGCACCGAGGTCGCTGGATGACTAAGCTAAGCGACCCAAGTGGCCGACACAAACACCTGGCCCATCTAGGAGTGGCACTGCAGTGTCAGACAGGATGGCACTTCAAAAAAATAGGCCCCAAACAGCACATGATGCAAAGAAAAAAAGAGGCGCATTGAGGTAGCTGTGTGACTAAGATAAGCGACACAAGTGGCCGACACAAACACCTGGCCCATCTAGGAGTGGCACTGCAGTGTCAGACAGGATGGCACTTCAAAAAAATAGTAACCAAACAGCACATGATGCAAAGAAAAAAATAGGCGCAATGAGGTAGCTGTGTGACTAAGATAAGCGACACAAGTGGCCGACACAAACACCTGGCCCATCTAGGAGTGGCACTGCAGTGTCAGACAGGATGACACTTCAAATTTTTTTTTCCCAAACAGCACATGATGCAAAGAAAAAAAGAGGCGCAATGAGGTAGCTGTGTGACTAAGCTAAGCGACACAAGTGGCCGACACAAACACCTGGCCCATCTAGGAGTGGCACTGCAGTGTCAGACAGGATGGCCCTTCAAAAAAATAGTCCCCAAACAGCACATGATGCAAAGAAAAAAAGAGGCACAATGAGGTAGCTGTTTGACTAAGCTAAGCGACCCAAGTGGCCGACACAAACACCTGGCCCATCTAGGAGTGGCACTGCAGTGTCAGACAGGATGGCAGATTTAAAAAATAGTCCCCAAACAGCACATGATGCAAAGAAAAAAAAGAGGTGCACCAAGGTCGCTGGATGGCTAAGCTAAGCGACACAAGTGGCCGACACAAACACCTGGCCCATCTAGGAGTGGCACTGCAGTGTCAGACAGGATGGCACTTCCAAAAATAGTCCCCAAACAGCACATGATGCAAAGAAAAAAAGAGGTGCACCAAGGTCGCTGGATGGCTAAGCTAAGCAACACAAGTGGCCGACACAAACACCTGGCCCATCTAGGAGTGGCACTGCAGTGTCAGACAGGATGGCACTTCCAAAAATAGTCCCCAAACAGCACATGATGCAAAGAAAAATGAAAGAAAAAAGAGGTGCAAGATGGAATTGTCCTTGGGCCCTCCCACCCACCCTTATGTTGTATAAACAGGACATGCACACTTTAACAAACCCATCATTTCAGCGACATGTCTTTTTTTAAATAATTCTGCACCACCAAATTCAATGTATGTGCAAAACATGGGACGTGCTGGAATTTGCCCACATGTAATACACGCACAATATTGGTGGCGTTGTCCGATGTCACAAATCCCCAGGAGAGTCCAATTGGGGTAAGCCATTCTGCGATGATGTTCCTTAGTTTCCGTAAGAGGTTGTCAGCTGTGTGCCTCTTATGGAAAGCGGTGATACAAAGCGTAGCCTGCCTAGGAACGAATTGGCGTTTGCGAGATGCTGCTACTGGTGCCGCCCCGCTGCTGTTCTTGCTGCGGGAGGCAATACATCTACCCAGTGGGCTGTCACAGTCATATAGTCCTGAGTCTGCCCTGCTCCACTTGTCCACATGTCCGTGGTTAAATGGACATTGAGTACAACTGCATTTTTAGGACACTGGTGACTCTTTTTCTGACGTCTGTGTACATTTTCGGTATCGCCTGCCTAGAGAAATGGAACCTAGATGGTATTTGGTACCGGGGACACAGTACCTCAATCAAGTCTCTAGTTCCCTGTGAATTAACGGTGGATACCGGAAACACGTTTCTCACCACCCAGGCTGCCAAGGCCTGAGTTATCCGCTTTGCAGCAGGATGACTGCTGTGATATTTCATCTTCCTAGCAAAGGACTGTTGGACAGTCAATTGCTTACTGGAAGTAGTACAAGTGGTCTTCCGACTTCCCCTCTGGGATGACGATCGACTCCCAGCAGCGCCAGCAGCAGTAGGTGTTACACTCAAGGATGCATCGGAGGAATCCCAGGCAGGAGAGGACTCGTCAGATTTGACAGTGACATGGCCTGCAGGACTATTGGCTTTCCTGTCTAAGGAGGAAATTGACACTGAGGGAATTGGTGGTGTGGTTTGCAGGAGCTTGGTTACAAGAGGAAGGGATTTAGTGGTCAGTGGACTGCTTCCGCTGTCATCCAAGGTTTTTGAACTTGTCACTGACTTCTGATGAATGCGGTCCAGGTGACGTGTAAGGGAGGATGTTCCTAGGTGGTTAACGTCCTTACCCCTACTTATTACAGCTTGACAAAGGCAACACATGGCTTGACACCAGTTGTCCGCATTTCTGTTGAAATAATTCCACACCGAAGAGGTGATTTTTTTTGTATTTTGACCAGGCATGTCAATGGCCATATTCATCCCACGGACAACAGGTGTCTCCCCGGATGCCTGACTTAAACAAACCACCTCACCATCAGAATCCTCCTTGTCAATTTCCTCCCCAGCGCCAGCAACACCCATATCCTCATCCTGGTGTACTTCAACAGTGACATCTTCAATTTGACTATCAGGAACTGGACTGCGGGTGCTCCTTCCAGCACTTGCAGGGGGCGTGAAAATGGTGGAAGGTGCAACCTCTTCCCGTCCAGTGTTGGGAAGGTCAGGCATCGCAACCGACACAATTGGACTCTCCTTGGGGATTTGTGATTTAGAAGAACGCACAGTTCTTTGCTGTGCTTTTGCCATCTTAACTCTTTTAAGTTTTCTAGCAGGAGGATGAGTGCTTCCATCCTCATGTCAAGCTGAACCACTAGCCATGAACATAGGCCAGGCCCTCAGCCGTTCCTTCCCACTCCGTGTCGTAAATGGCACATTGGCAAGTTTACGCTTCTCCTCAGATGATTTTGATTTAGATTTTTGGGTCATTTTACTGAGCTTAATTTTTTTGGATTTTACATGCTCTCTACTATGACATTGGGCATCGGCCTTGGCAGACGACGTTGATGACATTTCATCGTCTCGGCCATGACTAGTGGCAGCAGCTTCAGCACGAGGTGGAAGTGGATCTTGATCTTTCCCTGTTTTACCCTCCATATTTTTGTTCTCCATTTTTTAATGTGTGGAATTATATGCCAGTAATATATCAATAGCAATGGCCTACTACTATATATACTGCGCACAACTGAAATGCACCACAGGTATGGATGGATAGTATACTTGACGACACAGAGGTAGGTAGAGCAGTGGCCTTCTGTACCGTACTGCTATATATTATATACTGGTGGTCAGCAAACTGTGCAAAACTGAAATGCACCACAGGTATGGATGGATAGTATACTTGATGACACAGAGGTAGGTAGAGCAGTGGCCTACTGTACCGTACTGCTATATATTATATACTGGTGGTCAGCAAACTGTGCAAAACTGAAATGCACCACAGGTATGGATGGATAGTATACTTGACGACACAGAGGTAGGTAGAGCAGTGGACTACTGTACCGTACTGCTATATATTATATACTGGTGGTCAGCAAACTGTGCAAAACTGAAATGCACCACAGGTATGGATGGATAGTATACTTGACGACACAGAGGTAGGTAGAGCAGTGGCCTACTGTACCGTACTGCTATATATTATATACTGGTGGTCAGCAAACTGTGCAAAACTGAAATGCACCACAGGTATGGATGGATAGTATACTTGACGACACACAGATAGGTAGAGCAGTGGCCTACTGTACTGTCAAAGTCGGAAAATATTGCAGTACACACATTACGTACAAACCACACAAAGATGGCCTCTGCGCGTGTACTTGTTCTCCCGTGCGTGCACATACTCGCAATTTGCGTATGGTCGCTCCCGCGGTCCTGCGCGTGGTATGGGTATTTACTGCGGAGTTTGTGAACGCATGGAGAGCTATCAAAACACATTACATATTAAATCCAAATAGTGCACAATGTACACATAGTCTCCTTACACCACATCAGAAAGTTATAGCTGTTTAAATGGTTGCAGAACAAAGGGATTCACCTTTGCAGGATAAGAGGGGACAGACTAAGGTTATAAGGTGATGTTTGGTATCCAGCTGTAGGGTATTTTAAGGGAAACATTCCGGTGTTGGTCTGCGGAAGATCGCATGTTCCTGCTGATAGTTATGTGCAGAAATAGAATATAGATATAAACTGTATTTACTGTATATTATGTATGCGGGGGGAATCCAGAGGAGACCACCCACAAGAGCAGTTAAGAAAGACATCGCCCACCTATTCAAACAGACCTATGACCTCTCCTGTACTGTAAATGACCATCCCTGTGTCCAATGGACAAAGGGATTACAGTATCCATTGTGTTATGTTTTGGATGAAGTGAATAAAGAGAGCCTGCAGCAGGCTTGGTCACACAAAGACTCACAAACGTTATCTATTTGATTAACGGAGGACTGGACCAGGAAGCGCAAGCGAATATTCTCACGTATGTACATTGACTGTAGCCATTTACTCTGTTGTATTGTAGTGTATGAATTGTATTGTTAACCCCCTTTCAGATATATTACTCTGTGGTGTCGGAACCCAGTGTTTAACTACAAATCGGTGTTGTGTCCTCTTTTCCCTGCTAGGGTTTAAAGTGTATTACATTTCCTAACTGTATAAGATTCAAAAGTGTATTAATAAGGTGTGTACGCGCTGTGGGTACTTTGTACCGTCAGCGCTGCATAAGGTGTAAAGTGTAATATCATTGCACTGCATTGCTGCATAAGGTTTAAAGTGTAATAGCATCACACTGCATTGTTGCATAAGGTTTAAAGTGTATTCATTATTGTATTGATTATCTGTATAAGGTTTAAGGTGTATCAATTGAGTGTGTACGTGCTGCGTGTACTTTGTACCATCAGCGCGGCGTTTGTACGCAGAGTCCGTACGTGGTACGGGACTCATTACGCAAATAGCGTAAAAGGTATATAGAGTGAATATTAAGTTTAGCGGCCGTAGCGGCTCCATGGTAAAAGTGTGTTATAAGGTATAGCTTTATGGTTTAAGATAATATCAACATTATCAATTGGGGGCTCTGGTCCGCGATATCACGTTCTTAATAATGCACTGTACATTACAAACGCGGCTGAAATTGACCAGCTCCAATGGACGCATTGAGAAGCTGATGAAAAAATCATATCCGTGTGTATTGTGTTGTGTTATTAGTAAGATGCTGATATGAAATTTAAGGGACAATTCATTTCTCATAATATTTAAGATGCTAAAATGTATTTTTATTGTTGCAAAACAAGGTTCAAATGAGTCATATTGTGTTTGATTCAGATTGGATTGCTTATCTGTTAAGTAGGGTTAAAAGTACATTTAAAAGTTGCTGCAATAGCCTTGATATAGTGTTTTTTTTTTAACTCAGGCCTAAAATAACTTCAGGGGCTTGCATGGTGTGTGATTTCTTTGTGACAAAGGAAGCCGCATGGTCTGTCCTCCATTTTGGACTAACCACATGGCCTGTCCACCATTTTGTGTAACCCTCATGGATGTGGAAGGGGGAGGAGCAGCGGCCATGTTGGGAAGGTCATTTTTCTAAATGGCTGATTTTCACTGCCCGGAATAATCAGCTCTCCTTGGTCAAAAAAAATAAATCACCATTTATGAGTTACCAATGCATTTATTTAACCCATGCCATAGTCAATTACAAATAGTTTCAGCTGGGCCTAGTAAAAAGTTAATAGTAAGATGAATACTTGATGTAAGAAGTACACACAGATATATAAAAAAAGTAATTTTTTTTTTTACCTCTAAGATTCAGTTAACTCTGCTTGCTATAAGATAGCCATTGAAATGCAAATTAACCTGTGTAACTGCTTTTTCCTAGCAGTGAAAAAAAAAACCACCTTTACAGGCAGCCAATAGCACATAGCATTCATATGCAAATTAGAAGCACTTAATGGGTAATTGAGTCTCAGGAGACCAGTGAATGGTACATATATATAATATTATAATTATGTGTGTGTTTATATCAATGTATGTTCTGCAAGATGGCTATCCAATCTGAATCATACCATTTGAATTATTGATTATTGCTAGATTCATTTTAGAACTATGTGAAAACCGGAGATATTTGGTGCTATATAGTTAAAAATAAAATAAATATTTAAGGAAGTAAGTGTAAGACACACATGCAGCCTGGCCTAGTTGTAAAAGTTTATACAGAAGACAACTGTGTTGTGTTAAGTGAGCAATTATAGTTAATATTGCTCACATTTATAGAAATTGTATGATTTGTGCTATTGCGGACGTACGGTTTTGTACACGTGTCTCGGACAAAGTACGGAACTGCACACATGGCGTAAGCACGGTCGCGTGTTTACGCAAATTGCGTAAGAATTCGGTCGCTAAGTACAAATTACACAATAGTATTGTTTAGTTTAAAGGTGGGATAGTAGCCACGCTAGAATAGCACAAATTGCTCGGTTTCCAAAATTTAGTTTAAATAAAACCTTTTTTACTGTATTGCCTCTGGTACTAAGGCTGTTTATCTGAATGAAAGTTAATTTTCTGTACAGAAAAACCAAAGTGCATTTGAGTGAACGAACGTGAGTGAGCAAACATAATAAAGGTGTTGTGGACCCAGGGAATTCGGGATCCCGTAGAAGTGGTACACCGAGTGAGTGGAGACTCGGTGGCGTGAGGCAGCTGACTCATGTTAATATAGATTGAAGTACAAAGGAGCAAGGTAGCAGAGTACCGCAGACCAGAAGGTCGGCGAGGTTTAGAGTACCGCGGCCCAAGAGGTCAGCGAGGTTTAGAGTACCACAGCCCAGGGGGTTAGCGAGGTTTACCCATATAGGCCTGTTTTTTATATGCTCCGGCTGAGGTTTCGCAGCCTGAAAAATCGATTCCATTGGTGGTACGGCGGAAAAGTAACAATTACCTATACGCTGTGTGATTGGACTGCGCGTTCGTGGATGCAATAGTTAGCGCAACGTGATACTCTTTTTACGAGCTTTGCGTAACATCGTGGGATCATTAGCGCTGAATATAGCATACGCAAGCGTGATTTGTGTATAATAAAGGTTTAGGAGTTTTCGCTGGTCTCTCTCAGGAAATCTCCAACGCCCAATATTTACTGGAAAGGGTAAGTTATTCCCAGAAACTTCCAGTAAATAGAGGTTACATAGGGGCCCTAGTTTGGGTACATTGCCTGCGCTATCAACAGTGTATGGTAGTACTGGCCAACGGTGGCGTGAGCGGGTGAAAGCACTCGGAGAACTTTCACCGTTGCCTTATATTGAGTATTTTGGGTTTTTTTGTGAGATTAGCCAAAAGGGACAATACCTGCAAAATATGGGGGCCAGTTGCTCAAGTAAGGGACGTTCAACCAGGGTTCAGGTTGACATTCCGCGGCCCAGGGGGTCGGCGAGGTACATAATGTGTGAGAAGCATGGACCACACACAGAAGTTTTTTGCAATGAATGGGAACGTATGACTGCGGAAGATAGGGAACCATTCCCTAAGGTAGGCAGTTTTGAACCAGAGGTATTGCAGAATTTAAGGATTAGGATATGTCTGATAAAATCCCGAAAGCAAAGGGTCAGACACACAAACTGTTTAAACTTATGGCAGCAAGAGGGTGATATGCAAAGAGAATTAACTCATGCAACAGGTTCCAAACCTAGCGGGAATGAGAACACCAACACACCATTGTCGACACAGGTCGAAGAGGAACAGGAGGCTACAGTCAATGATACATCCGTAAATGATAGTAATATGAAAGAGCAATGTATTAACCCTAACTTTTGCAAAATGTATCCTGTTTTGAAGTCTCTCCAAGGTTTTAGGTCACAGGGAGATGAAGGATTCAGCCAAATTGCAGCTCTCCTCCAAGCAGTCACTTTGCAGGACACTCGGGTGGGGCTTGTCCAACCAGGTAGCGCAGTAACAATATTCTCCAATGAAAGAACTGGTGAGGTCACAGCTACCGGTAAGTATGAGACAGTTCATTGCACAGAAACAACAACACCTCACTGTAAACAGATTAGGAACGGAACGGTAGGATTACACTCTGTCTTGGAAAAAGTAACTCCCAATGGGGGAACCGATAGTCAGGAAGTAGTCCTCACCAGGAATAATGCAATGTATTGCCCGTGGCCCAGAGATGAGCTGCGATCAGTCATTTCAGAATTCCCCGACCCTCGGAAGCATTTAGCCAGATGTCAGAAATTTATCAGAGATCTGGGTAATGCGTACGAACCGACAAAAACACACTGGTGGATAGTTTTGAAAGCGTGCCTACCCCCTAATATTGATACCCAAAAATTCATCACTGATTGTAGATTAGAGTCGGATAGTCTTATGACTGACAAACTTAATCAGGAGAACTTAGAGCAAATTAACAGGCAACTAGAGTTGTATTTCCCCACAACTGTTAAGTGGAGAAGAATTTTCTCCATAAAGCAGAGGGAAAATTAAATGGCATCTGAATATTTCCATCGGGCCCTGCAAATAATGGATAGATACATAGGGGTATCGGATGCAGGGAACGATGAAAATTACAGAGAAGTGGCTGTCGCTGTGCTGATGGACGGACTCGATCAGACAGTGAGGGACAGAGTACAAACCTCTTTGCCTGGTTGGAGAGGGGTCACAGTAGCTTGCCTTAGAGAGTGCACAATTGAACACCATAGGAATATTGCTAGGCATAGAAAACTGCAAGAGGAGAGTCTGAGGATTGAAAGTATGCAGGCTCTTACACCAAAGTCTCATCAGCCCAAACCCCAAAACCCTAGTAGTAACAAAAGACCGAGAATATGTTACATTTGTAAAAATAAAGGACATTTTGCTAGAGATTGTAAGAGTAATACAGCACATAGCCAATATAGACCCCTAGACAGAATAAACAAGCCACGTTATTAAACACAGACGGGATCAAGGGACATTTATTAAGGAATCACGAGCCATATATAAAACACAGATTCGGTTAATGGGAAGAACAGAATAAATGCAACTTTACCCTTTTGACAGAATTTACTGGGATTAGGAGGAGGCCTCTTAACTTCGGCTTCTCTCTCTAGCAGAAGTGACCTCTAAGTAACTTAACAGGAGTTTTGTTAGAGATGGTATACATATAGAGTGCTCCCACCCAGGAAGCACAAAATATGTTAAAAAACCCACAAAGACTAATATTGCATTTAACTGTTTTAGATGCATGTCCATCACAGGTAGAGGAAATTATCTCAAGGATACCGGGTTCCCTATGAACTTAGAATGGACAAGACACTGGATTGATGGCTGGGATAGTCCCAGTAGAGATATAACACATATAGAATTTTTTTTTAAGGGGAACAGACCGATTAGGGAATCATTCCCCGTAGTGCCCAATCCAGATGTCAAACTTTGTAAAAAATCTTCTTTGCCTTTACAAGCTTACCTGTTACTAAACTCTATGTGATTGGTTTTCAAAGTTTCCTCTTCATCCTCTTACGTTCACCGACAGGATTACAGTTCAAACGTCACATGCCTACTCTGTCTTTTCAGAGTTCTGCCCAAACCCAGTATATCTCACCAGCATAGGGACACCAGTATCAGTGTGCCTGGTCATGCACAAAGGGTGGAGAATGGGAATACTGGTGAAGGGAGACTGTGCATAGATACCGATATACATGATGGTGTGACAGCCTGATGGTGAACGCAAATCTGACAAATTTTCTTTTTTATTTCCCCTCTCTTTTCACTTTCCACAGATGGTTTACTTCACACAACTGATAATACACAACAGTTAAACACATTGAAATGCAAAATTTATGTTCCCTACAGAAAGGTCGCTGACTCGGAGAGAACATCGTATCACTGGAGTGTCTGTTCCGGGAAGGTTGAGAGGCAGTACTGTTGAAACGGCACCTGAGCGCGAAGAACAACAAGATCAGAGGCGGTTGTCGCACCAGTTTTTCTTTTTTTATTATTTTCCCCATCTCCCACTACCCTCCTTCTCTTTCTCCCCCTTCTTGTTTCCTTTCTCTTCCCTTAATAAGATGGACTTACCCCAAGAGACTGCATTCCGGGTTTCCCTGTTAATCCTGTTGTTGACGAGAACAGTCTGTTTCGGTGAGGGTCCCAGAGAGGTCGAGAAAGGATCTGGAATGGGTTCTGATGGCGAGGACGGATTTGTAGAATTCCAAGAGCAACACATCACTTGAGCAAAGGCGAGTATCAGAAAACGATCTGGTAGTCAGGGAGCTCGGAGGCACTGTGAAGGGTTATTGGCTGAGGAAAATTGCATTTGTAGGAATTGTGAGAACATAGTCGAGGATGGGTGCATCCAGAGATGTCAGCCCAGCCTTAATATCAACATGGACCGTCATCCATTGAGTGATTACCACTCACTAGTGGGTAAGGTTTTAAACCAAACAGAATGCTGGGTGTGCTCACAAGTACCTCAAGGTCAGAGCAAGTCAGGATTAGTACTGTACCATTTAGCAATAGATGAGGTACTCGAATTATGGGGTGGGAGACCGGTGGACAAGAAATTTAATATTTCTAGGCTCCCTAGTTTGAAGCTCCACCAGTTTCATGTAGATAGATCATTATTATGCTTCAACATTTCCAATTACCGAAAACCAGGAAATTGGGAGGTGACATGGAATAACCAGACCATGGCCTTTTCACACAGAGCTGATAAGATACCCATAGACTCTGAACTTGTACGCCAAATAGCCAACAGTGGAAGGTATTTCCGGTATAGGTATACTCGAGGAAGCAAGACCATGTGGGTTGGAGAAGTATCACCAGGGTACTGTGCTCATATCATCCAGCCGGATACTTGTACTGAGCAGATGGGAGAACTAGGGATGGGGTTTTTCACTTGGAAAGTTTGTAATATGGTAATGTCATATTCTGTCCCCTATGTTCTCCCCGATGATGCCTATTTCATATGTGGGAGGAAGGCGTATAAGTGGCTTGCCCCGAACTCAGAGGGATTGTGTTATGTTGGGAGAGTGTTGCCAGAGGTCATGACCATAACCCATTATAAGATGAAAGATGTTCACCGCAGTGCTCAGGCTCCTTATACTCATACTCACTATGAACACATCGTTAAGAGACACCTCATACAAAGAACAGAGCACGTAGCCTCTGATTTGATCCACGAATCCACCGGGATTCAATTCCTTCTCGCATTAGACATCACCCGTACTGCCAGAGGAATTATAAATTATAGGTATATCCATGCGCTAGCGAACTTAATAGATAATATCACTGAGATGTACGACGACACCTTCAGGTATACAGGAAGGGAGTTACAAGCTTACAAGACGGAACTGATCCAGCACAGGATGGTCCTCAATTATATCACAGCCGTGACGGGTGGGTACTGTGTCACTTTGGCAACTCAATATGGTGTGAAGTGCTGCACGTATATTACAAACAGCACTGATGACCCAACCAAGATCATCGATCAAAAGATGGACGATATCAAAATGTTATTATGAGTGTAGGGAAGTTTCTCCTTTGTATCCTGGGAGTCGTCATAATTATTGGCTTGATATTTAGGTGTGTTCGAATTCTAACGCGGCGCAAGCACGGCACAAATTTGATGAGTCTAAGAAGCGGGGGCGCTGTTACAGCAGCAGATTTAATTTACGACCCATCCATAGAAACAATGTTATGATAAGGATTGCAAATGAATTCCATGGCCTGTTTCTTTCACCCGTTTTTCCTTTGTCTCCCCCTCTGCCCAGATACACCGATCCGGAAAAGACATCGACCATACCCAAGAATGTTTATGAAAATGTTATGTGAATGTATTTTAGATATGTGTCTTATCTTCATCTCTACAACCTTCAGTTAATGACACACATAGTCCACAGGTGATATCCACATATACTAGCACTCACATATGTTCCCCCTCCATGTATCATCAACTAAATGTGCACCCCATTTGTTGGAACAAGAAGCCGAAAAGAGCTCGGTAGTGTTTGTTGGCCCACTTACAGACCCTTAATACGGGATAAGAAGGATTTAATGTATACTTCGCAATACCTCGAAGCTTATCTAGAACATATACGGCACGATGATACATGCCCCTCAGACATGGATTCATACATACATGCTTTTTACTATCCCACTAGGTCATACATTTCCTACCTACCACTCTCCCCCGATCATACAATCGTCTGTAGATATTGTATTGATATTTTTCTGTTTAGTGATTAGATAGTGGCAGTTATTGTTGAATGCCAAAGGGTGGACTGTCAAAGTCGGAAAATATTGCAGTACACACATTACGTACAAACCACACACAGATGGCCTCTGCGCGTGTACTTGTTCTCCCATGCGTGCACATACTCGCAATTTGCGTATGGTCGCTCCCGCGGTCCTGCGCGTGGTATGGGTATTTACGGCAGAGTTTGTGAACGCATGGAGAGCTATCAAAACACATTACATATTAAATCCAAATAGTGCACAATGTACACATAGTCTCCTTACACCACATCAGAAAGTTATAGCTGTTTAAATGGTTGCAGAACAAAGGGATTCACCTTTGCAGGATAAGAGGGGACAGACTAAGGTTATAAGGTGATGTTTGGTATCCAGCTGTAGGGTATTTTAAGGGAAACATTCTGGTGTTGGTCTGCGGAAGATCGCATGTTCCTGATGATAGTTGTGTGCAGAAATAGAATATAGATATAAACTGTATTTACTGTATATTATGTATGCGGGGGGAATCCATAGGAGACCACCCACAAGAGCAGTTAAGAAAGACATCGCCCACCTATTCAAACAGACCTATGACCTCTCCTGTACTGTAAATGACCATCCCTGTGTCCAATGGACAAAGGGATAACAGTATCCATTGTGTTATGTTTTGGATGAAGTGAATAAAGAGAGCCTACAGCAGGCTTGGTCACACAAAGACTCACAAACGTTATCTATTTGATTAACGGAGGACTGGACCAGGAAGCGCAAGCGAATATTCTCACGTATGTACATTGACTGTAGCCATTTACTCTGTTGTATTGTAGTGTATGAATTGTATTGTTAACCCCCTTTCAGATATATTACTCTGTGGTGTCGGAACCCAGTGTTTAACTACAAATTGGTGTTGTGTCCTCTTTTCCCTGCTAGGGTTTAAAGTGTATTACATTGCCTAACTGTATAAGATTCAAAAGTGTATTAATAAGGTGTATACGCGCTGCGGGTACTTTGTACCGTCAGCGCTGCATAAGGTGTAAAGTGTAATATCATTGCACTGCATTGCTGCAAAAGGTTTAAAGTGTAATAGCATCACACTGCATTGTTGCATAAGGTTTAAAGTGTATTCATTATTGTATTGATTATCTGTATAAGGTTTAAGGTGTATCAATTGAGTGTGTACGCGCTGCGTGTACTTTGTATCCTCAGCGCGGCGTTTGTACGCAGAGTCCGTACGTGGTACGGGACTCATTACGCAAATAGCGTAAAAGGTATATAGAGTGAATATTAAGTTTAGCGGCCGTAGCGGCTCCATGGTAAAAGTGTGTTATAAGGTATAGCTTTATGGTTTAAGATAATATCGACATTATCAGTACCGTACTGCTATATATTTTATACTGGTGGTCAGCAAACTGTGCAAAACTGAAATGCACCACAGGTATGGATGGATAGTATACTTGACGACACAGAGGTAGGTAGAGCAGTGGACTACTGTACCGTACTGCTATATATTATATACTGGTGGTCAGCAAACTGTGCAAAACTGAAATGCACCACAGGTATGGATGGATAGTATACTTGACGACACAGAGGTAGGTAGAGCAGTGGCCTTCTGTACCGTACTGCTATATATTATATACTGGTGGTCAGCAAACTGTGCAAAACTGAAATGCACCACAGGTATGGATGGATAGTATACTTGACGACACAGAGGTAGGTAGAGCAGTGGCCTACTGTACCGTACTGCTATATATTATATACTGGTGGTCAGCAAACTGTGCAAAACTGAAATGCATCACAGTTATGGATGGATAGTATACTTGACGACACAGAGGTAGGTAGAGCAGTGGCCTTCTGTACCGTACTGCTATATATTATATACTGGTGGTCAGCAAACTGTGCAAAACTGAAATGCACCACAGGTATGGATGGATAGTATACTTGACGACACAGAGGTAGGTAGAGCAGTGGACTACTGTACCGTACTGCTATATATATATAGTTGTACTGGTGGTAAGCAAAATTCTGCACTGTCCTCCTACTATATACTACAATGCAGCACAGATATGGAGCATTTTTCAGGCAGAGAATGTATAATACTGGTGGTCACTGGTCAGCAAAACTCTGCACTGTCCTCCTACTATATAATACTGCTGGTCCCCAGTCCCCACAATAAAGTAATTAGCACACTGAGCACAGATATTTGCAGCACACTGAGCACAGATATGGAGCGTTTTTCAGGCAGAGAACGTATAATACTGGTGGTCACTGGTCAGCAAAACTCTGCACTGTCCTCCTACTGTTAGGTGCCGCGGTCCGCGGCGCCGCTCGGTCTGCTTCCGAGCGACGCTCACGGCCGCCGCACCTCCCTCCCTGCCCGCCCGGCGCCTAGCAACGCCAGGACACCGTGCGTACTGTAGCCGCCGGGTCCCTGGCAACGCTAGGACGCCGGGCGTCCTCAGCCGCTGGGTCCATAGCAACGGGGACGCCATTGGCGGACCGCGTTCCCCGTTGCCAGATAGGATTGATTAGTTGCTCGGGCAGCTGCACGGCAACTAGTAATTAGGGTCTGGGGGCTGGTCTTGCTGGCCCTCCTGTCATTGGCCAGCAGGGTCTTTTTATGGGAGCCAGCACACTGCAGCCTCGTCGGTGATAGCTTCCTGTATGCTGTTCCTGCCTTGCAACGTCTGTTCCTGGTCAGCTGTATCTGGTCGATCCTGCTCCCTGTGCTCCTGAGTTCTGGAGTTCTGAAGCCGGTCCTGGGAATCCTTCCTGTCCAAGTGAACCTGTTGCAGTCATCTGGGGGTTCTCGCTTGTTGGGGTTCTCTCCCGGTTTCGTGAGTAGCGGCTTCTGCCGCATGTTGCGGCCTGGGCCGCTTAGTGCTTGTTTTACTTTTGTATTGGTGGTTTTTGCGGAGGTTTACGCTTTTCACTGTCCTCCCCGGAACTCGGCGGTGCCGTGTGGGGGAATGGACAGTGGTATCTTTTGTTGTTCTTTTCCTTTGGCGGCGTGCCGCACATATATTTAGTTTTAGGGTAGTTAGTAGCCCCTAGCTTCTGTTTGCTTTAGTTAGAGGTCCCCTTGTTATTATCCTGTCTCGGTTCACGCCTTGTCTCACTCTAAGACCTGGGGGCATCGGAGTTGGGCAGACCTAATCCGCCCTTCAAACGCGGCTGCCGTGGGCCCAAGAAACCATAGTCACTCAGGCGTGAACTGACCACATGGGTAAAACAACGGAGGTAGGGTGCTAGGGGCTATTCCCGTACCATCCCTTATTTCAGCGTCACGTCCTGGTGCTCTGGACTCTCTACACAAGCATCTCTCCAGTTCTGAGCATCAGGAACGTAACATTACCACCGGCCCAAAAAACAAAAAAAAAAGAATAATATTAAGAGTTATTTGTTTTTGGTGGGCCTTGAAATTCGGCCTCATGAATCCGGCAGTATTAGGACCAAATCCCAGCCAGCTTTTGGCCAACCAGATTCAGGAACTAACTCAGATGGTTCAGGATCTTACTCTTCGGGTGAGATCGCAGGAAGATCTTTTGCGAGCCTCCCCGAGTATGATTCCAGAACCAAAGATGCACCTTCCTGACCGTTTTTCAGGTAACCGAAAGGATTTTTTTAATTTCAAGGAAGCTTGTAAGCTTTATTTTCGTTTAAGGCCCCGATCCTCTGGTACTGAGTCTCAACGGGTCGGGATTGTGATGTCTTTACTACAAGGCGATCCGCAAACCTGGGCTTTTGGGCTAAAAGCCGATGATGTTGCCTTGCTATCTGTAGATGCCTTTTTTAAGTCTCTAGGCCTTTTGTACGATGACCCTGATAGAGAAGCGTCGGCTGAGAGCCACTTGCGTGCACTTAAGCAAGGGAAAAATCCAGCAGAGGCGTATTGTACCGAGTTTCGCCGTTGGTCGAACGACTGTGGCTGGAATGACGCGGCCCTGCGCAGTCAGTTTCGCCTCGGTTTGCCTGAAGTTATTAAAGACAGTCTCCTGCAGTACCCCGCTCTAGAGACTTTAGACAAACTCATGGAGCTTGCTATTAAAATTGATCGTCATCTCCGGGAGCGGAGGGCTGAAAGAGGAGATAGTTTCAGGCCTAGTCCATGTGTGTATACTTTCCCTGAGGACGTCGAGGAGCCCATGCAAATGGGTCTCTCCCGGCTGTCCCCAGAGGAAAGAACCAGAAGGCTAAATTCTAGTCTTTGCTTGTATTGTGGTCGCAAGGGACATATCGCACGTAATTGCCCGAATAAGCAGGGAAACGCTCTGACCCAGTGAATTGTGAGGGGGTTCACTTGGGTCTGCAATTGATCTCCTCTAATGATTCCTTATTAGTTCCTGTAAAAAATTCCTTTGGTAGCCTCAGTTCGTTGGTGTCGGCCTTCGTCGACAGTGGAGCTGCGGGAAATTTCATGGATCTTGGTTGGGCTCAGGCTTTGGGCGTTCCACAGATACCTTTGGATAAATGTATCACCATGCACGGCTTGGATGGTGGTCCGCTTTCTAATGGGGTAATCACTCACCGCACACCTCCAGTACAACTGACAGTGGGGGCCCTACATTCGGAGAAAATCGAATTTTACCTTACCCATTGTCCGGCTGTCCCCGTAGTTTTGGGTCACCCCTGGCTTGCCTTTCATAATCCCACCATAGATTGGCGGTCTGGGGAGATTTCCCGATGGGGTCCCTTTTGTGTTAAGGAATGTATTTCCCGTCCAGTCCGGGTTGCGGCAGTCACCCCAGAACTTATTCCTTTGGAATATCAGGACTTTGCCGACGTTTTCTCCAAGGGTAATGCGGATATTCTGCCTCCTCATCGGTCCTATGACTGCGCTATCGACTTAGTTCCCGGTGCCTCTTTGCCTAAGGGGAGACTATATGCCCTGTCTGGGCCGGAAACTACGGCAATGAATGATTATGTACAGGAGAGCCTAAAAAAAGGCTTCATTAGGCCCTCGAAATCTCCATTGAGTGCAGGGTTCTTTTTTGTTGAGAAAAAAGATGGGTCGTTCAGACCATGTATTGATTATCGGGCTCTGAATAAAATTTATGTTAAAAACACCTACCCCTTGCCACTGATTTCAGTACTGTTTGATCAGCTCCGGACTGCCGTTATCTTTTCCAAGATCGATCTTAGAGGGGCTTACAATCTCATCCGAATAAAATCTGGGGATGAGTGGAAGACGGCTTTCAGCACAAAGTCGGGACATTATGAATACCTGGTGATGCCGTTTGGGCTGTCTAATGCTCCTGCTGTATTTCAAGATCTCATTAACGACGTCCTTCGCGACTTTCTAGGAAAGTTCGTAGTCGTTTATTTAGACGACATTTTGATTTACTCTGAGTCTTTTGAACAACATATTACCCATGTGCGACTGGTCCTTCAGAAGTTACGGGGAAATCATTTATACGCCAAACTGTAGAAATGTGATTTCCACATCACAGAAGTGTCCTTCCAGGGGTATATTATTTCTCCTAAGGGGTTTTTCATGGAACCAAAAAAACTCCAGGCCATCCTAAATTGGGCACAACCCACGAACTTAAAAGCAATTCAGCGCTTTTTAGGGTTTGCAAATTACTATAGGCGTTTTATTCATACCTTCTCAGATTTGGTTGCTCCTATTGTGGCATTGACTAAAAAAGGAGCGGATCCTTCCAATTGGTCGCCTGAAGCCAAGTCTGCCTTTCTGGCCTTAAAGCAGGCCTTTGTCTCAGCTCCAGTACTCAGACACCCAAACCCGGATCTCCCCTTTATTGTCGAGGTAGATGCCTCAGAGGTAGGAGTGGGGGCTATCCTTTCTCAGGAAGACCCGGAGTCTCAGGAATTACACCCATGTGCCTTCATGTCCAGAAAATTCTCCTCCGCAGAATCCAACTATGATGTTGGTAATCGAGAATTGTTGGCAGTTAAATGGGCTTTCGAGGAGTGGAGGCACTGGCTGGAAGGAGCAAGGCATACCATTACGGTGTTTACTGACCACAAGAACCTGCAGTATATTGAGTCAGCTAAACGGCTTAATGCTCGACAGGCACGTTGGGTGCTGTTTTTTACTCGTTTCAGGTTTATTATCACCTTCAGGCCCGGTTCCAAGAATACAAAAGCCGATGCCCTGTCACGTTGTTTTCTTCCGGTTCACAATAACCACCCGGCTACTACCCCCATAGTCCCATCGTCTGTCATCCGGGCTGGCCTCACACAGGATTTATTTACACAGCTAGTCCAGCTTCAGCAGCAGGCTCCCAAAGTCACTCCTGCAGATCGTCTCTTCGTCCCTGAATTTCTGAGAGCCACTGTTCTAGCTGAGTTTCATGATAATAAGGTTTCTGGTCATCCGGGTATCACTAAGACCTTGGAGTTAATCACTCGCTCAGTGTGGTGGCCTAATCTTTCTAAAGATGTAAGGGAATTTGTCCGTTCCTGTCAGGTTTGTGCTCAGTACAAGGTATCTCGATCGTTGCCGGTCGGGCAACTCATGCCTTTAGCCGTTCCTCTCAGGCCATGGTCCATGGATTTTGTGGTGGACCTTCCTCTTTCAGCTGGATTTCGAGTCATTTGGGTGGTAGTAGACCGTTTTAGTAAGATGGCCTACTTCATTGCTCTCCCCCGATTACCCTCTGCTCAAGGGTTGGCAGTTTTATTTCTCCGCCATGTGTTCAGGCTCCATGGTTTACCCAGGGATATTGTCTCTGATTGGGGACCGCAATTCATCGCCCGTTTCTGGAAACGTTTTTGTGCCTCATTAAATATGAAACTCTCTTTAACATCTGGGTACCATCCACAGTCTAACGGACAAACTGAACGTGTTAATCAGTCGTTAAAACAGTATTTACGGCTATATTCGGCCAAACTTCAGAATGATTGGTCTGAATTTCTTCCTTTGGCCGAGTTTGCCTATAATAACTCTTGTCATTCTTCCACCAAGGAGTCTCCATTCTTTTCGGTCTTGGGCTTTCATCCTAGAGCCAATTCTTTTTACCCTCATTTTCCAGTCTCTTCTTTGACCTTAACTTCCCGTCTCAGAATGATTTGGAAAAAGGTGCACTTTGCCCTTAAGAAGGCTGCCTTCCGAGAAAAAAAAAATTCTGATAAGTTCCGACGCCCATGCACTTTTAAGGTGGGAGATAAGGTGTGGTTGTCAACCCGCAACATCAAGCTCCGACAACCCTCGGCTAGATTGGGACCCAAATTTATTGGACCGTTCCTTATCGTTAAGAAGGTCAACCCAGTTGCTTTTCGGCTACGCTTGCCTAAATCACTCAAAATTGGCAATACTTTTCACTGTTCCCTTCTGAAGCAGTATTTTTCTTCCAGGAGATTCCCTCGGAAGACTTCCCAGGGTAGACCTCCGGTGGATGTTCAGGGGCAACAAGAGTTCTTGGTGGAGAAGGTTTTAGATTCCAAAGTTTCTCGGGGCCGGCTTTATTTTTTGGTTCACTGGAAAGGCTATGGCCCGGAAGAAAGGTCTTGGGTCCTGGATAACGATTTACATGCCCCTAAACTTAAGAGATTATTCTTTCAGGAATTTCCTCAGAAACCCGGCTTTAGGGGTTCTTTAACCCCTCCTCAAGGGGGGGTACTGTTAGGTTCTGCGGTCCGCGGCGCCGCTCGGTCTGCTTCCGAGCGACGCCCACGGCCACCGCACCTCCCTCCCTGCCCGCCCGGCGCCTAGCAACGCCAGGACGCCGTGCATACTGTAGCTGCCGGGTCCCTGGCAACGCTAGGACGCCGGGCGTCCTCAGCCGCTGGGTCCATAGCAACGGGGACGCCATTGGCGGACCGCGTTCCCCGTTGCCAGATAGGATTGATTAATTGCTCGTGCAGCAGGGCAGCTGCACGGCAACTAGTAATTAGGGTCTGGGGGCTGGTCTTGCTGGCCCTCCTGTCATTGGCCAGCAGGGTCTTTTTATGGGAGCCAGCACACTGCAGCCTCGCCGGTGATAGCTTCCTGTATGCTGTTCCTGCCTTGCAACGTCTGTTCCTGGTCAGCTGTATCTGGTCGATCCTGCTCCCTGTGCTCCTGAGTTCGGGAGTTCTGAAGCCGGTCCTGGGAATCCTTCCTGTCCAAGTGAACCTGTTGCGGTCATCTGGGGGTTCTCGCTTGTTGGGGTTCTTTCCCCGTTTCGTGAGTAGCGGCCTCTGCCGCATGTTGCGGGCTAGGCCGCTTAGTTCATGTTTTACTTTTGTATTGGTGGTTTTTGCTGAGTTTTCCGCTTTTCACTGTCCTCCCCGGAACTCTGCGGTGCCGTGTGGGGGAGTGGACAGTGGTATCTTTTGTTGTTCTTTTCCTTTGGCGGCGTGCCGCACATATATTTAGTTTTAGGGTAGTTAGTAGCCCCTAGCTTCTGTTTGCTTTAGTTAGAGGTCCCCTTGTTATTATCCTGTCTCGGTTCACGCCTTGTCTCACTCTAAGACCTGGGGGCATCGGAGTTGGGCAGACCTAATCCGCCCTTCAAACGCGGCTGCCATGGGCCCAAGAAACCATAGTCACTCAGGCGCGAACTGACCACACGGGTAAAACAACGGAGGTAGGGTGCTAGGGGCTATTCCCGTACCATCCCTTATTTCAGCGTCACGTCCTGGTGCTCTGGACTCTCTACACAAACATCTCTCCAGTTCTGAGCATCAGGAACGTAACACCTACTATATAATACTGCTGGTCCCCAGTCCCCACAATAAAGCAATTAGCACACTGAGCACAGATATTTGCAGCACACTGAGCACAGATATGGAGCGTTTTTCAGGCAGAGAACGTAGATATTTGCACTTGCAGCACACTGAGCACAGATATTTGCAGCACACTGAGCAGATATTTGCAGCCCACTGAAGATAGAAACTGAGAGGACGCCAGCCACGTCCTCTCACGATCATCTCCAATGCACGAGTGAAAAATGGCAGCGACGCGCGGCTCCTTATATAGAATACGAATCTCGCGAGAATCCGACCGCGGGATGATGACGTTCGGGCGCGCTCGGGTTAACCGAGCAAGGCGGGAGGATCCGAGTTGCTCGGACCCGTGCAAAAAAAAGTGACGTTCGGGCGGGTTCGGATCCCGAGGATCCGAACCCGCTCATCACTAATATATGTATATATATATATATATATATATATATATATATATATATATACACACACACACACACACACACACACACACACACACACACACACACACACACACACTGTATGTATATGTTATTTGCGAATCCACATTCGGCGCCGCTCAATGCAAATTATGACAACAGTCAGCTAATATATATGTATGTGCCTCACTAGTCAGCCACTGGATGGGCTGTATGCTGCTCTGTGTAGCGTGCCAATTGTATCACTGGTCAGACTGGGTGAACAGTGGATAGAAACAAAGCTTCCTGCCAGCCTGAGCACAGCACAGACCTAGAAAACACTGTCCTGTGACCAGACAACAAATGGGAGAATGTGCTGGATGGTAAAAATGCTGAGCATCCCTAAACTTACAGCAGAGGACACTGGCAAGCGTGCGTGTGTATAAAAATCAAACAGAAGAGATTATACGGATATCTGACGGCTTCTTTTATTTTGCAGAATTCGGTCACATGGTGACATATAGAGAACGTTTTTTTAAACTACCTAAAACAATTGAGGCTTTTTCTCGACATTATTACTGTCGATTGTGTATTCTGTATGGATCCAGGTAATAGCAGATGGACAAATGACACGACAGAGAACACACTGGGGTGTGATCATGGGAAATATACCACACTGCCCATATGTCAGTCATGACCAACAGCTGTTTGCACAGAGATGCTAATAAATGTCCTTCCTGCTGTCCTTTCTATATAATAAGCTCCAGGGCTTAAGCTTGCATGCGCTAAATTTAAATCTCCACTCAAAATGAATGCTTGCAAAAATGTTAGTAAAACATGAACATTTTAGATTAAAATGAATATAACAGAAAAAGTAGTTTGTATTTTGCAGTTGTCAGGGTTATGAAAAACTGAACAAACTATACTGACGACACACAGCACTTACACCACAAGAGCTAACAATTACAAAAGTTAATTTCAGTTGTCTATTGTAAATATAAAAAATGATTTATCTTTCAAATGAAGGACTAAGGGGGTAATTCAGACTTGATCGCAACAGGAAATTTTTTAGCAGTTGGGCAAAACCATGGGGGTAATTCCAAGTTGATCGCAGCAGGAAATTTTTTAGCAGTTGGGCAAAACCATGTGCACTGCAGGGGGGGGGGGGGGGGGGGGGGCAGATATAAGATTTGCAGAGAGGGTTAGATTTGGGTGGGTTATTTTATTTCTGTGCAGGGTAAATACTGGCTGCCTTATTTTTACACTGCAAATTAGATTGCAGATTGAACACACCACACCTAAATCTAACTCTCTCTGCACATGTTATATCTGCCTCCCCTGCAGTGCACATGGTTTTGCCCAATTGCTAACAGAATTCCTGCTGCGATCAACTTGGAATTACTCTCCATGTGCACTGCAGGTGGGACAGATATAACATTTGCAGAGAGAGTTAGATTTGGGCGAGTTATTTTATTTCTGTGCAGGGTAAATACTGGCTGCTTTATTTTTACACTGCAATTTACATTTTAGTTTGAACACACCCCACCCAAATCTAACTCTCTCTGCACATGTTATATCTGCCTCCCCTGCAGTGCACATAGGGGGTAATTCAGAGTTGATCGCAGCAGCAAATTTGTTAGCAGTTGGGCAAAACCATGTGCACTGCAGGGGGAGGGGCAGATATAACATGTGCAGAGAGAGTTAGATTTGGGTGGGGTGTGTTCAAACTGAAATCTAAATTGCAGTGTAACAATAAAGCAGCCAGTATTTACCCTGCACAGAAATAAAATAACCCACCCAAATCTAACTCTCTCTGCACATGTTATATCTGCCCCCCCCCCCTGCAGTGCACATGGTTTTGCCCATTAGCTAACAAATTTGCTGCTGCGATCAACTCAGAATTAGGCCCTAAATCAGAAACTACTGCTAGTGAGCAAGACTGGGCAGAATGGTATCCAAGTCTCATCACACTCAAGGGCGTTTTATGAGAGGAGGGGGCCCGTGTGCAGACTCCAGGTGGGCCCCCTCCTCTCCACGGCGCCATAGGTTACTGCATTGTGCCAGAGTCTGCTACGTATGCGCAGGTCTCCGGAAACATGGCACATGCCATTGTCCAGAGACAAATTTCATTCTGCGCATAAGTGGTGGCCATTTTGGGTTAAGATTTTTGCCACGTCTGCTGTGACTGCAGCGCCCGCCGTTGGGACTCTGGAAAGGTAGGCATTAAAACAACATGGGTACGGTGTGTTGACCATTTGCTCCCAAACACTGGAAAACGGACAAAAAGTGTTCATACAAATTGGTTAAATCACGGATTTAACCAATTTGTCTGAACAACAGGTTTTGGGCATTTTCCAGTGTTTGGGAGCGAATGGCAGATTGTTATTTGCTCTCATCCTTTACCAGATTCATTCCAACCAGCCCGATCTGGCAGATAACTGTATAGTGCACAGGTTCTCAAACTCGGTCCTCAGGACCCCACACGGTGCATGTTTTGCAGGTCTCCTCACAGAATTGTAAGTGAAATAATTAGCTCGACCTGTGGACCTTTTAAAATGTGTCAGTGAGTAATTAACACCTGTGCACCTGCTGGGTTACCTGCAAAACATGCACTGTGTGGGGTCCTGAGGACCGAGTTTGAGAACCACTGGTATAGTGTATGCCCAGCTTTAGTGATATCCATGCTGACCACAGGTAACTTAATTAGTACCTCCGTTATTTTGATGTAACCACCTGTGCTGAAGCTTGGCTATCACTAAAGCCTGCAGTTATTTTGCCTTGGGGACAGAGGTTGGGAATGCCTGATCTAGACTACAAACATTCCACTGTAAATAGTGATTAACCCTCATTCAGGGCTGGTTTTAAAATGTTTACCTTTTGTATAGCTAATAGCTCTGTACTCCCACCCTCCAAGATCAAGGTTGCTTGTAATTATGTGTCTAATGGGCCCTACTCATTTCCTGATGCGCCGCCGAGGTGCCCGACGGCCGATACGGCCGACGAGCGACCCGGCGGCGGGGGGGGGGGGGGGCAGTGACGGGGTGGAGTGTAGTTTCTTAACTCCCCCCGTCACGCGGCTGCATTGAAGTGCAGGCAAATATGGACGAGATCGTCCATATTGGCCTGCATGCACAGCCGACGGGATACCAGCGATGAACGAGCGCGGGGACGCGCATCGTTCATCGCTGGAGTCTCCACACTGAAAGATATGAACGAGTTCTCGTTCATTTATGAACGAGATCGTTCATATCTTTCAGATAATCGGACAGTGTGTAGGGCCTATTAGGCTGGGTATGCGCAAAGATATCAAGGCAAAAGATATCTGACTTAAAGACTGAATGATATCGTCAGTGATGGCATCTACCCTCATCAGGTGCATGCAGTCTTGTCCAATATCTTTAGATTTCAAGGCTGGGACTAAAGATACTGGACTCCGTTAACAATATACTGCATACACACTGGACGATGTGAACGATACATTCGTCCAATCCGCCAGTTCGGATGATATATCGGGTGCAAATCGTCAAGTGTTTACCCAGACATATTCACCCTGTAGCACATTTTAATGATCTTTAGGTCTAAATAAAATGTAACACATCCAGAGCTTAACTCAGCATCTAACCGGAAATGTCTTGCATCCATATAAGTCATATACCAAAATGCACATCATCCTGTACAAAAAAATGAGCTCTTATGTATAAAGAAAAATCTTGCTGGGCAAATTTATGTTCGCAGCTGGGCGATGTCCTGGCGGATTTATTTTTCAACGTTTCTTTTATTCATCAGAGCAATAACATATTACAAAGCGCAATATATCAAAAAACAAAATAGGTAATGAGTAACATGAAAGCCAATTATAGACAAATGCACAAAAATAATACAACAACACTGTTTTAGGTGTACATGCGTCAGAAGATATTGACAAAAGGCAATCATTTGCACACAATTCAACCTATGCCTGGTAGGTATATTCCCTTAACCAAATAAACCCAAAATAATAAAAAAATAAAAATGAAAGGACGCACATCAGCCCCTAGATGGCACAGAGATCAGTGATTTCATACCAAGCGGTACAAGGAAAGCCTAGTGGATTTCTGCAGAGCATTTCCGTTTAGCATAATACAGGGAGAGAAAGGAAAGGTCTTTGTGTGGGGGCACACTGAAAGATGGATACCCTAAGTAAATATAATCCCTAGGTTAGATGCCTCCCTGTTTTGTAAATGAGCCTCATTGTCTTCTTAAGAAGTTGCAGGCCTATAGACCAGAAATATGCAGCTGCTCCACTAAACCCGGAACAAAAGGGAGAAGAGACGAGCAGCTGGGCTGCTTACATGTGTGGTCACACAAGGAATGGTTTGGGTTTTACAATTAATAATGATTAAACTGCCTTTATTTCTCCTACTGTAACCATCTGTTACTCTGGCTACTCTTTCTATAGTAACATTGTAGATTTCTTTTTCAGTTATGTCCCCAAATTACTGTTGCTGAATGTGGTCAGATTATTCATGAGACGTGCAAGAAAGTATACATTGATTAGCTCCAGACTGAGGGTGGTTACCTACCTACTGGCATTCATACGCTACATCTGACTCCTGTTATCAACCCAAATGCAATCCATTCAAAAGAATGGAAGGTATAAAACATTCTCATTTCTGTCGCCATGTCAGCTGTGTACATAATTACATGTCCATTAGTTGCTTTGCTGCATAGTTATTGTAACAACACTTGTTCCATTGCAATGCATTGATTCTGTATATGTCACAGAACTTGGTCCATTGATGTCTATAGCACATTATACACAAATATATATACATACATACATACATACATACATACATACTAGGAGTTAACATAAGACATGGGGGGGGGGATCGATTAGCCAATTTAACTGGTGCTGTAACTGAAAAGCGCCAAGCTAAACAAAATAAAGTAGAAGCTTTAGACCACTACCATTCAATTAATGAGGCTAACTGAATTTTACCCTTAATCAACAATGTTCTGATTGATTTTTCTTTATTTTATTTTTTTTAAGTTAAGTATTATCAAGCACAATACAGGTAAATAAGCAGAGAACCACCCCACTGAGCAGAGAAAGTATAAAAAGCTGCAAGTATCTGTAACTTAGCTAAGAAAAGGACTGAAACACACCATCCTGGTACAACTGACCCACAGTCTCTACCCCACAAGTCAACCAGAGAGATATAAAAGAAGGACCAAATGCTGGCGTCCATATACCGACGCTGCTCGGGATGCCGGCATCACATTACTGACACCCAACATCTCGATTGCCCTTACAGCAAGGTGGGGGTGGGGGTTAGGTTTAGCAGGAGACGGGGGTTCAGGGTTAGGGAGCAGGGATGGGAAGGTTAGGGACCGGGGAGGGAGGATTAGGTTTAGGCACTTAGAAGGGGAGGTAAGGGTTAGTTATCAAGCAGGGAGGGTTAGGTTTAGGCAGCGGGGAAGAGAGGGTTAGGCACCCAGAAGGGAGGGTTAGGGTTAGGCACCCAGAAGGGAGGGCTAGGGTTAGGCACCCAGAAGGGAGGGTTAGGGTAGGGAAAAGGCGAGGGTTAGGGGGCTGTCAGTATACTGGCAGCCGGCATCCCGTCCATCTGCAAATCATATTGAACCCGCCACTGGCGTTTTCACTGGCTTGGATTGCTTTTTGGTAAATGACATACCCTTTTTTAATCCACCACTTTGAAATGCACTAAGAAGCGTACAGCGAGCTACACAACACCTCTACCATGTTTCTTACTCGCATTAAAAATATTTTAATAAGCCGTTTAGACAAGTAAAATGCTATTGTGTATGGTAACACTAGAACACGTTTACATGCATCTCACACACATTTACAATGCATAAAAATAACAAGCACTTAAACATCAATAAAAAAAACAAAAAAACAACTGTTCTGTTAATATAGCCTGTTCACATTTAGATCTTACAGGTGTGTAGAGGGTTAAACAATGATGCATGTCAGGTCTGCAACATATCATATTTAGATCTAAGCTGTCTTACATCAAGCACTGAGGCCCCTTCAATGACGCATTTTTACATAAACAATCTCACTATTTCCTTTCAGTCTCCATAGCATTCAGACTTTAAAAAAGTCCATGTTTGGAAACCAGAACTAACACAAACCTGCTTACGTGTTCATGAAACCTGTAACAAAGTTGGCAATTGCTGGCAGTGACACAAAACATGATTATTACTTTCTAGCAATATGTGAAGAAGGTTGCCATGTGTTTTAATAGCAAGATGAATCCAGGGTTGGACTGGCCCACAGGGGCACAGGGGAAATCCCTGGTGGGCCCCATCAAACCCCCCCCCCCCCCCCCTGCTTCCTCTAGGGCACAGGTTCTCAAACTCGGTCCTCGGGGGCACACACAGTGCATGTTTTGCAGGTCTCCTCACAAAATCGCAAGTGAAATAATTAGTTCCACCTGTGGACCTTTTAAAATGTGTCAGTGAGTAATGAATACACCTGTGCACCTGCTGGGTTACCTGCAAAACATGCACTGTGTGGGGTCCTGAGGACAGAGTTTGAGAACCACTGCTCTAGGGGTTAGGGGGTCTATTTACTAAGCTTTGGATGGGAGTAAAGTGGACAAAGATAAACTACCAATCAGCTCCTGTCATTTTTTAACCCCAGCCTGTGACAAGGCAGGTAGGAGGTGATTGGCTGGTACTTTATCTCCAGCCACTTTATCTCCATCCAAGGCTTAGTAAATAGACCCCTAGGTTCCAGACTGTGCACTTCAATTGCACATTATACATGTTACCTTATACTGCACAGGACTATGGTGTATCCCTTACATTGCATTGCTGTTATTAATCTGCTACATTATCATACATGCACTAGCAGTATTTACTATATACACTATATGGACAAAAGTATTCAGATGCCTGACTATTACACCAACAGGGACTGAAATGACATTGTATTCAAATACATATACTTTAATATGGAGTTGGTCCGCCCTTTTGAGCTATAGCAGCTTCCACTCTTCTTGGAAGGCTTTCCACAACATTTTGGAGTGTTTCTGTGGAAATTCGTGCCTATTCATTTATGAGGTAAGGCACTGATGTTGGATAAGTAGGCCTGGCTCGCAATCTCTGTTCCAATTCATCCCAAAGGTGCTTGATGGAGTTGAGGTCAGGGCTCTGTGTGGGCCAGTCAAGTTCATCCACACTGAACTCTTTAAACCATGTCTTTATGGTCCTTGCTTTGTGTACTGGGGCATAGACCTGTTGGAATACTAAAGGGCCTTCTCCAAACGGTTGTCACAAAGCTGGAAGCATAGCAGTGTTCAAAATGTCTTGGTATGCTGAAGCAGTAAGATTGCCCTTCACTGGAGATAAGGGGAATAACAGCCCCATACCATTATCCCTCCTCCACCAAACTTCACAGTTGGCACAATGCAGTCAGGCAGGTAACATTTTACCGGCATCCAGCAAACCCAGACGTGCCCACCTGACTTTCAAACAGAGAAGCGCGATTCGCCACTTCACATAACATGTTTCCACTGCTCCACAGTCCAGTGTAAGTGTGCTTTACACCACTCCATCAGACGCTTGGCATTGGACTTGGTGATGTGAGGCTTGCATGCAGTTGCCCGGCCACGGAAACCCATTCCATTAAGCTCCCGCCACACAGTTTCTTGGGCTTACATTTATGTAAGTGGAAGTTCAGAACTCTTCAGCTACGGAATCTGCATAGCATTGGCGACTTTTATGCACCATGCGCCTTATCAGTTGTTGATCCCGCTCTGTGATTTTACATGGTCTTCCGCTTTGTGGTGGTGTTCCTAAACACTTCCACTTTCTAATAATTATCACTTACAGTTGACTGTGAAATATCCAGCTGACATGACATTTCACAAACCGTCTTATTGCAAAGGTGGCATCCTATCACAGCACTACACTTGCAGTCACTGAGCTCTTTAGAACGACCCATTTTGCAAATGGAGACTGCATGACTAGGTGCTTGATTTTATACACCCGTGGCAACGAAACTGTCTGAAACACCTGAATTCAATAATAAACAGGTGTGGCCAAATAATTTTGTCCATATAATGATTATTTATCATGGGGCCCAAACCATGCACTCTAGAATTGTTAGCTAAGCCTCTGTGGCAGCTGGTCACAACTCTAAACATGGGCTTCTACCACTGCATCCCCGGTGGGCCCTCCATTGTCCAGACACTGGACAAACCAGTCTTTGCAGTAAGTGGTTTTTTTTTTATAGGGGGGGCATCAGCATATGTATAAACTTTCTCACAACATTTTTTTAATTTGTATTCAACCCCTGGCCAAGAGTTGCATTACTGTAAGTTTGGGCATAAACGAGAACTGTTGCTGTATACACAGAAATATCACAACATTACATCAGAATGCAGTGTTTTGGTCACAGCAGTAGGAGGCTGCAGTAAGTCACAGAAGAAAACAGGCACCCGATGAGCCAGGTGTGTTACATTTTTGTGTCTCTCCACATTGTGGGGTAGATTTACTAAAGTTTGTTATGGTACTCATTGTTGCACCCCTCAGTCAGTGTGACTGTATTGATTATATATCAGTCAGTGTGTGCCTACCCCCCAGCCGTGATTGTAGCAGGCGGATGTTAGACGCTGTACTTAAAATAACGCTGTAGGTGGATGATATATAATATTAAAATAAAATATATTGTAATAAAGTACACTGGAAGACCTCATGTTTTTTTCTGTGCACATCCCGGCTCCTCTCTAAGCATCAGACATCATATACACGTGTCATGACTGGTCACATGCACAGTACTGCAGGACTGGAGACACAGGCTTGTGTAGGAGCCAGCACCCAACAGCTGTCTAATCACTGACAGCCTGCTGGGTGTATTCAGCCAGCGCAGCTCTTGGACAATTTCGTGAAGCTCGGGGAAATGCTCTTTATATAGCCTTGTTGGTGGGCCCCCTTGGACCAACAGGGCCCTAAGCAGCCACTTTGGTAGCCTTAAGGTAAATCCACCACTGCAGCCCTTGCATGACTTACCTACCACAGTGTAACCTTTGTAGTGCATCCAACATGGCTGCCTCATCTGGTACGCTTGTAGATGGGATGAAAAATACATGAACCTGGTGGTGTTGTTGGGACCCTACTCTGAGTGTTAGGACGCTACAATATCCTCATTTTGTGTCATCTCTTCTAGGGGTGGACTATTCCACCCAGAGTAATCCTACGCAGTGCGCTCAAGGCGGTTGCTTCACCTGGTACCTTGTGAGGGTGGATTACACTCCTTTGACGTTATTACCTAAAATGCCTTCACCAATCCTGCATTATGCGTACTGTGTGCTCAAGGTTGTCTTTTTATTTCTGTGTGGCTTGTCTAATGCTGTATTACTTAAATTTTCTGAATTACTGTCTGTGCATTGTGTTTGATGTCTGTAAAGCACCTTGAGTCCTTTTGGAGAAAGAGCGCTATAGAAATAAAATTATTATTATAAAATAGACAAGTAGAGGTGTTCTCCATAGCAACCAACCAGATTCTATCATTTTGTAGGATGCAACTGAGAAACAACTATAATCTAATTGGTTTCTATTAGCAACCACCACTTTTCATTTTTAGAAGCTTTAAGAAATCTACAGCTTAGGCTTGTCTGGTGATTTACTGCCAGGTTATTTTAATAAAATGTAAAACATACCTGCCCCCCCCCCCCCCCACCAGCCAATCAGCTCCTGTAATTTTTAATGATTGGCTGGTGTGTTATCACCTTCTACTTGTCACTGCTTTATAATTTCTCCAGGCTTAATACATCTGCCCAAGTGTCCTGACACATGTAGTACAGTGTGACCAGAAATTGGGGATAGTTCCAGGAGTAGCCAACCCTGGTCCCCGAGAACTACGAACAGTTCATGCTTTCCAGGCCACCTGTAGAATGTGTCTGTTTGGAATCAATACACCACATATTTGAAAATGTGACAGTTAGTAATGACTACACCTGTGAATCAGCTAGGTGGTCTGGAAATGTGAACTGTTCGTAGCTCTCGAGGACCGGGTTGACTACCCCCCTGGCTGCTGGTGTGGCTTCCGCTATGTGAAAGAATGGTCATGGCTCATGAGTACTATTATTTCTAACTGCTCCAATTGGGAGCAGCAAATAGTTAAGTATTTCACAGCAGTGATTGAAATTTAAAATGGAATAATCACCTATACATGCTATAGAGACAGACAATCAATTCACCAGGCTCTAGTGATGTCACTGAGGCATCTAATGCTGGTTTCTAAGAAAATCACCACAAAGGCTTGAATGCACAAAAGAGAGAATAAATAAATAAAGTATTGGTGTGCTAAAAGTTGGAACACATACTTCTAATATCCCAGAGTTAGAGAACCTGTGGCACTCCAGTTGCTGTAGAACTATAACTCCCAGCATTCCCCACAACAGTTTCTGCATGCCCTAACAGCTAAACTGTGTAGGACATAATGGGATATGCAGCTGCAGAGGCTGGAGTGCGCATGTCTCCTAGTCCTGTAATATCGGACTGTTGAAGAAAAATTGTATTCCAAAACCTCTCAGACATATTAACAAAAGTAAATAAATGCAGCATGATCTTCAAAATAAACAAAATAGAATAGTCTGGATGTTGGTAACAAATACTTTTCTAATCAATACATAACAATGTTACATGTCAGAGGAATAGTCAATTTTTATTCAAATTTGTCTTGTTAACATTGCCAAATAGGGCAGTATATAATTGATTTGCCCTTCAGTGTTAGGGATTAGCAGGTTAATATGTAAAAAATGCTCCTCTTATAAAGGGTGTAAAGAGCAAAGTCAATTGATTTGTTTTCTTAGAAATCCTCTTGAAACAAAAGAAATCTATGGACGATAAACTAGATGTTGATCCAATGCGAAGTGATATTTCCCACTGCTTATACATTACTGACGTAACGGAGGTCAAGAGACTGTACGCAGCTATTAGGCTTTGAACTGACTGAACATTCATCCTCAGTGATACAGGTGTGTGTGTGTGTGTGTGTGTGTGTGTGTGTGTGTGTGTGTGTGTGTGTGTGTGTGTATATATATATATATATATATGTATGTATAAAGGAAAGCACACTGGTACATAGTTAAAACTAAACTCTTTGGAGTTTGTCATTTTTAAAAAAGAAAAAAAACTGCTTAAAACAAGCAAGTGATGTAAGGGTAATAAAATGCAGATTATGGATAGGGATGAATGGGTCAAGTGTGTTTAGGCTGGAGCGGGCTGGAACCATACAAGTAGTAAAGGATAAAGTGGGAAGTCGTTATAGCTTGTTTACAGTTTTTTTATATTTATATATTATTAACAGAAGTATGGCTTTTATGGGTAACGTATTCATATGATGTCTGAGCAGAGTACATCATATATCAAATTAAAGCTCTTGATCCGTAAATTTGCAGAATATTACTTGCGTTGTAATTGGTTGCTTTGTTTCAAAGTTATGTGCAAAATCGTCCACCTGTCATTTACAATGCAACATCATTGTGCTCTTTGAAAATGTGACGGTTGGTGAACTCTCGCTGTGCACATGCTGAGTGGTCTGGAAACTGTGACAGTTATATGCAGCCACTCACTAAGCAGGGATTTTTCGGATCCTAAGAGGGTGAAATGGGGTAAAATGTTCCACCCAACAAGCCTTTGCCCAAATGAAACCAGGCACATCAGCAAGTCTATATTTATTCTTCCATCTGTAAGGCACCACAAACTATGCAGCACCGGTCAGGCGGAACTACAAATAATAAGATTTTACTTACCGGTAAATTTATTTCTCGTAGTCCGTAGAGGATGCTGGGACTCCGTAAGGACCATGGGGAATAGACGGGCTCCACAGGAGATAGGGCACTTTAAGAAAGCTTTGGACTCTGGGTGTGCACTGGCTCCTCCCTCTATGCCCCTCCTCCAGACCTCAGTTAGGGAAACTGTGCCCAGAGGAGATGGACAGTACGAGGAAGGATTTTTGTAAATCTAAGGGTGAGATCCATACCAGCCACACCGTATAACTTGTGATACACTACCCAGTCAACAGTATGAACAACAACATAGCCTTGATTCAACTGATAAACTACATAAGGGTTATGTTATAAGCAACAACTATATACACGTCTTGCAGAAGAAGAAGTCCGCACTTGGGACGGGCGCCCAGCATCCTCTACGGACTAAGAGAAATAGATTTACCGGTAAGTAAAATCTTATTTTCTCTAACGTCCTTGAGGATGCTGGGACTCCGTAAGGACCATGGGGATTATACCAAAGCTCCCAAACGGGCGGGAGAGTGCGGATGACTCTGCAGCACCGATTGAGCAAACATGAGGTCCTCCTCAGCCAGGGTATCAAACTTGTAGAACTTTGCAAAGGTATTTGAACCCGACCAAGTAGCAGCTCGGCACAATGGCAATGCCGAGACCCCTCGGGCAGCCGCCCAAGAAGAGCCCACTTTCCTAGTGGAATGGGCCTTAACCGATTTAGGCAATGGCAAACCTGCCGTAGAATACGCCTGCTGAATCGTATTACAGATCCAGCGAGCAATAGTCTGCTTTGAAGCAGGAGCACCAACCTTGTTGGCCGCATACAGAACAAACAGAGCTTCAGTCTTCCTGATTCTAGCCGTTCTGGTCACATAAATCTTCAAAGCCCTGACCACATCCAGGGACTCGGAATCCTGCAAGTCCCGTGTAGCCAAAGGCACGACAATAGGTTGGTTCACATGAAAAGATGAGACCACTTTTGGCAGAAAGTGAGGACGAGTCCTCAACTCTGCCCTATCCACGTGAAAAACCAAGTATGGGCTTTTATGTGATAAAGCCGACAATTCTGAAACACGTCTTGCCGAAGCCAATGCCAACAACATGACCACTTTCCACGTGAGGTATTTCAACTCCACAGTTTTGAGTGGTTCAAACCAAGGTGACTTGAGGAAACTTAACACCACGTTAAGATCCCAAGGCGCCACCGGAGGCACAAAGGGAGGCTGAATATGCAGCACACCCTTCACAAAAGTCTGTACTTCAGGAAGAGAGGCTAATTCTCTTTGAAAGAAAATGGATAAGGCCGAAATTTGGACCTTTATGGACCCTAATTTTAGGCCCAAAGTCACTCCTGTTTGAAGGAAGTGAAGTAGATGGCCCAAATGGAACTCCTCCGTAGGAGCAGCTCTGGCCTCACACCAAGAAACATATTTTCGCCATATACGGTGATAATGTTTTAACGTCACGTCTTTCCTAGCCTTGATCAGGGTAGGAATGACCTCCTCCGGAATCCCTTTTTCCGCTAGGATCCGGCGTTCAACCGCCATGCCGTCAAACGCAGCCGCGGTAAGTCTTTGAACAGACAGGGCCCCTGCCGCAGCAGGTCCTGCCTTAGAGGAAGAGGCCACGGATCTTCTGTGAGCAACTCTTGCAGCTCCGGATACCAAGTCCTCCGTGGCCAATCTGGAACAATGAGGATTGTTCTGACCCTGCTTATTCTTATTATTCTCAACATGGGTATGAGAGGAAGAGGAGGAAACACCCAAGGTGTCACCAGAGCGTCCACCACTACCGCCTGAGGGTCTCTTGACCTGGCGCAATACCGCTTTAGCTTTTTGTTGAGACGGGATGCCATCATGTCTATTTGAGGCAGTCCCCACCGACCCGTGATCTGTGCGAAGACTTCTTGATGAAATCCCCACTCTCCCGGATGCAGGTCGTGCCTGCTGTGGAAGTCCGCCTCCCAGTTGTCCACCCCCGGGATGAACACTGCTGATAGCGCACTTACATGGCCTTCCGCCCAGCGTAGAATCCTGGTCGCTTCTGCCATGACCACTCTGCTCCTCGTTCCGCCTTGGCGGTTTATATGAGCCACTGCCGTGACATTGTCTGACTGAATCAGAACCGTTTTTTCCCAAAGCAATTCCTCCGCTTGACGCAGGGCGTTGTATATGGCCCTCAACTCCAGGATGTTGATGTGGAGGCAAGTCTCTAGATTTGACCAGAGACCTTGGAGATTTCTTCCCAGTGTTACTGCTCCCCAGCCTCGGAGGCTTGCGTCCGTGGTCACCAGGACCCAGTCCTGAATGCCGAACCTGCGACCCTCTAGTAGGTGAGCACTGTGCAGCCACCACAGGAGAGATACCCTGGTCCTGGGAGACAGGGTGATCCTTCGATGCATTTGTAAATGGGACCCGGACCACTTGTCCAAGAGGTTCCATTGAAAAGTCCTTGCATGGAACCTGCCGAAAGGGATGGCCTCGTATGAAGCCACCATCTTCCCCAGGACCCGCGTGCAATGATGCACTGAAACCTGTTTTGGTTTTAATAGGTTCCTGACCAGGGCTATGAGCTCCTGAACCTTTTCGACCGGAAGAAAAACCTTTTTCTGGTCTGTGTCTAGAATCAGGCCCCAAAAAGTTAGACGCGTTGTAGGGACTAGCTGGGACTTCGGTATATTGAGAATCCAGCCGTGTAACTGCAACGTCTTCATGGACAGAGACACGCTGTCCAGCAACTTCTCCCGAGATCTCGCCTTTATGAGGAGATCGTCCAAGTATGGGATCATTGTGACCCCCTGCCTGCGCAGGAGCACCATCATTTCCGCCATTACCTTGGTGAAAATTCTCGGGGCCGTGGAAAGCCCAAACGGCAACGTCTGAAATTGGTAGTGACAGTCCTGCGCTGCAAATCTCAGGAAGGCCTGAAGGGGGGGGGGGGAGGAATACCGGAACATGAAGGTAAGCATCCTTTATGTCCAGGGACACCATCCAATCCCCCCCCCCCTCCGTGCTGGCGATGACCGCCCTGAGCGATTCCATTTTGAACTTGAACCTCTTAAAGTACAGGTTCAGGGATTTTAGGTTTAAAATGGGTCTGACCGAACCGTCCGGTTTCGGGACCACAAACAGGGTTGAGTAATATCCCTCTCCTTGCTGGAGATGAGGAACTGTGACAATCACCTGTTGAATATACAATTTTTGGATTGCTGCCAACACTAGCTCCCTCTCTGACGGGGAAGCCGGCAGAGCCGACTTGAAAAACCGGCGAGGAGGCAAGTCTTCGAATTCCAGCCTGTATCCTTGAGAAACAATCTCTAATGCCCAGGAATCCACCTGCGAGTGAACCCAGACGTGGCTGAAAAACCGAAGACGAGCCCCCACTAGATCTGCCTACCCCCGGAAAGCCCCAGCGTCATGCGGTGGACTTTGCAGACGCAGGGGAGGACTTCTGCTCTTGGGAACTAGCTGTGTGCAGCTTCTTTCCCCTGCCTTTCCCTCTGGCAACAAAGGATGATCCCCGTACCTTTTTGTTTTTATTGGAACGAAAGGACTGCATTTGATAATGAGGTGCCTTTTTTGTATGCTGCGGGGGGACATAAGGTAAAAAATTCGACTTACCAGCCGTAGCAGTAGAGACAAGGTCCGAGAGGCCGTCTCCAAACAACTCCTCCCCTTTGTAAGTGATAATGTCAATATTATCTTAGACCGCAAAGCTATACCTCTAAATACACTATTACCGTGGAGCCGCTATGGCCGCTAGACTAAATGCACGTGCTACGCACTTTGTACACTATTTGCGTACAGAGTCCTGCACGTGGTACGCACTTGGCGTACACACGCCGCGCTGAGTGTACAGAGTACACACAGCGAGCGCACACACAATTGATAACCTTTAAACCTTGTTAATGATACAATGTAATGATACGATCACACTTTAAACCCTTAGCAACAAAGTACTGCAACGATGTTATACCTTAAACCTTAAGTAGCGCTGACGGTAAAAAGTACCCGCAGTGCGTACACCTTATCAATACTTATACACCTTATACAGATAAATACACTTTAAACCCCTTGCAGGAAAGTGAAGACACCACACAGATTTGTAGTTGCAACCACAGGGTTCTAAGGCCACAGTGGATTAATTCCAAAAGGTAAACAGTACAAATCATACACTACAGGCTAACAAGATAAATCTAAACAGAATAATGGCTACAGAGAATGTACATACGTGAGAATGTTCGCAAGCGCAACCCGGCCGGTCCTCCGCTGGTCATACAGATAGCGTTCAGAGTCTTCTGACCGGCCAGGCATCAATGGTCTTTTTATACACAACATGCATACACAATACAATGGTCACTGTAATCTCATTGTCCATTGGACACAGGGATGTGTCTCTACATTACAGAAAAGGTCATAGGTGGATTTGAATAGGTGGGCGATGTCTTTCCCCAACTGCTCTTGTGGGTGGTATCCTCTGGATTCCCGCCGCATACATAAAATACAGTAAATACAGTTAATGTTCATATTCTACTTTTGCACATAACTATACGCAGGAACATGCGATCTTTCTCTAACTAACACCAGAATGTTACCCTCAAAATACCCTACAGCTGGATACTAGACATCACCTTCCAACCTTTATCTGACCCTTCCTATCATGCAAAGGCGAATCTCTCTGTCCAGGAACTGTTTAAACTATTAATACTCGCTGATGCGGTCTAGGGGAGCTATATCTACAATGTACACTATTTGGGTTAAATATGTAATGTTCTAATAACCCGCTACGCGCTCACAAACCCCGCCGTAAATACCCATATCACGCGCATGATCGCCGAAGTGGTCCTACGCAAATTGCGGATATGTGCACGCACGGCGGACTGAGAGCACGAGCAGCGGGCATGTGCATGGGGTTAGTACAAGGCATATGCATTACGATATTTTTCGACTTTGACAGTCCACCCTTTGGCAGTCATCAATAACTGCCACTATCTAAACATTAAACAGAAAAATATACAATACATTATCCATAAATGATTGGATGGTAGGAGGAGAGGTGTAGGTGGGAAATGTATGACCTAGTGAAAAAGTAAAAGCATGTATGTATGAAATCCATGTCTGAGGGGCATGTATCATCGTCCTGTACATGTTCTAGATAAGCTTCGAGGTATTGCGAAGTATACATTAAATCCTTCTTATCCCGTATCAAGGGTCTGTAATTGGGCCAACAAACACTACCGAGCTCTTTTCGGCTTCTTGTTCCAACAAATGGGTGCACATTTAGTTGATGATACATGGAGGGGGAACACATGTGAATGCTAATATGTGTATATATATATATATATATATATAATCTCCTGTCGACTATGTGTGTCACTACCTGAAGGTTGTAGAGATGAAGATGAGACACGTATCACAAATACAATCACATAACATTTGTGCAATCGTTCTTCGGTGTTGGTTGAAGTCTTGTCCGGATGGGTGTATCTTTGCTGTGAGTGCTAATCAAAGTCTTTAGAGTGTCCATCAAAGTCTTTAGAGTGTCCATCAAAGTCTTTAGAGTGTCCATCAAAGTCTTTAGAGTGTCCATCAAAGAGTCTTTTCCGAATGGATGTATAATTCATCAACGTCTCTTCCGAATGGATGTATTTTTGCTTGAGGGAAAACAAAGGAGAAACGGGTGAAAGAAACGGACCGTGGAATCACGTTTTATCACAACATTGTCTCTATTGATGGGTCATAAATTAAATCAGTTTGTGTAACAATGCCCCTGCTCCTCAAACTCATCACTTTGGTACCGCGCTTGCACCGCATTAAAATTCTAACACACCTGAATATCAAACCAATCATTACAACAACTCCCAGGATACAAAGGAGAAACTTTCCTACACTCACGATAACATTTTGAGCCCATTCTCCTAAACCTGAGAACCAATTTCGTGGGTTAAACCATGAGACCCAGCCGGTCAGTTCATTACTCACAGCAGTAAGGGTAAGGTTGTGTCTCCTTCGGAACTCCCACTTCAACTGCAAGATATCGTCCATCTTTTGATCGATGACCTCGGATGGGTCATCAGTGCTGTTTGTAATATGCGTGCAGCACTTCACACCATACTGAGTTGCTAAGGTGACACAATACCCGCCTGTCACCGCTATGATATAATTATGAACCATCCTATGCTGGATCAGTTCCGTTTTGTAAGCTTGCAACTCCCTCCCTGTATACCTGAAGGTGTCATCATACATCTCGGTGATATTATCTATTAGGTTCGCTAGCGCGTGGATATACCTATAATTTATAATTCCTCTGGCGGTACGGGTGATATCTAACGTGAGTAGGAATTGAATCACGGTGGATTCGTTGATCAAATCAGAGGCTGCGTGCTCTGTCCTATCTATAAGGTGTCTCTAACGATGTGTTCATAGTGAGTGTGAGTGTAAGGAGCTTGAGCATTGCGGTGAACGTCTTTCATCTTATTATGGGTTATGGTCATAACTTCCGGCAACACTCTTCCAATGTAACACAATCCCTCTGAGTTTGGGGCAAGCCACTTATACGCCTTCCTCCCGCATATGAAATATGCATCATCGGGCAGAACATATGGGACAGAATATGACATTACCATATTGCAAACCTTCCAAGTGAAAAATCCTATCCCTAACTCTCTCATCTGTTCAGTACACGTATCAGGCTGTATGATATGTGCACAGTACCCTGGAGATACTTCTCCAACCCGCATGGTCCTACTTCCTAGAGTATACCTGTACCAAAAATACCTTCCACCGTCGGCTATTTGGCGTATAAGTTCTGAGTCTACAGGCATTCTGTTGGCTCTGTGTGAAAATGCCATGGTTTGGTTATTCCAAGTCACTTCCCAATTTCCCGGCTTTCGGGGATTGGAAATGTTGAAACATACTAAGGAACTATCCACATGATATTGGTGGAGCTTTAAACTAGGGGGCCTAGAAATATTAAATTTCTTGTCCACCGGTCTCCCACCCCTTAATTCAAGTACCTCATCTATTATTAATGGATACGGTACTAGTCCTGACTTGCTCTGACCTTGAGGTACTTGTGAGCACACCCAGCATTCTGTTTGGTTTAAAACCTTACCCACTAATGAGTGATAGTCACTCAATGGATGACGGTCCATGTTGATATTAAGGCTGGACTGACATCTCTGGATGCACCCGTCCTCAACTATGTTTTCACAGTTTCTACAAATACAATTTTCCTCAGCCAATAACCCTTCACAGTGCCTCCTAGTTTCTTGACTACCAGATCGTTTTCTGATACTCGCCTTTGCACGGTGGATGTGTTGCTCTTGGAATTCTACAAATCCGTCCTTGTCATCAGAACCCATTCCAGATCCTTTCTCGACCTCTCTGGTACTCTCACCGAAATAGACTGCTCTGGTCAACAACAGGGTCAACAGGAAAACCCGGAATGCAGTCTCTTGGGGTAAGTCCATCTTGTTAAGGGGAGAGAAAAAGGAGCAAGGAAGGGGGAAAGGAGGGTAATGGGAGATGGAGAAAATAATAAAAAGGAAAAAGAAATTTGGTGCGACAACCACCTCTGGTCTTGTAGTTCTTTGTGCTTAGGTGCCGTGACAACAGTCCTGCCTCTCAACCTTCCCGGAACAGACACTCCAGTGATATGATTTCCTCTACACTCTGTTCTTTGTCACGGGCTCTCTCTGGGTCAGCGACCTTCTTACAGTGGGACGAGTGGACCCAAGTCTCTCTCTCGGCAACCTTTAATGCTGTCGTGCTGGTCAGTAAGACTTGGTACGGTCCTTCCCACCGGTCAATAAGGCAACCTGAGCGTAGAAAATTTCGAATCATTACATAATCCCCAGGTTCAATGTCATAACAATTACTGTCTGGTAGGTCAGGAATCACCAGCTTTAAGTTTCTGTTTTGATTCCTCAACTGCTTGCTCATCTTAACCAAATATTTTACAGTCACTTCATTATTGCATTTCAAATCATCCTGGGGGTCAATCATTACATGGGGTTGTCGACCAAAAAGAATCTCAAAGGGTGATAGGTTAAGGGGGGACCTGTGAGTGGTTCTGATGCTGTACAATACAAGTGGCAAAGCTTCTGGCCACAACAATCCAGTTTCAGCCATCACTTTGCTCAGCTTGTTCTTAATAGTGCTGTTTACTCTTTCCACTTTCGCACTCGCCTGTGGGCGGTACGGAGTATGCAGCTTACTATTAATTCCCATTAGTTTGCACATAACCTGAAAGACTTCACCTGTAAAATGGGTACCCCTATCTCTTTCAATTATCCTAGGGATACCATATCTGCACACAAATTCCTCCACAATTTTCTTTGCAGTGAACGTAGCAGTATTTGTGGCAGCGAGGAACGCTTCTACCCAATTTGAAAACACGCCAATACAAACTAACACATACTTTAAATTTCTGCAGGGTGGCAACTGTATGAAATCAATTTGTATTACCTGAAAAGGGCCGTCTGTTGGCGGGATATGGGATGGTTCTGTTGGCGGGATATGGGATGGTTCTTTTGGTGTTGACGTTCCAATATTCTTCCTCAAGCAGATAAGACATGTCATTGCTCTCTTACCCACATGAGAAGAGAATCCTGGCGCACACCAGTAGGCTCTCACCAGCTTACACATACCCTCTTTGCCCAGATGAGTCAGACCGTGTGCCGCCTCAGCTAAGCTTGGAAGATATGCTCTGGGGGCTACTGGCTTACCCTGTCCATCTGTCCAGAGTCCTGAGGACTCCTGGCCATATCCTTTTGACCTCCAGACTGCCTTTTCCTGTGGAGAACACAAATTTTGCATTTCACTTAATTTTTGTGTGTTGACGGTATTGAATACCATCAGTTGTGTGATGTCTCTGTATGGGGGTGCTGGCTGCTGATTTAGCAGCTTCGTCTGCCCGGCTGTTACCAAGTGACACTGGGTCTTGACTGTAAGTGTGGGCTTTGCACTTGATAACAGCCACTCTGTCAGGTTCCTGTATCGCTGTTAGAAGTCTTTTGATGTAGGTCGCATGCGCCACAGGTGTGCCAGCTGCCGTCATGAAATTTCTGAGGCGCCATAGGGCCCCGAAATCATGCACTACTCCAAAGGTATACCTAGAATCTGTATATATATTGGCTGACTTACCCTTAGCCAATTCACACGCTCTGGTTAGGGCGACCAGCTCAGCAAATTGTGCTGAGTGCGGTGGGCCCAGGGGTTCAGCTTCTGTGATACCTCTGTCATCTACGACTGCGTATCCAGTACACAAGTCTCCCGAGTCCGTCTGTCTGTGGCAACTACCATCAGTGTAAAAAGTAAAATCTACGCCTTCCAGTGGGTTGTCACTAATGTCGGGTCTTGCAGTGAAAGTTTGGTTCAGATATTCCATACAATCATGTGTGTCAGTGTCTGTACTAAATCCTCCTTCACCATCACTCTCATCCTCCACCCTTTGTGCCTGTCCAGGCACACCTGGGAGTTACGTTGCAGGATTTAGTGCGCTGCATCTCTTTATGGTGATGTTTACAGGGGCCATTAGTGCTAATTCTCACCTTGTAAACCGTGCTGATGAGACATGTTTGGTTTGGGCAGAGTTCAGTAAGGCTGATACTGCATGAGGTGTATGGATGGTCAGGTTGTGTCCCAACACTACATCTTCACTTTTACTCACTAGCAATGCTATCGCTGCAACACTTCGCAAGCATGTGGGGAGAGACCGTGCTACGGTGTCCAACTGTGCACTGTAGTAAGCTACCGGCCTGCTGGCATCACCATGTCTCTGGGTTAGGACACCTGCCGCACACCCAGCACTTTCCGTACCGTACAACTCAAAAGGTTTCCCATAATCTGGCATGCCTAATGCAGGTGCCTGTGATAGGCATTGTTTAAGTCTCTCAAATGCCAGTTCGGACTCATCTGTGTGAGAGATCTGATCTGGTTTGTTCGAGGAGACCATTTCCTGCAAAGGTAAAGCCAGTATGGAGAACCCTGGGATCCAGTTTCGACAGTACCCACACATTCCAAGGAAAGTGCGGATCTGCTGCTGGGTTTGTGGCAGAGTCATGTCGCGAATCACCTGTATTCTATCAGCGGTGAGGTGTCTCAGTCCTTGTGTCAAGCAATGTCCCAAATATTTCACCTTGGTCTGGCACAACTGTAACTTAACCTTTGAAACCTTGTGTCCCGTATTAGAAAGGTGAAACAGAAGCTGTCTCGTGTCTTTCAAGGATGCTTCGAGTGAATCAGAACACAGCAGTAAGTCATCTACATACTGTATTAATACTGATCTGCTCTCAGGTTGAAAGGATTGTAAACAGTCATGCAAAGCCTGGGAGAAAATACTTGGGCTGTCAATGAAACCTTGGGGTAGGCGAGTCCAGGTGTAATGTACTCCCCTGTATGTAAATGCAAACAAATATTGGCTGTCAGGGTGCAGAGGGACCGAAAAGAAAGCAGAACAGAGGTCAATGACAGTGAAAAACTTCGCAGTAGGGGGAATTTGCATGAGGATGACAGCTGGATTTGGCACTACGGGGAATTGGCTCTCAACTATCTTGTTTATCCCCCTTAGATCCTGCACTAGCCTGTAACCCCTCCCCCCACTCTTTTTCACAGGGAAGATGGGACTATTGGCAGTGCTGGACGTCCTAACTAGGATGCCCTGTTGTAGCAAGCGCTCTATGACTGGGTAAACTCCTAATTCCACCTCTGGCTTCAGAGGATACTGTGGGATTTTTGGAGCTATCCTACCATCTTTTACTTAAACTACTACAGGAGCTACATTTGCCATCAATCCAGTGTCTTGTCCATCTTTGGTCCAGAGGGATTCCGGTATCTGGGAGATCATTTCCTCTACCTTGGATGGACACCTGTCTATAACAGCAGAGTGTGACATTAACCTTTGTGGGGTATCTAACATATCCTGCACTTCCTGAACGTGATTCTTGGGTATATCTAAGAAGACACCCTCAGGAGTACAATATATGACACACCTCATCTTACACAATAAATCTCTCCCAAGTAGATTAGTCGGAGCCGATGCAGCTAGTAAAAAGGAGTGCTTGGTCTGCAAAGGCGTAATCTCCGCTGGTCTACTTAAAGGGTAGTGTTGCACTACTCCTGTTACCCCCATTGCTGAAATTGTTTTACCCATTGTTTTCATACCTGCCGTTGAATTTAACACTGACCTGGCCGCCCCTGTATCTACAAGGAAAGGTAGTGATCTACCAGCTACATCAACTGTAACCGCGGGTTCATTTCCAAGGCTAGCAATCAACTTCACTGGCTGCAAACTACAGGTGTGGCCTAACCCCTATTGTATGTTGTGACCCTCCCGCAGCGCGCTGGCAGCTACAATATGTGAGGGGGGTAGCTGAGAATTTCCAGAGGTCTGCCAGTCCCTCCTAGGTGGGTACCTCCTTGTTTCCCCTGCATGTGGCTCGTAATTCCTCCTATGCGGTCCCTGATCCCAATTACGTGTGTTATCCTGTGAGTCATATTCTGGTCTAGGGGGTCGATATACATTGCTGTTATAATTACAGTTCCGTGCGTAATGTCCTTCTCTCTGGCACTTATAACATTTCACTACATACGACTTACCATCAGGGGTCTGGGGTTTAGGCTGATGTGGCTTCGTTGTCAGGGCTTTGATACTTACGGTCATCAGCTTATCCCCCTGTGACTCCCTGTGCTTAATGATGTTCCGATCGTGCTCAATAGCGGACTCTCTTAATGCAGCCACCGAAATACCTCTCCAATTTGGTTGAGTGGTTTGTACCCTTGTTCTCAACGTTTCTTTCAAACCGTCCATTAATGCGGACACAGCTACCTCTCTATGATGTACGTTTTCCTTAATGTCCTCTACTCCAGTGTATCTAGCCATTTCCTGTAGTGCTCGATGGAAATACTCAGAAGCCGTTTCACCTTCTTTTTGTCTAATGGAGAAGATTTTATTCCACTTGACAACAGTAGGGAAATATACTCCTAACTGCAGATTGATCTGTCGTACATTCTCCTGAGTGTACTCATCAGTGAGAGGTACCTCTGCGTCAAATTTACAATCAGCAATGAATTTCACAGGGTCAATATTGGAGGGCAAACATGCCCGTAGCACTGTCCGCCAATCTTTGTTTGTGGGTTCGGTGGCGTTACCTGGTTCTCTAATAAACCTCTGACATGCGGCTAGATCTTTTCTGGGATCGGGAAATTTAGACATAATTGTCCTCAATTCTGTCCGGAACCAGGGACAATGCATAGCAATGTTCCTGACGGGAGTGATTCCCTGAGCATCAGTCTTCCCATTGGGGACTGCAATCACCCTGACAGGATTTAGTTCAATTACATCATTCTGGGTTGCTTCTACAATGTGAGGTGCAATTGTCTCTGCATAATGTACTGTACCGTACTTAACTGTGGACACGACCTCACCTGTCCCTCCGCTAGGGGCCTTTGCTACTATTCTTACTGGTTGGGCCGTGCCCACTTGTGTGTCTTGTATGGTGGCTGCTAGAGAGAGTGCCGATATCGTGCTGGGCTCATCTTGGTCACAGTCCTGAGGGAAGTTTAAGATGGGATACAACTTGCACGGGTTAGCAATAATACATTTATCAAGTTCACTCTTATCATATATTAGTATGCCATTCTCTGTAGCCACTTTCTCCCCTGTAATATACGGTGGTGGTGGTGGTGCAGTTACAATCAGTTTCCTGCTAGGGTTGGAACCAGCTGTTTGAGCTAATCTCCTCTGCATATCACTCTCTCGTTGCCATAAATGTAAACAGTTTGAGTGTCTGATCCTTTCTTTTCGGGATTTTAACAGACATATCCTAATCCTTAAATTCTGCAACACCTCTGGATTAAAACTGCCTACCTTAGGGAATGGTTCCCTATCTTCCGTAGTCATACGTTCCCATTCATTGCATAAAACCTCTGCGTGTGAGCCAAATTTCTCACACATTATGTACCTCGCCGACCCCTTGGGCTGCGGAATATCAACCTGAACCCTGGTTGATCGTCCCTTACTTGAGCAACTGGCCCCCATCTTTTGCAGGTATTGCCTTCTCAGCTAATTCCTACAAAAAACCAAAATACTCAGTGGTAAGGCAACGGTGAAAGTTCTCCGAGCGCTCTCACCCACTCACGCCCACGTTGGCCAATAAACCTAAGCACCGTCGTCAGCTCCGGTCGTACCCAACCTAGGGCCCCTGTGTAACCTCTATTTACTGAGAGTGTGTGGGAGTGACTTACCCTTCCCAGTAAATATTGGTTGTTGGAGATTTCCTGAGTGACCAGCGAAAACTCCCTTAAAACAAAAAACTTGTTACACAAATCACGTTGCGTATGCTACACCTAGCGCCAATGATCCCTCGATTTTACGCAAATGTCATAACAGGGTATCACGGTGGTATAAGTATTGCACTCACGAACGCATGGTACAATCGCACAGCATATAGGTAACTGTTACTTATCCGCCTTGCGACCAATGGAATAGTTTTTTTTTTTTTAGGCTGCGAAACCTCAGCCGGAGCGTTTCTGAACGGGCCTATATGGGTACTACATCAACCCCCGGGGCTGCGCTCTCTACACAAAACCTCGCTGACCTTTTAGGCCGCGGTATTCAGAGCTTCGCGTGACTTTGTTAGCGGTTTTCTGACTTCGATGACCTCTTGGTCTGCTGTTATACGAATTGCTCCTTTATACCTTAATCAATGTTAACGTGAGCAAGCCACTCTCACGCCACCAAGTGTCCACTCACCTGGTGTGGTCTCCTACGGGATCCCGAATTCCCTGGGTCCACAAAACCTTTATTGTTTGCACACTCACGCTCGTTCACTCATATACACTGTGGTTTTTCTGTACAGAAAATTAACTTTCATTCAGATAAAACAGAATAATTCCAGAGGTGATACAGTAAAGAAGGTATTTAAACTAAATATTGGAAACTGATCAATTTGTGCTATTATCGCGTGGCTACCGTATCGCCTAAACTGAAACAATGCTATTGTGTGATTTGTATATAGTGGGCGTACCTGTACGCACGTTGCGTAAACACGCCACGTGTATAGGCCTTTACGTTGCGTACGCAGTCCCGAACGTTGTCCGAGACACGTGTACAAAGGCCATACGTCCGCAGTACTACAAATCCCACACTTCTATAAATGTAAGCGATATTTAACTATAATCGCTCCCTTAACACAGCACACAGTTTCTACTGTATAAACCTTTACAACTAGGCCAGGCTACGTGTGCATCTTACACTTCCTTCCTTCACTATTAACTCTATATTTTAACTAAATAGCAACAAACTTTCTCAGTACAGGTCAAAATGAATCTAGTAATCAATGCTTATGGCAATAATGCGAGCAGATATGCAAAGTACAAAATACAGGTGTATGCGTGTGTTGCGTGCGCATTTGGCGCCAAATTTTTTTTTGCAGATTTTAAAAATAGCTTTTGCGTTCTTACCTTACGGATCCCTCCAGCATCCCTTCAAACCATGCAAGGCAGACGCTTATCTAATCAGCACTTATTGTATCCACCAACCAAGAGAAGGCTTCCGGGGATACCTTTCCGCCCTTTGCTGATAGATAAAGTCTGCGTAAACTTGCTAGGCTGCGGGTATGAGGAGGAACCGGACGATGCCCCCAATTGATAATGTCGATATTATCTTAGACCGCAAAGCTATACCTCTAAATACACTATTACCGTGGAGCTGCTATGGCCGCTAGACTAAATGCACGTGCTACGCACTTTGTACGCTATTTGCGTACAGAGTACTGCACATGGTACGCACTTGGCGTACACACAGCGAGCGCACACACAATTGATAACCTTTAAACCTTGTTAATGATACAATGTAATGATACGATCACACTTTAAACACTTAGCAACAAAGTACTGCAACAATGTTATACCTTAAACCTTAAGTAGCGCTGACGGTAAAAAGTACCCGCAGTGCGTACACCTTATCAATACTTATACACCTTATACAGATAAATACACTTTAAACCCCTTGCAGGAAAGTGAAGACACCACACAGATTTGTAGTTGCAACCACAGGGTTCTAAGGCCACAGTGGATTAATTCCAAAAGGTAAACAGTACAAATCATACACTACAGGCTAACAAGATAAATCTAAACAGAATAATGGCTACAGAGAATGTACATACGTGAGAATGTTCGCAAGCGCAACCCGGCCGGTCCTCCGCTGGTCATACAGATAGCGTTCAGAGTCTTCTGACCGGCCAGGCATCAATGGTCTTTTTATACACAACATGTATACACAATACAATGGTCACTGTAATCTCATTGTCCATTGGACACAGGGATGTGTCTCTACATTACAGAAAAGGTCATAGGTGAATTTGAATAGGTGGGCGATATCTTTCCCCAACTGCTCTTGTGGGTGGTATCCTCTGGATTCCCGCCGCATACATAAAATACAGTAAATACAGTTAATGTTCATATTCTACTTTTGCACATAACTATACGCAGGAACATGCGATCTTTCTCTAACTAACACCGGAATGTTACCCTCAAAATACCCTACAGCTGGATACTAGACATCACCTTCCAACCTTTATCTGACCCTTCCTATCATGCAAAGGCGAATCTCTCTGTCCAGGAACTGTTTAAACTATTAATACTCGCTGATGCGGTCTAGGGGAGCTATATCTACAATGTACATTATTTGGGTTAAATATGTAATGTTCTAATAACCCGCTACGCGCTCACAAACCCCGCCGTAAATACCCATATCACGCGCATGATCGCCGAAGCGATCCTACGCAAATTGCGGATATGTGCATGCACGGCGGACTGAGTGCACGAGCAGCGGGCATGTGCATGGGGTTAGTACAAGGCATATGCATTACGATATTTTTCGACTTTGACATAAGGCAAGGACTCCATATGCCGCTTTGAATCGGCGTCTCCCGTCCACTGTCGGGTCCACAAGAGACGCCTAGCAGAAAAAGACATAGCATTTATTCTGGAGCTTAATAAACAAATGTCTCTCTGAGCATCTCTCATATACAAGGCAGCATCTCTGATATGCTCTATGGTCATTTGAATGGCATCCCTATCTAAGGTGTCAATCTCCGTAGATAAGGAATCTGCCCATGCCACAACCGCACTACAAACCCAGGCCGACGCCATAGCCGGTCTAACAATAGTACCTGAATGAGTGTAAATGTGCTTCATGGTAATTTCCTGCCTGCGATCAGCAGGATCCTTGAGGGAAGCCGTATCCTGAGAAGGCAGTGCCACCTTTTTGGACAAGCGTGTCAGCGCCTTGTCTACTTTAGGCGAAGATTCCCATCGTATCCTATCCGTTTGTGGAAAAGGATACGCCATAAGAATCCTTTTGGGAACTTGTGGTCTCCTATCCGGAGATTCCCAAGCCTTTTCGCACAATTCACTCAGTTCAAATGAGGACGGAAAGGTGACTTCAGGCTTTTTCCCTTTATACATGTGTACCCTCGTGTCAGGGACAGGGGGTTTCTCAGTAATATGCAAAACCTCTTTAATGGCAATAATCATGTACCGAATACCTTTTGCCACCCTCGGCTGTAATTTTGCATCTTCATAGTCGACACTAGAGTCAGTATCCGTGTCGGTGTCTGTGTCATCGATCTGGGATATGGTGCGCTTCTGAGACCCCGAAGGGCCTGGCGCCACAGGGACAGGCATGGACTGGCTACCTGACTGATCCCTAGCTTCAGCCTTGTCTAACCTTTTATGCAATAGATGACATTTGCCTTCAAGACATTCAGCATATCCACCCATTCCGGTGTCGGTGTTGCCGACGGCGACCTGACATTCAAGCACTCCCCCTCCACATTAAGCGAGCCTTCCTCGTCAAACATGTCGACACACGCGTACCGACACACTTCACACACACACACACAGGGAACCTCTTTTCTGAAGACAGTATCCCCTTCAAGGCCCTTTGAAGAGACAGAGAGAGAGTATGCCAGCACACACCCCAGCGCAATGACCCTGGAGACCAACACAAAATGTTTTCCCCCCAGCCGCGCTGTATAATATGTTATCCGCCAATTATGTGCCCCCGCCCCTCTCTTTTAAACACCCCTTCACCGTGTAAGCAGGGGAGAGTCCGGGGAGCTTCCTCTCAGCGGTGCTGTGGAGAGAAAATGGCGCTGGTGAGTGCTGAGGGAGAAGCCCCGCCCCCTCAGCGACGGGCTTCTGTCCCGCTCAAACTTACTAAAATATGGCGGGGGCTCTTTTATATACATGTACAGTGCCCACCTGTACATGTGTATTGTCTTTTGCCATAATAGAGGTGTTATATTGCTGCCCAGGGCGCCCCCCCCCTGCGCCCTGCACCCTTACAGTGACCGAAGTATGTGAGGTGTATGGGAGCAATGACGCACAGCTGCAGTGCTGTGCGTTACCTCAGTGAAGCTGAAGGCTTCTGCCGCCTGACTTCGGTTCTTATGGCTCTGTGAGGAGAACGGCGGCACGGCTCTGGGGGTGGACGCCCAGTAAGAACCTGTGTTCACCCCCTCTGGAGCTAATGGTGTCCAGTAGCCGAGGAAGCAGAGCCTATCTTAGACAAGAAGGTCTGCCCCTCTCTCCTCAGTCCCTGTTGCCAGCAGTGCTCCCTGTAAAAAAGTAGAAAAAAATCCAAACAAAAATGCTTCTAGGCAGAGAACTCAGGAGAGCTCTCTGCAGTGCACCCATCCTGCTCTGGGCACAGTGTAAAACTGAGGTCTGGAGGAGGGGCATAGAGGGAGGAGCCAGTGCACACCCAGAGTCCAAAGTTTTCTTAAAGTGCCCTATCTCCTGCGGAGCCAGTCTATTCCCCATGGTCCTTACGGAGTCCCAGCATCCTCAAGGACATTAGAGAAACATAGGGGTGAATTTACGAAGATCGGATGTTGCCCATAGCAACCAATCAGATTCTACTTCATTTATCTAGCACCTTCTAGAAGATAATACCTGGAATCTGGTTGCTATGGGCAACATCCCATCTTAAATAGAACTCCCATCTTACTAAATTTACCCCATACAGTGCACATAGAGGTACATACGAATTTGGAGATGTGAGAAAGAATACAGAGAGGAGCATGCTTTGGGAACCAAATGAGAAACAGATAACAGTCCAGTGTTACAGTGTAAAAACACACCAAAAACCACAATTCACCACTTTAATAACCTCGAAAACATTTTCTATGCACGACACCCCCAGAAAAAAACACACACACACACACACACACACACACACACACACACACACACACACACACACTGCACCAGCTGTTGTGAAATTACAATCCCCAGCAAACCCTCCCACCTAATAAAGCATGCTGAGACTTGTTTCACAACAGCTGGAAAGTCACAGGTTGGCCAGGCCTGCCACTATTACATTCCATAGGATTATACAAGACCACCATTAGAACATGTTCTGATTGTAGTCAGGTGTCCAGGACTGTATCGCATGGCCTTCAACACATTTATTTAGGTATTCAGCCAATTAACGTTTAGAAATACAAATCTGAAGGTGAAAGGATTTTTTGTGCTATAAAGTGCTTTTTGTATTACATTGCTTTATAAGATAGAGTTACAGAAAAAAGGTGTACACAGGGCCGTTTCTTGGGGCAGGCGAGCAGTGCAACCGCACTGGGCGCCCGCCGCGGCACTAACTGTGGCTCCCTGCTTCCCCCTCCTATTTCTCCCCGAGTAACCCGCTCGGGGGGCGGAGTTTCACGGAATGACGCGGTTGCGTCGTTATGTCACGACGCAACCCCGTCACGACGTGAAACTCCCCCCCCCGAGCGGAGTACAGAGGGGGATCCAGGTTAGGAAGAGGGAAAGGCCGGCGCAAGGAGCGACTGGTGAGGCGGGCCGAAGAGCGGTAATCGCCTCTGTAAGTATTCTCTCTCTCTATGTGTAAAATGGGGACACCTGCCATAATGTGTGAAATGGGAACTTTTGCCTGCCGTAGTGTGGGGATTTAATGTATCAAGGGCATTGCGGTGTGTGGCATAATATGGCGCAGGGGGCATTTCTGTGTGGGGCTTAATATGGTAGAATTTTTTTTTTCCTGTGGTGGTCGTGATCTGTTGGAGCAGGGTCAAAAACTGGATTGTGAGGTAGTCTTTTCAGACGATGCCGAGCCCATTTAAATGAGGCCACACCCATTTAGAGGAGACCACGCCCCCTTGCCGGGTGCGCGCGCAAGTTTTTTTTTAAATCTAGGTGTGTGTGTGGGGGGGGGGCACATTTTTTATGTCATGGGGGGCGCATTTTTAAATCTCGCACTGGGAGCCAAATTGACTAGAAACAGCCCTGGGTGTACAGGTCCATGTCAGAAATGCTTGGGACCAGAAGTATTTTACATTTAGGATTTTTCCATATTTGTTTATCATAATGGAAAGTCTAAACACAAAAACACTGGATTATAATTCCTTTTTTCCAAGAGACTCCATGGAAGCCTTACATCGGGAATAGGACCAGTTCCACCTAGTATAGACAGGAAGTTTTTTCAGGGACCAACCCACCACTATATATTCTGGCTCCTCCCTCATGCATGTGTCTTTTTGAGTGTCATTACAACAGTACCTGAAAAAATTCAACACGCAAGGGAGGTATTCTACTGGCTGCCATGGAGTCTCTTGAAGAAAAGGAATTATTGGTAAGTATATTCCAATGTTTTCTTCTTCGTTCCTTAATGGCAGCCTTACATTGGGATATACCAAAGCTTCCTACATATGGGGAGGGGGGGGGGAGGCAATAATACCAATAAACACATAAATAAATATAGAGTTTATGCAGTGATTAAGTGCCTCTTGTATGACTATTTCCTAAATTAACTTCTGATACATCCAAAGCATAATAACTTATGAACACTCACTCTTTCAGGAGATGTGATTGCTATTAAGAAGACCACCTTCCATGTTCGATACCCAAGATCTGCCTGCTCCAGTGGTTCAAACTGAGCATCCATTAAAGCCTTAAGGATTAAATTCAGATCCCATGGAGCCATAGCAGGTCTAATGGGCCCTACACATTTGTCGATCCGCCACCGCGCTGCCCGACGGCAGATACGGCCGACCCGGCGGCGGGGGAAGCAGTGACGGGGGGAGTGAAGTTTCTTCACTCTCCCTGTCACCTGGCTCCATAGCAGTGCAGGCAAATATGGACGAAATCGTCCATATTGGCCTGCATGCACAAGCGACGGGGAACTAGCGATCGAGCGCGGGGCCGCGCATCGTTCATCGCTGGTGCCTCCACACTTAAAGATATGAACGGGGGGGGGCGTGGCCTAGCGGGACTCTGGAGTGGATGCAGAGTGCATGAGCTCCTGCTGTACTCTAACCACTAAAGCCTTTTTTAGGTGCCTACGCACCCAGTGTTTGGCCCACAGTGCACTCACAAGACCCCTACATCATAAGGAGGAGAGCTGCGGAGCCGGAGTGCGGGTTACTCCTGCACTTGCGGGTTGCGGCCTCCACCAGGGGTGAAGCCGGGACCTAAATTTTAAGCACCAGCCGAACGGACTGCGGTGCGCTCCGGACGCTACAGCCGACAACAAGGAAGTTTCCCCAGCCTGAGAAGCCTTACCAGGGGCAGAGGAGGTGAAGGTGAGCCCCAGGAACTTCGAGCTGGCCGCTGAGACGAGCCGCGGACCTGCTCGTGGACGATCCGGTGGCGGCGGCCATCTTGGGAGAGGCGGGAGGAGAACAGCAGAGGCTGGGAGCGCCCGGACGACCCCCGCTGACGGCAGGCACACCACCCTTGGCACCTGACCGAGGGCTGGGAAAGGAATATAGAGCCCCTATTCGGGCTGACGGACCACGGGCGGCGGCGGAGGAGGGAGAGGCCCGATCGAGCCGAGGAGCGGCGGCCATCTTGGAGGAGGCAAGACCAGTGCTAGCTATAGAGTCCCTGCAGATTCTCACCAGCAGATTCTCACCAGCCCTGTACAGTTGCAGCCTGAGGGGCTCTGTGCTGTGTGTGCACTGGGAGCTAGCTTATATGGTGCATTCAACACCTCATACCTTTATAAGCCTATCCAGCATTCTGTTGTCTTTGCCTGGCCCTCGTCCACTACTAGGTACTCCGGGGCCCCCTGGTGGTAGCTCATATATAGCTCAGCTACAGCATCTCCCTCACCTAAAGCACAGGGGCACTATTTGACGAAAAGGTGACATCTTAGGCCCCTTGTTGTTGCTGTTGTGGTGCACGCTGCGGCACATACAGGATGTAGATCCCTCTTCAATGAATCCTCATCGTCACCTCCCGCAATCATTTTAGCTGATGTAATCTCGCACATGGCGTAAGAGGATACCTGCCGTCCTAGACCTTAGACGGAATTCTCCTTTCTACTGGAACCCTCCCATCCCCTCAAAGTAATACATGATGGCTCCAAGAAAGAATAAAGCTTCCAAACCAATCTCTCAAGTTGCATTTTTCAAGCCTTCCCCATATCGAAATAAATCTCAGGGTCCTGGATCTTCTGCCTCTGGGTCGGATCTCCCGCCCACAACTTCATCGCCCATGATGGCTCTATCTTCATCCCAGGATCCCCCCCCCTCTCCTCGCCTTGAAGACAGCGAAGCCTTAACGGTGGGTACCATGAAGCTATTGCTACACCAGTTTAAGGATGAGGTGGCGTCCGAATTTCGCACTATGTTGCAGTCTTGCCAGCGGTCCGTTGAGGAGCTGGGTGAGAGGACCGGACACTTGGAAACTAAGATGGGGGAGGTGGTGGGCTCGCATAATACCTTGATCGATTCCCATGATACTCTTGAAGGGGAGGTGGCGGCCCTGCGGGACAAAGTAGCGGACCTGGAAGACCGCTCCCGCAGAAATAATCTCAAGCTCCGAGGGGTACCAGAATCCGTATCTAATAGCAGCCTGCATGACTACACAATCGAAATATTCAAGAAGCTGCTACCTTCCGCTACATCTGCGGACTTGATATTGGACCGTATCCACAGGGTCCCGAAGGCCCGCAGTGCTCCGGAAGGAGCGTCAAGAGATGTTTTGATGAGAGTCCACTTCTTTCATATCAAGGAATCCCTACTTAAAGCAGCCAGACCTACCTCAGATACGGCGAGTGCTATGGGCCGGCTTCAGCTTTTCGGAGACTTATCGCACTACACCCTCACCAGGAGACGTTCCTTTCAGCCTGTCACCATGGCCCTTAGGAAAGCTGGAATCGTATATAGGTGGGGTTTCCCCACGCGCCTATTGATTGCTAGAGAAGGATCCACGATAGTAGTGTCTTCGGTCGACGACGGCATGAGACTCCTCCACAAATGGAATATAGCTGGAGACCAGGAGCCCAACTCTCCTGACCGCCGACTTCAGCCGGACTGGTCGACGGTTGGGAAGTAGGCCCTTTTCACCGCAATGTTTTCCCTGCCATTGATATCCACTTATAAGACTAGAGTTGTTTCCGTATGATTGTACTGACCTTAGAGCTTATTACAAGTTACATGCCTGGTTATTACATGCTCTATATCCATTAGACTAATATATGGCAGGGTTGTTGAGTTGTTGAGTTGTTGGGTTTTTTTTTTTCTTCTTCCTCTTGTTTCTCCTTAAAGGACGGGATGGTTCCACGGGCTCCCGGACTGGGGTGTATACTCTTCGCTGAGCCCTCTTATTATTATTATTATTATTATTGTTGTATTTACAGTATTGCTCTGGGCCAGTTCCGGGACCCTGTGACTCATTACTAATTAACCCATTATTCCATTCCTAATGACACCCCGTTTATGAGCCATGTGCGATTGTATTTACAATTTACTAATACTATGATTACTTGATTGCGGGTAGGTTGGCCACTAACCTCCCAAATTTGCTTGGTGAGGCGCTGTATGTTTTGGCGCCTTACTATGACTTCGTCTCTACACGAAGTTGACTATCCTTGTTTTGTGTACTCTATTTTTCTCCTCTCTCTCTTTGTCCTCCTTAGTATGTCTCCTTTTGTGTCTCCCCCCCCCCCCCCCCATGACTCTTTTCTCCTTACACATATCTTCAGGGAATTGTACTTATTGATCACATTTCTTGGTTTCAGCGAATGCTCCGCCTCCCGGTTAGTTTATTATGGTTAACTTGGTATCATTGAACGTTAAGGGATTGAACTCCCCACAGAAACGTAAACTGGCCTTATCCTCCTTCTATAAAATGAAGGCGAATGTGGTCGCTATTCAGGAAACCCACTTTAGGAAATTAGACCCCCCTAGATTCTATGATAATAACTTCCCTACCTGCTACATGGCCAATGGCCCCTTAAAAAAAGCCGGAGTGGCTATACTAATATCTAATAATTGCCAATTTACTCTGGAATCCCAAATTGTAGACCCCGAGGGAAGGTATTTAATATTAATCGGAAAGCTGGAAGATTCTGTTGTCACCCTGGCCTCCTGCTATGCACCCAACTCTGGTCAACTCTCCTTCTGTAGGAATCTATTCTCCCTGATACAGAAGCACGCTAAAGGGGCAGTCATGTTATTGGGGGACTTTAATCTAGTTGTAGACCCCACTGTTGATAGATCTCTCCACACCAGAAGTCCCTTAGCTAAATCCAGAACTTCCCCTATTAATACCCTTGGACTTAGACTAGGAGAATACGAACTTTACGATGCGTGGAGAACTAAACATCCTACGGTTAGGGATTACTCCTTTTATTCGCATGTCCACTCCTCATACTCTAGAATTGATCTCGTACTAACTGACAGTGGGTCACTACCGACTATTATGAAAATTAACATACTACCGATGACATGGTCGGACCACTCTCCGATTAAGGTCGTGTGGAAGCTCGAGGCCTGTAGAGTAATCCCGAGTCCTTGGAGACTAGGAAACTTCTTGTTGGGCCATCTAGAAGCTTCATTGGCCATGCAACAAACCTTAAAGGTATTTTTAGAAACTAACAAACCTGAAGACACTTCAGTCTTTAATAATTGGTGCTCTTGTAAGGCTGTAATGCGGGGGGCTGCCATTCAGGCCGCCTCACGACTGAAACGTTCTCAAATTGCCGAACGAGCTGAAGCCGAGAGCGAAGTTGCCAAACTAGAAATAGCACATAAAGCTGACCCACTTAATAAAACTGCCTTTAAGCTTTTGCTGACCGCAAGGGAAAGGGTGAACACTTTCTCTCTGCGAGAAGTACAACGAAACCTCGCTCGACTAAATCAGAGATTCTATGTATTTGGAAATAAGGCAGGGCGTCTCTTGGCGAGGAAACTGAGAGGTAGGCGAGCTAAGGCCAGAATCCACTTTGTTTATTCTCCCACGGGTTCAAGAGTCTCTGATCCATATAGAATAGCAGATACTTTTGCAGAGTATTACTCCCGACTCTATAACTTACAGTCAGACCCTGATACCACCCAACCCATTGAAGCTGAAATTCAGTCATTTCTAAAAAATTTATCCCTACCGACACTGAGCTCCGAGACCTGCCTGTCCCTTGGCTCCCCCTGGACGATGTCTGAACTTGAGGCGGCTATTGATGGTCTTCCACGAGATAAGGCACCGGGCCCAGGCGGTTTTCCATCTAATTTCTACAAAACTTATAAAGCAGACTTGACTCCAGTGTTATTGGCTGTCTTTAACGAGGCATCAGAAGCGGGGAGGTTCCCGAAAGAGATGCTTGAAGCTAGGATAGTGGCTATCCCTAAACCGGGGAAATCTCCCGCATCCGTTCAAAATTACAGACCGATAGCTTTGTTGAATACAGACGTCAAACTTTTCGCTAAGTTAATTGCTAACCGTCTGTGCCCCTTACTGCCTACTCTTATAGCTGCTGACCAGGTTGGCTTCGTCCCGGGCAGGCAGGCCCCGGACAACACCCGGAGAGCTTATAATGTCATTGAATATTGTAATGTTAATAGAACGCCCCTCCTGGTCCTATCATTAGACGCAGAAAAGGCGTTTGATAGGCTACACTGGGGGTACCTAAGATCAGTTCTGGGTAAGTTTGGATTTCAGGGTAGGTTTCTAGATTCCATCTTTGCATTATATTCCACCCCCTCCGCCAAGGTATATGTTAATGGGTGTCTCTCCAGGGGTTTCGAAATTCTAAACGGCACAAGACAAAAGTGCCCCTTATCCCCCCCCTAATTTTCGCTTTGGCTATTGAACCCTTGGCTGAGACTATTAGGACTGACACAGAAGTCTCGGGCCCTGAGATAGGGGGACTGAGTCATAAAATCAGTCTGTTCGCAGATGATATACTAGTATGCTTGACAAACCCCGAATCCTCCCTTATCGGACTCCATGCAATATTAGACAGGTACTCCAGATTGTCATTCTATAAATTGAATACTTCCAAAACGGAAGCCCTACCACTTCATATTCAGCCACATATCCTGGCCTTACTTAAGGATAGATACAGATATGCTTGGCAGGTGAGATCTATCAAATATTTAGGTATACATCTATCGCTTGATAAAGACCTTTACGATTGTAACTACACACCTTTATTTAGCGCCATCGACAAATTGATTAAAGAGTGGTCCCTACATGAAATCTCTTGGCTGGGGCGGGTCTCTGCAACCAAAATGGTACTACTTCCGAAACTCCTCTACCTATTCCGGGCCATCCCCCGCCATTTCCCCAAAGCTCTTAGTGTGAAGGCTAATAAAACGTTATCACACTTTATTTGGAAAGGAGCGAAACCGCGGATCTCTAGGCAGGTTCTTTCATTACCCAAGAGCTTTGGTGGGGTAGCATACCCCAACCTAGATGCATATCACTCTGCATGCCTTCTCAGCCAAGCCCGAGATTGGTTTGTCGTTCATTCCCCCAAACCATGGGTTGTTATCGAAAAAGCCTTCCTAGGACCGATTAATATAACAGACCTATTTCTATTACCTACACAGAGTGTTCCGAAATGGTCAGGCCCTGGGGATGCGATTAGAAGTACACTGAAGATATGGCACTCCGTGGTGGCATTTGACCCAACTATAAAACTACCTGCAGCAGACCTCTCTATCAGAACGGTCGCTTGTAATATCCCTGATCTTATTTTGGACACCTGGATCGACGCTGGAGTTGTGAGACTGAAAGACCTTTTTTTGAATAATGGTTTGATCCCGTTCTCCCAGCTTCAGTCACGGTTTGGGATTTCAAAACATGATTTTTTTAAGTACCTACAGGTACGCCATTGGCTCCAATCGTATGTAAACGAGACTAGAGACCCACTCCCCCTACCTGCCATTATGCTCTCCAGGTTGTCATCCCCCGGTCATAGAGGTGGGATATCCAGGTGGTACCAGTATATTGTCCTTTTGAATAAAAAAGGGAAACTGCCTGCGCAGTTGAAGTGGGAGAGAGATCTCTCTATAGTACTTCGAGAAGAAGAGTGGGATACAATTTCATCACTGTGCTTTAAAATATCTAAATGTCTCCAGCACTCAGAAATGTTCTATAAACTATGCAATAGGGCGTACTTCACCCCGCAGAGGCTTCACCAAATCTGGCCCTCGACTTCCCAGTTATGCTGGAGAAAATGTGGTGGAGAGGGCTCCATTCTACATATTTTTTGGGACTGTCCAGTCCTGGGGCCTCTGTGGACGGAAGTATTCTCGCTTTTGGGGGAACTAGTTGGAACGACAGTGCCATTGGATCCAATGTTGGCCCTATTTCACTACCCTTCTCACACTTTCCTGAGCTGTGACAGATATATCGTAGGACATGTCTTAATATCAGCTAAAGCAGCAATAGGCCAACTGTGGAAATCACAGTCCATACCCCACATTCAGACGGTTATTAATAATACCCATAAGCATTTTCTGTTTGAAACAGCGGGAAGTGTGTATTCTTCTTCCCCCACTTCTATTTATATGAGATGGTTTAAATGGGGTGAACTCCGGGAGAGAAAAGGTCACTCCATAATTTTTAGTGATCCCATTGACACAGCAATTCTACACCCTTCACAACCGGATGATACCTAGTGGTGCAGATGCCCCCCCCTAGCTAACTAACTAAATAGCTACTTATCTCTATGTTACAATATTGGAGTAAGGTGCCCCCCTGATACGCATTCTCTCCTCCCTTTAACTAACCCTCATGTGTCGATGTCCTGTTCTGTCTTCCCCTTTCTACTGCTCTCTCTATTCTATTATTCTTAAGGTTAAAGTTACGATTGATAGTTGAGAGAATTTATGAGCACGATTAGAGAACTGAGTCTCAGGATTCAGAGCTGGTTTATATGATTGTACCTACTGTAACTAGCTCAAAGCTGTATTCATTTTATGACCTTTGATCGTGTACATTTATTTGATTTTTCTTCTCTGTACTTGGAAATTAATAAAAAACTATTATTGAAAAAAAAAAAGATATGAACGGTATCTCGTTCATTAATAAACAAGATCATTCATATCTTTCAGTATTATCACCAAGTGTGTAGGGCCTTTAAATTGCGGCCATAACCTTTTAATTGCTTGACAGAGGATGCTGGGGTCCACATTAGTACCATGGGGTATAGACGGGTCCACTAGGAGCCATTGGCACTTTAAGAATTTGAGAGTGTGGGCTGGCTCATCCCTCTATGCCCCTCCTACCAGACTCAGTTTAGAAAATGTGCCCAGAGGAGATGGTCACAGCTAGGGGAGCTCCATAGGAGTTCTTTTAGTTTTATTATTTTATTTAGAGTTTAGGCACAGGGAGGCTGCTGGCAACAGCCTCCCTGCTTCGAGGGACTAAGGGGAAGGAGTAGTGTCTGCCCTGCGGGGTCTGAGCCACTATCTCTGCTGACAGGACACTGAGCTCCTGAGGGGATCTAACGTTCCCCGCCACAGGGGATCACTCACCCCAGCAGCATGCCGCCACCCCCTTACAGAGCCAGAAGATCAGTGGCGAGTTAGTCACCGGCCCCCCTGGCAAGCGGGGAGCCGGTGTGAAGATGGGGGCAACAGGGTAGGGAACGCAATACTAACTGCGCTCCAGGGCTCAGCAGTACATGGTGTGGCATTGTGAGGGGTGCCCTGAGCCAGCGCCTACACCCTACACTGTCCAGCAAGCCTGTCAGGGTCCCAGGATCGCTGCCAGCACTTTTCCTCAGGCCAGTATAGACTTCAGAAGAGCAGAAAGCAGTGCCATGAAAGGGGGCGGAGCTTCTCCTCAGAGCGGATCCAGCAGCGTTCAGCCCCATTTTCCTGCCTGCAGAAGCGCTGCAGGGAGAGCTGTCCCTCCAAATCAACTCCAGCTATCTTGTATGGTATGGTACCAGGGGGTTGTCGAAGGGGGGGGGGGGGGGGGGGGAGGAGGCAGTGTATATACTGTGTAACCTATTAAGGTGCACAGTAAGCACTGGATAGTGGGTTTTCCTATACCTTGAAGCACTGTGTGTGGGTTGGCTCCAATCTCTGTGGCTCTCTTGGCATTCTTAGGGGGGAAACTCTGTCTGCGCGTGTCTGCGCGTGTGTGTGTGTGTGTGTGTGTGTGTGTGTGTGTGTGGTGTTTGTTGTCTCCATAAAACTATGTCCAGGGACTCTGTGTCATATGCTGCAGAGGATAATTCCTCTCAGGATGATCCCATTGCATGTAATCAGGGTTGCACTGTTTTAGCGCAGGTCCCTGCAAGGGAGCCTGAGTGGTTAGCCTCTCTTAAAAGTATGATTTCTCAGATTTCTAATAGGGTTGCACAAAATGAGACTGCAACTCAGGTTTTACAGAACTCTATGGCAGTTTGGTCCTGTTCTGTTCCCTCAGGGCCCCCTAACGTACATTATCAAAATAGTGCTCTTGTCCAGATTATGCAAGATGAAATGGATACTGACTCTGACACGGCAGACGGTGATGGGAATGTGCTGCGGGGGGCGGCATCTCTTGCAAAAGGGGTGCAGTTGATGATTGAGGCCATTAGAGATGTGTTTAATATTGCTGATACAACACCGGAGCAGGTTGAGGAGGCTTACTTCATTGACAATACAAACCTCGCTAACCTTCCCTGCGTCTAAGGAATTAAACGCTATATTTGAGAAAACCTGGAGAAAAAAATTCAGATCCCTAGAAAGGTTCTGGTTGCTTTTCCTTTTCCTGAGAAGGATAGGAAAAAATGGGAAAACCCACCCATAGTGGACGCATCTGTTTCCAGACTCTCAATAAAGGTGGTTTTAACTGTTCCAAGATCTACCGCATTAAAAGAACAGGCTGATAGCAAAATTAACACTACGTTCAAATCCATATACACGGCTTCAGGGGCGATATTACGTCCTACTTTTGCCTGTGCATGGATTTCGAAGGCTATAGTAAAGTGGTCAGGCACGTTACTTGAAGATTTGGATACAATGGATAAAAGTGACATTGAATTGTTTTTATATAACATACATGATTCTGCAGGATTTATGGTGGAATCCATGAAAGACCTGGGTTCGATGGCTGCAGGGATATCTTCCATGTCTGTCTCAGCTCGTAGAGGACTTTGGCTGCGCCAGTGGTCTGCCGACGCAGAATCCAGGTGAGGTGTGGAGAACCTACCCTACACAGGTCAGGCTCTCTTCGGGGAAGCGTTGGATGCGTGGATTTCTATGGCAACCGCGGGTAAGTCACCTTTTCGTCCCTCAGCGGCGCTGGCTACGAAGAAACAGTTTTCTTCAGCTACATCACAGTCCTTTCGGGCTGCTAAAACAAGAAAGGCCAAGCCGTCTAACACCTTCTTTAGAGGAGGTCGGACAAAATCCAAGAAACCTGCTGCTGCGGGTTCCCAGGAACAGAAGTCTGCTTCGGGTACATCAAAATCCTCAGCATGACGGTGGACCGCGCAGCCTGTAGATAGGGCTGGTAGGGGCGAGGCTCAGACGTTTCAGCCACGTCTGGGTGTCGTCCGGCCTGGACCCCTGGGTGCAGGATATTGTGTCTCAGGGGTACAGGCTGGAGTTTCAAGATCTACCACCTCACCTATTCTTCAACTCAGGCTTGCCAGTTTTGCTGGCAGACAGGGCTATCCTACAGGAAGAATTCCAAAAGTTGGTGGAGTCACAGGTCATTGTACCAGTTCCACCTCATCTGCAAAACAAAGGTTACTATTCGAACCTTTTAGTGGTACCGAAACCGGATGGTTCGGTCAGGCACATTTTTAACTTGAAAATCGCTAAATCCCTTTCTGAAGGAGTTCAAAATAGAGTCTCTGAGGACGGTGATATCAGGTCTGGAGGAGAGGGAATTTCTGGTATCCCTGGATATCAAGGATGCACACCTCCACATTCCGATTTGGCCGCCGTATCAGGCTTTTCTCCGTTTCGCACTGTTAGACAGTCATTTTCAGTTCCAGGCTCTGCCATTCGGCCTCTCCACGGCACCGAGAGTGTTCACCAAGGTGATGGCGGAGATTATGGTTGTGCTCCGCCGACAGGGGGTGAATATAATCCCATATATGGACGATCTACTAATAAAGGCATCGTCCAAGGACAAGCTGTTGTAGTCCATTGTTCTCACGACTCATCTGCTCAGGGAACACTGTTGGATCCTGAATCTTCCAAAATCATATTTGGAGCTGACCAGGAGGTTGTCTTTTCTGGGAATGATCCTCGACACAGAAGTGCAGAGGGTGTTTCTTACGGAGGAGAAAGCGTTGGTGATACAAACAATGGTCCGGGTTGTCCTGAAGCCAGCCCCGGTTTCGGTTCATCAGTGCATTCGCCTTCTGGGGACGATGGTGGCCTCTTACGAGTCTCTACAGTATGGGAGGTTTCATTCTAGGCCCTTCCAACTGGATCTCCTGGACAAGTGGTCGGGATCTCATCTACACATGCACCAGAGAATATGTCTGTCGCCAAAGGCCAGGATTTCACTCCTCTGGTGGCTGCAACTGCCTCACCTTCTGGAGGGCCGCAGGTTCGGGATTCAGGATTGGATCCTTCTAACCACGGATACAAGTCTCCGGGGTTGGGGCGCAGTCACGCAGGGGGAAACCTTCCAAGGAAGGTGGTCAAGTCTGGAAGCCGGCCTACCAATAAACATTCTGGAATTAAGAGCAGTCTACAACGGTTTTCTCCAAGCGGCCCATCTTTTGCGAGATCGAGCCATTCAAGTGCAGTCGGACAATGTAACGACAGTGGCTTACATAAGCAGACAGGGCGGAACAAAAAGCAGAGCTGCAATGTCAGAGGTAACAAGAATCATCCTCTGGGCAGAAAAACATGCGTTGGCGCTGTCAGCAATCTTCATCCCGGGAGTAGACAACTGGGAAGCAGACTTCCTCAGCAGACACGATCTCCATCCGGGGGAGTGGGGACTCCATCCAGAGGTGTTCAGGGAGGTAACAGATCTTTGGGGTGAACCTCAAATAGACATGATGGCCTCTTGTCTCAAGAAGCTTTGGCGTTATTGTTCCAGGTCGAAGGACCTGCAAGCCGTGGCAGTGGACGCCCTAGTGACTCCGTGGGTGTTCCAGTCTGTGTTCGCGTTTCCTCCAAGAGTTCTAAAACTACGTTTGACGGCATGGAGGTTGAACGGCAGATATTAGCTTGGAAGGGCATTCCGAACAAGGTTATTCCTTCCCTGATACAGGCTAGGAAAGGAGTAACGTCTAACCATTACCATCGTATTTGGAAAAAATATGTATCTTGGTGTGAGTCCAAGAAATTTCCTATGGTAATTTTAACTGGGACGGTTTCTCCTCTTCCTGCAAGCAGGTGTGGATATGGGCCTGAGGTTGGGATCCGTAAAGGTCCAGATTTCGGCCCTATCCATTTTCTTCCAGAAACAGTTGGCTTCCATCCCAGAGGTTCAGACTTTTCTGAAAGGGGTTCTGCACATCCAGCCTTCCTTTGTGCCGCCTACGGCACCATGGGATCTTAACGTGGTGTTACAGTTCCTCCAATCGGATTGGTTCGAACCTCTACCGGAGGTGGAGGTCAAATTTCTCACGTGGAAGGCTGTCACTTTGTTGGCCTAAGCTTCTGCTAGACGTGTGTCGGAGTTGGGGGCTGTCTTGTTAAAGCCCCTACTTGATCTTCCATGAAGATAGAGCTGAGCTCCGTACACATCAGCAGTTCCTTCCAAAAGTTTGAGTCGGCTTTTCATATCAACCAACCTATTATGGTGCCAGTTGCTACTGACTCCTCAATTCCGTCAAAGTCCTTGGATGTTGTAAGGGCTCTGAAAATCTATGTGAAGAAGACTGCTTGTCACAGAAAATCGGACTCTCCGTTTGTCCTGTATGATCCCAAGAAACTTGGGTGTCCTGCTTCTAAGCAGACAATCTCTCACTGGATCAGGTTCACTATCCAGCATGCGTATTCTACGGCAGGATTGCCGTGTCCTACGTCTGTTAAGGCCCACTCTACTCGTAAGGTGGGTTCTTCCTGGGCGGCCCGGGGTGTCTCTGCTTTACAGCTTTGACGAGCGGCTACTTGGTCTGGGTCGAACACGTTTGCAAAGTTTTACAAGTTCGATACTTTGGCCTTGGAGGACCTGAAGTTTGGTCAATCAGTTCTGCAGGAGCCTCCGCGCTCTCCCTCCCGTTCTGGGAGCTTTGGTACATCCCCATGGTACTAATGTGGACCCCAGCATCCTCTAGGACATAAAGAGAAAATATATAGGTAGGACGACAAGACAGCTCAAAACAAGAATCAGCGAGCATATTTACAATATAAAACGAGGCTATGAAGACCATTCACTGTGCAAACATTTCAAAGACTACCATAATAAGGACCCCCGCTCATTAAAATTTTTAGGGATACAAGAGGTACAACACAATTGGAGAGGGGGGACTACACAGAGAGGATTAACACCATCGAGTTATGATGGATGTACGAACTTAAGACACTGACCCCACACGGTCTGAACAAAGACAACAAAGTAAAATCCATCGTTTGCAGAAAAAGACATTAGTCCTAATATTTACTGAGATCTGTAGTAAAGTTTTACCACATGGTTTTAAGATCCAATATCCCATTACGGCATGTGAAACCATATATACATGGATGTATCATCATATATGTGTACATGGTTTATGTTTCAGACTCATTTATACAGAAACATTTAGAGTGTGATACACAACATCTGTTTTTAACAAAATACTAGCGAACAAAACTTGCTATGACACAGAGATAATAAGTACCTAAATTACCATAAGGAATTATATTACGCAGGGAGCTGTACCCTTTAGCATTTGACAGCAAGATTACCATTAGGAACAATGTTGTATGATATCCATTTATTGCATGTTTATGTACATTCATGCACATGTATATACTTTTATATGCATCTATATTTACATAGAGTTTTGTTGTCATGCATTTTATTTATTCAATCCCATTGAACATGGACGTGGGACTGTAGTTTACCAAACTAACCTGGTTTTAGCCTTAAATGGAAGGCTAGAATTCCTAAGATTGACAGTATCATGGACCAATCAGTGACTGAACCAGATGGACCAATGGGAGGGTAGAACTCCCAAGACTGACAGCATCACTGACCAACCTGGAACTTAATTAGATGGACCAATAGGAAATGCACTCTTTGAGACCTGCAGAAGGTGGGGTATTTGAAATGAAACCCTTTATAAAGAGCACCCACGGAGAGGACATGCAAAGACTCCCAGAGGAAGGCCCCTAGTGGGCTGAAATGCGTTGGAGAGACACACATTGGAAACCACCTCGACAAAAGTACAGGACCCGTGCACGGGAGAAAGACAGGACACTAGGCTGAGAACGCGTGATCGAGAACTCCGCTAACAAACACTACAAGGCGACACCAGAGGAAGAAGCCGGTGACGGGAGGCCATTATCGGCGGTGACAGGTGAGCAGAGTCAACTTCCCTACACGGCAGGGGGGGCGGTCAGCGGTTCATTGAGCCGCGACTGTTCTTCATCCACCGTGTAGACGTTTCTTGCCTCCACGGCTGACTGACATCTGGTGAGCGTCCGTACACTGACGCGTCACTGGTGTTCAGGGCCGGGGTGGCTTGATTAGTCCCCCGTCCAGACAGTTCGTGCTTCAGCGGCTGACTGAGATCCAGCGAGCGTCCGTACACCGAAGCACCGCCGGAGTTCAGAGCCGAGGCAGCCTAACTAGTCCCCGGGGGGGGGGGGGCAGTTTGACAGACCCTATCCGTACGGCGGGGGAACACGGCGAGCATTGCACACAGCCGCTGCCGTGATACACTCCCTGCCGAGACAGGTCCCTGCTTACACAGCACACGATCACCCAGGGAGCGCTGGTGAACCGGCGCCCTGCAGGGGAACGGTGCTGCAATAGGGCGGACCAGTCCGGAGGGTATTGCTCCCAACACACACCCGGTCAATACCCACCGAACACCGTGAAGAACTACTCCCATAAGGTATACCTAAGTGCAAGTAGCTACTCGGACGAGCGGGACGCCGCCGTCCGAAGGACATTCCAGACTGTGTTTCCCTTAGTCTCTTTGGTCACTCACCAAGGGTCAGGTACCGCTCACATTACCGTGTTGACCAGGAGGTTAATATCACTTGTTGCGTGACATTATACTCTAATTTACTTTACTTTTAATTTATTTGCAGAATTAACTGCATTTAATCCTTACGTTACTTATATTTCTCATTTGTTTGGAAGATCTATGTCATTAATTACTTTTTGAATTGATCAGTAAAGATTTATTACATATATTGTGCAAGGTCCATATTTCTACACATTGGCCATTTTCCTATTGTAGATATAGGAGACACCGACACAACGAATAGGGCTGAGCGCAGCACTTAATCACCAATTACTGTTTATAGCAGGGCTGGCCAAACCGGTCCTCGAGATCTACCAACAGTTCATGTTTTCCAGACCTCCTGGAGATCTGTAGAATTTTCAGTTAGGAATGAATGCAGCACATCTTCATTAGTAGTGATTACACCTGTGCACCAGCTAGGTGGTCTGGAAAATGTGAACTGTTGGTAGATCTCGAGGACCGGTTTGGCCAGCTCTGGTTTATAGGTTAGTCACCTAAGTGCTGCAGCTAGCCCGAACAGGTACTCGGTGCGCAGAGTCACAAACTTTCTGTACTATTTCTGACTAGGCATCTGCAGCAAGAGTTCTTTATGGGATTGATCGATATCAGGCAAGATAGGGATGCCAGGGCACAACACTTATTTGATCAAGTACTGACATCTCATCAACAGACAGGGGACAGCATCAATTTCTGTGACACATTCCTGCAATTAGAGAAATTGATTGACAAGGAAACGAGGTTATGGTGGGACACACATACCTTAAAGTGGTACGCTCAAAATAACATCATACCCAAAGGATTACGGATAAAGAAAGTACCGACACACAATAGAGAGGATTTAGAATTCACGAGGAAATGGGAACACATCTTGACTGAATGTTCGACCAGATTGATTCAATTACTGATAGATCTTAACACGCACCAGCTTAAGACACTCGAGCCAGAGATTGAGACTCTAGACAAATCATTAGAACCATATAAACAAGAGGTAGAATTCAAGGCTTTATCAGACTTGAACACCACAAGGATTTTGAAAAGGGAAAGTAGACTAATAGAAATCAAAAAGAAGAAAATACTCAGAGATAAGTTGGGTCCAAGGAAACCATATCACAAAACAAAAAGAGTAGATACATTGCAACAGAAGACGAGGGAGAAAACATTTATTCGACAGAAAGAACCACTTCTAAAGACGAACACCCCAATTTGCAAGAAACTTAACCTCACCTATCAACAGTACATGACTAAGATACACCACGGTCCCACACAAACGATTGGAACAGACGCAACCCTCCGTAGATACTACATTAGACGACACAGAGACAGAATTATCATTCTCTATCTATGAGATTGAGGATAACCTACAGTACGAGAATTTAGCCAGATTATCACTAGAAGAAGGCTGGCTGAACAGTAGTAATACTAATTTCTTTGTCACCGACAGAATACAAAAGGATAGGCAGGTCTTGGAGACAAAAGGTGAAGATAGCTCCAACAAGGACAAGCCAGATAGCAAGAGAGAGACACATACCGCAATATTGCCACCACAAAAGACATCTCCCACAAAATGTGCTACTCAGATTTCTTTTTTTAGGGGTCAGTCAACTGGAGCAACACGACACACAGACCAACAGTACCCCCCTTGAAAGGGGGAAAAAGGAAACTAGAAGAACAAGGAGAGTATGTAGGGGGGAGAAAAGAACAAAAACCACCACACACTGACAATAGAAGAACTTGGGAAAGGCATCTTCAACCTTAGCGACACTCCACTTTCAGAGGAACACTTAAGACTACTTGACAAAGGATTAAAATTCGCCCCCACTAAGAAGTTAGACAAATTTCATACCTACTTAGACCTGCACAGATTTGCACGTAAACTGACTCTTAAAAAGTATTTTGCATCGTCCACTCCAGCAGCCATACGCAATGAGGAGTGTACGGACAACTTTAGACACACACACAGCTCAAACCTCCCTCACAGTTTTACCCCAGTCATTTACAAGGACCACAGATCAGTGCTTTTGTGAAGATGGTAGAGAAAGACATTGAGAATTTAACTTTCAAAAAACCATACACGAATATGTCTAAACAAGAATGCATTGCACTAAAAGAATTACAGGACAACAATGCAATTATAGTGAAACCAGCGGACAAAGGAGGGGGAATAGTCATCTTGAATAAAACAGAATATTTAAAAGAAGCACATAGGATTCTAGACGACACTCAAACATACAAGAAACTCAAACAGGACCCTACAAACATTTTCCAGAAACAACTCGAGACACATCTTCAGAAGGGCCTAGGGGCAGGTATTCTTAACAAACAGGAATATCAATTCATACAGACACAACATCCAATCATTCCAGTGTTCTATTATCTGCCCAAAATTCATAAAAACAGCACCAACCCACCGGGAAGACAGATCATTTCAGGGATAGGTTCACTTACATCCAACTTATCACAGTATCTAGACTCATTTTTGCAGCCATATGTACTGAAACAACGCTCCTACTTGAGAGACACAACGCATATACTGAACCGTCTACAAGAAGTAGTTTGGGATGAAAATACTTGGCTGGTGACCACAGATATTACATCACTGTATTCAGCCATAGACCATGATCAGGGTATTGAGAGTATTGAATACCACTTAGAACAGGACCAAGATCTCACACCGCTACAACGTAGTTTTATCATTGACAGCATAACCTTTATACTGAAGCATAATTACGTATGGTTTGAGGGCATCTACTACTTACAGACTACGGAAACAGCAATGGGCACGAGATTTGCCCCAAGCTACGCCAATCTCTTTATGAGCTGGTGGGAGGACCATTACATCTGGCCCGAGGTGGGGCTTGGGGAGAATCTCGTGCTCTGGACTAGATACATTGACAATATATTTTTCGTCTGGCGGGGGGATGAATGTACTCTTACGGATTTTCTCACACACATGAACACCAATAACAATAATTTGAAATTTACCACCCATTACAGCAAATCCAACGTAGAGTTCTTAGATCTCAACATCTTTATTGATAGTGGGAGCATACAGACCAACACATTCAGGAAAACTGTCTATGTTAACAGCTTCATTTTATCCTCCAGTGGACACCACCCAAGCTGGCTCAAAACAATTCCAAAGGGACAGTTTACCAGACTAAGAAGAAATTGCTCAAGAGTAGGTGACTATAGGACACAAGGGAGCGAACTTGCGAAAGGTACGAGAACAGGCTAGTAGAAGAGGCTTTTAAAGAGGTCGAGGAAACAGACAGGACTAAGCTACTTGAGTATAGAAACAAGGACAAGACAACAGGGATGCAAGAGATCAAATTCATAACAAACTATTCATAACAAGCACCATTATTGCAAAACATCTTAAAGAAACATTGGCCTTTATTGTTGGAGGATGAATCCTTAGGAGAGCATATACAGGCAAGACCTAAGGTCGTTTACAGGAAGGCACCCGATCTAAAACAAAAATTAGTCCACAGCCATATTCCACCTAAGAAAACAACGCAGTTGACCATTAACAACACTACACCAAAAAAGGGCTTTTATCACTGCGGTACATGCATGGGGTGTAGGAATTCAAGAACGATCAGTACTAAACCACAATTGGGATTCAAATCCAACAATACAGACAGTGTACACGACATAAGGGATAGGATCACGTGCACCACCAAAGGGGTCATATACGCCTGCTTGGAACAATATATCAATATATAGGTAGGACGACAAGACAGCTCAAAACAAGAATCAGCGAGCATATTTACAATATAAAACGAGGCTATGAAGACCATTCCCTGTCCAAACACTTCAAAGTCTACCATAATAAGGACCCCCGCTCATTAAAATTTTTTAGGGATACAAGAGGTACAACACAATTGGAGAGGGGGGACTACACAGAGAGGATTAACACCATCGAGTTACGATGGATGTACGAATTAAGACACTGACCCCACACGGTCTGAACAAAGACAACGAAGTAAAATACATCGTTTGCAGAAAAAGACATTAGTCCTAGTATTTACAGAGATCTGTAGTAAAGTTTTACCACATGGTTTTTAGATCCAATATCCCATTACGGCATGTGAAACCATATATACATGGATGTATCATCATATATGTGTACATGGTTTGTTTCCGACTCATTTATACAGAAACATTTAGTGTGATACACAACATCTGTTTTTAACAAAATGCTAGCGAACAAAACTTGCTACGACACAGAGATAATAAGTACCTAAATTACCATAAGGAATTATATTACGCAGGGAGCTCTACCCTTTAGCATTTGACAGCAAGATTACCATTAGGAACAATGTTGTATGATATCCATTTATTGCACATGTTTATGTACATTTATGCACATGTATATACTTTTATATGCATCTATATATACATAGAGTTTTGTTGTCATGCATTTTATTTATTCAATCCCATTGAACATGGACGTGGGACTGTAGTTTACCATACTAACCTGGTTTTAGCCTTAAATGGAAGGCTAGAATTCCTAAGATTGACAGTATCATGGACCAATCAGTGACTGAACCAGATGGACCAATGGGAGGGTAGAACTCCCAAGACTGACAGCATCACTGACCAACCAGGAACTTAATTAGAAGGACCAATAGGAAATGCACTCTTTGAGACCTGCAGAAGGTGGGGTATTTGAAATGAAACCCTTTATAAAGAGCACCCATGGAGAGGACATGCAAGACTCCCAGAGGAAGGCCCCTAGTGGGCTGACATGCGTTGGAGAGACACACATTGGAAACCACCTCGACAAAGTACAGGACCCGTGCACGGGAGAAAGACAGGACACTAGGCTGAGAACGCGTGATCGAGAACTCCACTAACAAACACTACAAGGCAACACCAGAGGAAGAAGCCGGTGACGGGAGGCCATTATCGGCGGTGACAGGTGAGCAGAGTCAACTTCCCTACATGGCGGGATGGACGGTCAGCGGTTCATTGGGCCGCGACTGTTCTTCATCCCCCGTGCAGACGTTTCTTGCCTCCACGGCTGACTGACATCTGGTGAGCGTCCGTACACTGACGCGTCACTGGAGTTCAGGGCCGGGGTGGCTTGATTAGTCCCCCGTCCAGACAGTTCGTGCTTCAGCGGCTGACTGAGATCCGGCGAGCGTCCGTACACCGACGCGCCGCCGGAGTTCAGAGCCGAGGCAGCCTGACTAGTCCCTGGGGGGGCAGTTTGACAGACCCTATCCGTACGGCGGGGAACATGGCGAGCGTCGCACACAGCCGCTGCCATGATACACTCCCTGCCGAGAAAGGTCCCTGCTTACACAGCACACTATCACCCAGGGAGCGCTGGTGAACCGGCGCCCTGCAGGGAAACGGGGCTGCAATAGGGCGGACCAGTCCGGAGGGTATTGCTCCCAACACACACCCGGTCAATACCCACGAACACCGTGAAGAACTACTCCCATAAGGTATACCTAAGTGCAAGTAGCTACTCGGACGAGTGGGCCGCCGCCGTCCGAAGGACATTCAAGACTGTTTCCCTTAGTCTCTTTGGTCACTCACCAAGGGTCCGGTACCGCTCACATTACCGTGTTGACCAGGAGGTTAATATCACTTGTTGCGGGACATTATACTCTAATTTACTTTTAATTTATTTGCAGGATTAACTGCATTTAATCCTTACGTTACTTATATTTCTCATTTGTTTGGAAGATCTATGTCATTAATTACTTTTTGAATTGATCAGTAAAGATTTATTACATATATTGTGCAAGTTCCATATTTCTACACATTGGCCATTTTCCTATTGTATATATAGGAGACACCCACACAACGAATAGGGCCGAGCGCAGCATTTAATCACCAATTACGGTTTATAGCTTAGTCACCTAAGTGCTGCAGCTAGCCCGAACAGGTATACTCGGTGCGCAGAGTCACAAACTTTCTGTATTATCTTTCTATTGTTTAAAACGGTTGTTTATATATATTCTAATTAAATGTGCAACTTTTCATTCGATCCATCTATTTTTAATTCAATTATTAGCGCAACAACACCTAGTTGTGCCCGATTTTCATCTTGGTTAATCTACTCACCATTGAAACCAGGCCCTTCTTGGCCAACATGGTAAGATAGTTATTACCTCTGCCTTTTCTTCTCCAATTTTCATTGGAAGACTTGGGAAGACGTAACAGAGATTGAAACTCCATTTTTGTACCAGTGCATACACGCCTTTTGTCCCAGGTACCTGATGACTTGAGAAAAACTATGGCACCTTTTTGTTTGTATTTGTCGCCATTAAATCTATTTCTGAACAATCAAACCTGTCAACAACTGCTTGAAATATCTGTTCTTAATTCCCACTCGCCTGGCGATAGCTCGTCTTCTCAAAAAAATATGCCACAAAGTTCTGTTTTCCTGACACGTGTAGTGCTGATATGGAGAGAAGACACTTTTCTCCCCAGTGCATAATTTTTGCTAAGTCTGTCATAAGACTGACTTTTCGTGCCTCCTTGGCGATTTATGTATGTTACTACAGTCATGTTGTCTGAGAATATTCTCAGATGAGATCCTGATTTGATCTTGGAAATAATAGGAATTTAATTACCTACCCGTAAATCCTTTTCTTGTAGTCCGTAGAGGATACTGGAGTTCACATTAGTACCATGGGTCCAGTAAGAGCCATGGGCACTTTGAGAAATTAATAGTGTGGGCTGGCTCCTCCCTCTATGCCCCTCCTACCAGACTCAGTCTAGAAACTGTACCTGAAGAGATGTACATACTTCGAGAGAAGGATTTAACTGAATAGTGGCGATATTCGAACCAGCACACACAAACAAGAGGAAAGCCAAGCTAACCCAATTTGAACCGAGACAGCAACGGCTAAACCAACAACAATACTTAAGCAAATAACAGTGCAGAAAAACAAAGCACTGGGCGGGCAACCAGTATCCTCTACGGACTACGAGAAAAGGATTTACCAGTAGGTAATTAAATTCCTATTTTCTCTTATGTCCTAGAGGATACTGAGGTCCACATTAGTACCATGGGGATGTTGCAAAGCTCCCAAACAGGGTGGGTGAGTGCTGAGGTTCCTGCAAAACTGATTGATGAAACTGAAGGTCATCAGAGGCCAAAGTATCAAACTTGTAGAACCTAGCAAACGTGTTCGAACCTGACCATGTAGCTGCTCGGCACAGCTGTAAAGCCGAAGACACCCCGGGCAGCCTCCCAGGAAGAACCCACCAACCTAGTAGAGTGGGCATGTACTTTAGGAACCGGCAATCCTGCCATGAATAAGCATGCTGGATAATAAGCCTGATCCAGCAAGCAATAGCCTGCTTTGAAGCAGGGCACCCAATTTTCTTGGGATCATAGAAAACAAACAGCGAGTCAGATTTCCTGTGACGAGCTGTCCGCTTCACATAGATCTTCAAAGCCCTTACAACATCCAAGGTCTTTGAGGTAGCAGAGATGTCAGTAAGTACCGGAACCACAATAGGTTGGTTGATATGAAATGCAGACACCACCTTAGGAAGAAATTGTTGACGAGTTCTGAGTTCAGCTCTATCTTCATGAAAAATCAAATAGGGGTTCTTGAGAGACAACGCCCCCAGTTCCGACACATGCCTTGCAGAAGCTAAGACCAACAGTGTAACGGTCTTCCACGTAAGAAACTTTACATCAACCTCCTGTAAAGGCTCAAACCAGTCCGACTGTAGGAACTGCAACACCACATTAAGATCCCAAGGTGCCCTGGGAGGCACAAAGGGCGGTTGGATGTGCAGAACCCCCTTCAAGAACGTCTGAACCTCAGGGAGGGAAGCCAATTGTTTCTGGAAGAAAATAGATAAGGCCAAAATCTGGACCTTCAAGGAACCCAAACATAGGCCCACATCCACACCAGACTGTAGAAAAAGGAGAAAACGTCCCAGCTGAAATTCCACTGTAGGAAATTTCCTGTTTTCACACCACAAGACATATTTTTTCCAAATACGGTGGTAATGTTTAGACGTTACCCCTTTCCTGGCTTGGATCAGGGTTAGAATGACCTTGTCCGGAATGCCTTTCCGGGCTAAAATTTGACTCTCAACTTCCATGCCGTCAAATGTAGCCGTGGTAAGTATTGATAGCCGAACGGCCCCTTTTGTAGAAGATCCTCTCAAAGAGGTAGAGGCCACGGGTCTTCTAGGAGCATCTCCAGTAGATCCACATACCAGGCCCTTCTTGGCCAATCCGGAGCAAAGAGAATTGCTTGAACCTTTTTCCTTTTTTATGCTTTTGAGAATTCTTGTGATCAATGGAAGAGGTGGAAACATGGAAACCCTCTGGAAGACCCATGGAGTCACCAAAGCGTCCACTGCCATTGCTTGTGGGTCCCTCGACCTGGAACAATACTGCTTTAGCTTCTTATTGAGATGAGAGGCCATCATGTCTATTTGTGGAATTCCCCACCGACGAGTTATGGACTCGAACAGCTGCGGGTGAAGGCCCCATTCTCCCAGGTGGAGGTAGTGTCTGCTGAAGAAGTCCGCTTCCCAGTTGTCTACTCCCAGAATAAAGATTGCCGACAGTGCCACTGCGTGTCTTTCTGTCCAGAGGAGAATTTTTGTTACCTCTGACATTGCTGCACTGCTTCGTTCCGCCGTGTCGGTTTATGTACGTTACTGCCGTCACAATGTCCGACTGAACCTGAATGGCTTGATCTAGAAGATGATGCGATGCCTGTAGAAGGGCGTTGTATATGCCCTTAGTTCCAGAATGTTGATTGGAAGAATGGCTTCCTGACTTGACCATTGTCCTTGGAACTGTTCCCCCTGGGTGACTGCTCTCCAACCTCTGAGGCTTGCATCTGTGGTTAGCAGAATCCAATTTTGAATCCCGAACCTTTGACCCTCGGTCAGGTGAGAAGTCTGAAGCCACCACAGAAGAGAAACACTGGCTTTTGGCGACAGACGTATCCTCTGGTGCATGTGAAGATGCGATCCGGACCATTTGTCCAGCAGATCCAGCTGGAAGGGCCTCGCATGAAACCTTCCGTACTGCAGAGCCTCATAAGATGAGACCATCTTCCCCAGAAGGCGAATGCATAGATGCACCGATATCCAGGCTGGTTTTAGAACATCCCGCACCATCGACTGGATTACCAATGCCTTTTCCAACGGAAAGGAATACCTTCTGTTCTTCCATATCCAGTATCATCCCCAGGAATGGAAGCCTCCGTGTCGGTTCCAGGTTGGATTTTGGTAGGTTCAGAATCCATCCGTGATCCTGAATTAATCAGGTTGAGAGGGCAATGCTGTCCAACAACATTTCTCTGGAAGGCGCTTTTATCAGCAGGTCGTCCAGGTACGGTATTATGTTCACTCCATGCTTGCGGAGGAGAAACATCTCTGCCATTACCTTGGTGAATACCCTTGATGCCGTGGAGAGGCCAAATGGCAGGGCCTGAAACTGGTAGTGACAGTTCTGTAGTGCAAACCTTAGATAAGTCTGATGAGGTGGCCAAATCGGAATATGAAGGTACTCATCCTTGATATCCAGAGACATCAGAAATTCCCCCTCCTCCAGACCTGAGATCACCGCTCTCAGAGACTCCATCTTGAACTTGAACACCCTTATACGGGTTCAGTGATTTGAGGTTTAAAATGGGCCTTACCGAACCGTCCGGTTTCAGTACCACAAACAGGATGGAGTAGTAACCCTTGTTGTGTAGGTGAAGTGGAACTGGGGCAATGACCTGAGTCTGTACCAGTTTTTGAATTGGTGCCTGTAAAATCGTACTTGGTTCTGGAGAAGCTGGTAAGCCTGATTTGAATAATCTGTGATGTGGGAGTTCCTGAAACTCCCGTCTGTATCCCTGGGTGATAAGGTCTGGGACCCAGGGATCCTGGCAAGATGTTGCCCAAATGTCACTGAAATAACATACGAGCTCCCACTTGCCTGTCTTCCAGGCAATGCGGACCACCGTCATGCTGAAGGCTTTGAGGAAGCAGACCCGGAGGTCTGTTCCTGAGAACCTGCAGCTGCTGGTTTTCTGGGTTTACCTCTTTTACCTTTGAAGGCTGTAGAAGAACCTTTGGATCTGCCTTTGAATTTCGCTCTCCGAAAGGACTGCAGAGTTGGAGCAGAGTAGGTTTTCCTAGCTGGGGGTGCTGCAGAAAGAAGGTACATAGACTTAACCGCCATAGCTTTGGATATCAACTTATCCAGTTCATCCCCAAACAGGACCTCCTCTGTGAAAGGTAGATTTTCCACTCCTTTCCTGGAGTCTGCATCCACAGTCCACTGGCGTAGCCACAATCTCCTGCGTGCTGAGACTGCCATGGCAGTAGTGCGTGTGTGGAGCAAAACTATTTCCTTTAAGACCTACACCATAAAATAAACAGACGTTTGGATATGCTGCAGGAGTAAAACTATCTCCCCCCTGGCTAAGGTACCCAAATTGTCAATTAGGTTACCTGACGATTTTGCGATGGCTCTAGTAAAACATGCGCAAGCAATAGTGGGCCTCCCCCGCCAACATGTATAGCGATTTGAGAGTGTTCTCAATTTTGCGGTCAGCTGTGTCTTTTAAGGATGCAGCCCCAGGCACAGGTAAGACAATCTTACGTGACAACCTAGATACCGTTGCGTCGACAATCGGTCGGGTCTTTCTATTTTCCAGGGGAAAGGGAAGGGATGTAATCAATCTTTTAGGGATCTGAATTTTTTTTGTCAGGGTTAGCCCAAGTTTCTTCAAACAGGGCATTCAATTCCTTTGATGCAGGAAAAGTAGCCAAGGATTTCTTTTTACATTAAAAAAGGATTCCTCCTCCACCTCTGCTGTCTTGTCAGGAATGTGCAAGACATTTCTGATAGCCTCTATCAAGGCCTGTATGCCCTGTGATAAGACAGCATCCCACCCGCTCACATCCGCCTCACCCTCCTCTGGATCTGATGTATCATCATCAGTGTCCTCCTGCATGAACTGGGCCAGAGAACGCTTTTGTGGGCAAATGGCAGGGGTTTGAGACACTGGTATGGGAACTGAATCTCTATTCATCAGGTCATCCACAGACTGTCTTAAAATTTGCATCTCTTTCTCATTATTGGATAATTTAGTTGAAATATTCAAAATCATCCCTTTAAATTGTTTTTATTGGGTAGATGAGATACAATACATATATAGACGTCAACTAGGTATAACAGAGAACTTACATGGTCGTCTGAGTACAATAAACATCCCACTCAGGGAGATCCTTAAACCAAAACGAGCAAGTTCTGGAGAGCTTATAGTCTCAAACAAGAGGGAGCAAGAAAGAAGATAGGTAAGAAGGAAATATAGTTCTAGAAGCGGGTATATTCAAGAGGAAAGCAACAAAATAAGATGATTCTGCGGAGGGGGTTGGGGAAGGCTCGTCCGGTCCCGCTCAGAGAATATGAGGTTGTGGATATCGTTTAAAACTAGCGGTATGACTGGGCCCTGTTAAAGGAAGGGAGGAGACGTCTTATAAAAGGACGTCCACGGTTCCCAAGTCTTAAGAAAAGTCTCAGAGGATCCCTTCAGGATGCTAGTGATGTGTTCCATGGTATATATGTGCCAAATTTTCCCTATAATTTCTCCCATAGCAGGGACCTCTGGGGATTTCCAATACGTTGCAATGGCACATCTAGATGCGAGAACCATGTGTGTGAACAGTTTGGTCTGACATCGTGATGCCCCAGGTATTGACACCGAGAGTAGGAAGTGCTTGGGTAACAGGGGAATGGAAATCCCAAGGATTGTGGAAAACAGGGAACATAGTGTTATGCACACCAGTGCCTGCAGGAATGTACTGGTGTTTGAACTGTTATACACACCAGTGCCTGCAGGAATGTACTGGTGTCTGAACAGAGAGGGATGCAAAACAAATGAACTCACAGACAGACTGGGAAATATGACATAACGTACACAGAAGGTGATAGGGTAACAAAACCAACACAGAGTGAACAGAGAAGCCCAGAGGCTAAGAAACTGGGTGTCTCCCTAGTATTAGAAATGCTCAGATGGAAAAAGCAAGATGTTGTGTTTTAATTAGAGATGAGCGGATTCGGTTTTACTCGGTTTTACTCGGTTCTCAAAACCGAATCTTATTGGCTATCCAAAACACGTGACATCCGTGAGCCAATAAGATGTCATTTTGAGAACCGAGTAAAACCGAGTAAAACCGAATCCGCTCATCTCTAGTTTTAATACGTAGAGAACCCGAAATGCTGTTGCTAAGGGCAACAGCAAAACCCTAAAGGGTTACCAACGGGTGTGGCAGTAAACTCCTTGGTCAGAGATGGAATAATAGACACAAGGAGAGTCTCCACAATCCTAATTCTCACTTGCAGGGCCCAGGTTCAGCTTACTGCCACTAAACTGACACATGGACGCCCTGCACAGTGAGAGAGGATTATGCAGGCAGGTCTGAAAGTACAGCCACAAACCTGCTGGGTTCACAGAATAGCAAAAGAACCTCAGCAGGCTAAACGACTGACTCCAGTCTTACTGCTGGGTCTGGATTGGCAGAGTGTAGTACCAAATGCCCAGACCTATTTGCAGTAAGCAATAACAAAATACAAAGCTACACAGTACTGGCTAACTTTCAGGAACTGACTAACCAACAAAGATTCAGCAGCATCTGCTTAATCTGAGAAGAGGCCTTATAAAGCAGGTGCTGTCCACGCCCCCCTCAGACCTCACAAACTGTGAGCACAAAAACCAGCACCGGATCCCATGCCTGTAACCACTGCACAGCAAAAGACCCGAACCGGAGTATCAGCTGCGCTCAGGTTACTCCGCTAGCACTTGTCTCCCAGTTGCCATGACGACGTGGCAGCACAGGGCAGGAGACCCTAACCGTACCCCCCCTCTGACGAGGGGTCAAAGAACCCCTACCACCGGGTTTATCGGGGAACTGCGAGAAGAAAGAGCGTATCAGTCTGAGGGCATGAAGATCACAACTGCGCACCCACGACCGCTCCTCCGGGCCATACCCCTTCCAGTGCACCAAAAATGACAGCCGACCCCAAACCATCTTGGAGTCAAGAATCCTTTCAACAACAAACTCCCTCTGGCCACGTATCAGAAGAGGGGAAGGTCTTCCTCTGGAAGAAGGATTACTAATCGCCCGTTTTAAAAGGGAACAATGAAATGTTTTATTGATACCCAAAGAACGGGGCAGATCTAACTGAAATGCCACCGGATTGATAACCCTGGTGATCTTATAAGGGCCGATGAACCGGGGGCCTAACTTATGAGATGGCTGTTTCAACTTCAAATTCTTGGTAGACAACCAGACGAAGTCTCCTAATTTGAAGCTGCAGGGTCTTTTCCGCTTATCAAAAACCCTTTTGGTCACTAATGACACAGACACAAGGGCTTTCTTCACTTTCCTCCAAATACCTCTAAGGACCGAAACGACAGAGGAACCACCAGGCGTGGAGTCCAGGGGGTCAAAAGAATTGGCCTTAGGATGATGCCCATATACACAAAGGAAGGGAGAGATCCCTGTAGCAGAGTGAGCCGCGTTGTTATAGGCAAACTCCGCCATTGACAGATGAGCAACCCAGTCAGTCTGACACTTGGAGACATAACACCTGAGGAACTGCTCCAAGGTCTGGTTCACCCTTTCAGTCTGCCCATTAGACTGCGGATGGTAGCCTGACGACAAGCTGACAGAAATCTGGAGATCGGAACAAAATGCCCTCCAGAATTTGGCCACAAACTGGGATCCACGGTCAGAGACCACATCAAGTGGCAACCCGTGGAGGCGCACAACATGCAGCATAAATAATTCAGACAGGCGTCTGGCCGATGGCAGCCCAACCAGTGGAACGAAGTGCGCCATCTTCGAAAACCTGTCAACGACAACCCAGATGGCTGTCATCCCAGAGGATTTGGGCAAGTCCACAACAAAATCCATTGAAATGTGGGTCCATGGTTTAGATGGAATAGAGAGTGGATGTAATGGGCCAACAAGAACCCCTCTAGGAGTCTTATTTCGGGCACAGATGTCACATGCCCGAACCCACTGATCCACATCCTTAGCCACCGAGGGCCACCACACCGCCCTAGATAGCAACTCCCGAGTTCTGGCAATACCCGGGTGACCTGCCGACTTCTTGGCATGGAATTCCAGGAACACTCGCTGTCTTAACCTAGGAGGCACAAACAAAAGACCTACCGGAAGGTCTGGAGGAGCCTGCTCCTGTGCTCTAAGGACTAATGACAAGAGGTCCTGGGTAATGCCCACTTTAATACATGATGGGGACACAATGGGCAACGGCTCCTCTGTGGTCTCCTGGATTGGAGCAAAACTCCGCGAGAGCGCATCAGCCTTGATGTTTTTTGACCCAGGGCGATATGTTATCAAAAAATTAAAGCGAGCAAAAAACAAAGCCCATCGTGCCTGCCTGGCATTGAGACGCTTCGCTGACTCTAAATATGCCAAATTCTTATGGTCGGTGAGAATTGAGACCACAAACTTAGCCCCCTCAAGCCAGTGTCTCCACTCCTCGAGTGCATCCTTAATAGCCAACAATTCCCGGTTACCCACGTCATAATTCATCTCGGCAGGCGAAAATTTACGGGAAAAGTAAGCACAGGGATGAAGGCGATTATCAGACACTCCCATCTGAGAGAGCACTGCCCCAATACCCATCTCAGAGGCATCCACCTCCACCACAAAAGGACGCTCTGGATCTGGGTGTCGCAGCACCTTGGCCGAGACAAATGCCCTTTTGAGACGGGCAAAAGCCGCTTTGGCCTCACGAGACCAGTGAGCAACATCCGCCCCTTTCTTAGTGAGTGCCACCAAGGGCGCCACTATAGACGAAAATCCAGCGATAAATAGTCTATAAAAATTTGCAAAGCCCAGGAAACGCTGAAGCGCCTTCAAACTAGTGGGCTGCACCCAATCCAGGACTGCCTGTACCTTGGAACCCTCCATTTGGAAACCTTCTGGGGAGATAATATATCCTAGAAATGCGATTTGCTGAACTTCAAATTCGCACTTCTCCAGCTTCGCCCCAAGCCGGTGGTCTCTGAGTTTCTGGAGGACTAAGCGTACATGCTTCCGATGTTCCTCCAGGGAATGGGAGAAGATTAGGATGTCATCTAAGTATACAACTAAGAATCTATCCAAATATTCCCTGAGCACATCGTTCATGAAATCCTGGAAGACTGCCGGGGCATTACAGAGCCCAAAAGGCATCACCAAATATTCATAATGCCCTGAGTGGGTATTAAAGGCAGTCTTCCATTCATCCCCCTCTCTTATTCGGATTAGATTGACCTACGCGGTGCGTACAATCTTAGAAAAAATGGTGGCAGTACGAAGCTGGTCATACAAGACCGAAATGAGAGGCAGTGGGTATGAGTTTTTAATGGTGATACGGTTCAATTCCCTGAAGTCGATGCAGGGTCGCAATGAACCGTCCCTTTTACCCACGAAGAAGAATCCCGACCCAACTGGAGACTGTGAAGGTCTGATAAATCCTTTAGCCAAGTTCTCCTGAATGTACTCTGCCATAGCCTGAGTCTCAGGACGTGACAGGGAGTACAACCTGCTCTTGGGAAGCTTAGCATTCGGCAACAAATCAATGGCACAGTCATAGGGGCGATGGGGAGGTAGTACCTCTGCAACTTTTTTGGAGAACACGTCTGCAAAATCTGCATAACACCCTGGCAATCCTGGCAAACTTAGCTGCGAGAGCCTGACTGGAAGGCTCAAGCAACTCCTGAAACAATCAGTACCCCAACTAAGAATCTCCCCAGAGACCCAGTCAAATTGAGGATTGTGGGCCCTTAACCAGGGTAACCCCAACACCAATGGGGCAAAAGTACAGACAGTCACATAAAAGGACAATTTTTCAGAGTGTGTGGCTCCAATAAACAAAGAAATCTGGCTAGTGCAAGAGGTAATTTTACCCTGGGATAATGGTTCCCCGTTTAACCCACAAATCTCAATTTCCGACGCCAAGGGTACTAAGGAAACAGAGTGTTTCAGGGCGAATTGGCGGTCCATAAAAACCCCGTCGGCCCCACTGTCCACAAAGGCCTCAGTCTTGACAGTTTGACCGAGGATCTTCAAGGTCACCGGAATGATAAAAAAGTCTTCTTGGGAAATTCTGACTTCTGGCCTGACAGGATATTTCCCATCACCCTCAGGCCCTGAAGTTTTCCGGCTTTTCTGGGCATGATACTACCACATGACCCTTATTCCCACAGTACAAACACAACCCCTGCTGTCTCCTCCGCGTCTTCTCACGCGAGGAGAGGCGGGTAGCCCCAATCTGCATAGGCTCCTCGGAAAATTCCTCAGAGTCTGAGGTTCCCTTGGGAAAGAAGGAAACCTCGGTCTCCCTTTCAAGCCTACGCTCTCTCAGCCGTCTATCCACCCGGATGGATAACTGCATGAGCTGATCCAAGCTATCAGGCAAGGCATATTGTACCAGTTGGTCTTTTATCTGGTTAGAAAGACCTCTTCGGTACTGGTGTCTCAGGGCCGGGTCATTCCACTGGGTATCATGGGCCAACCTCCGAAACTCCGTACAGTAAACCTCAACTGGCCTTCGCCCTTGCTTAAGGATCGAAATCTGAGCCTCGGCTGAGGCCGTCTTGTCAGGGTCATCATACAACATGCCCAGTGCCGTAAAAAAAGCATCAACACTTTTAAGCGACGGACAGTCAGGCTGCAACCCATATGCCCAGACCTGTGGGTCTCCTTGTAGCAAGGAAATCACTATGCCCACCCGCTGAATCTCTGACCCAGAAGACTGAGGCCTAAGCTGGAAATATAACTTGCAGCTCTCCTTGAAACAAAAGAACTGCGAGCGATCTCCAGAAAAACGATCCGGAAGATTTACTTTCGGCTCCTTAACCCCTGAAGGTGCTGCTGCTGCGGGAGCTCCGCCAGCGGCCTGGGAGGTGTGCATTTTAATGGACAAATCATTAAATTGACGAGTCAGGACCTGCACCTGATCGACCACCTGTTGCAACGTATTTTGAGGGGTATGCTCCATATTCCCACAAAATTTCAACAGGAGTATTGGGCTGCTGAATATGTTATGCACACCAGTGCCTGCAGGAATGTACTGGTGTCTGAACAGAGAGGGATGCAAAACAAATGAACTCACAGACAGACTGGGAAATATGACATAACGTACACAGAAGGTGATAGGGTAACAAAACCAACACAGAGTGAACAGAGAAGCCCAGAGGCTAAGAAACTGGGTGTCTCCCTAGTATTAGAAATGCTCAGATGGAAAAAGCAAGATGTTGTGTTTTAATACGTAGAGAACCCGAAATGCTGTTGCTAAGGGCAACAGCAAAACCCTAAAGGGTTACCAACGGGTGTGGCAGTAAACTCCTTGGTCAGAGATGGAATAATAGACACAAGGAGAGTCTCCACAATCCTAATTCTCACTTGCAGGGCCCAGGTTCAGCTTACTGCCACTAAACTGACACATGGACGCCCTGCACAGTGAGAGAGGATTATGCAGGCAGGTCTGAAAGTACAGCCACAAACCTGCTGGGTTCACAGAATAGCAAAAGAACCTCAGCAGGCTAAACGACTGACTCCAGTCTTACTGCTAGGTCTGGATTGGCAGAGTGTAGTACCAAATGCCCAGACCTATTTGCAGTAAGCAATAACAAAATACAAAGCTACACAGTACTGGCTAACTTTCAGGAACTGACTAACCAACAAAGATTCAGCAGCATCTGCTTAATCTGAGAAGAGGCCTTATAAAGCAGGTGCTGTCCACGCCCCCCTCAGACCTCACAAACTGTGAGCACAAAAACCAGCACCGGATCCCATGCCTGTAACCACTGCACAGCAAAAGACCCGAACCGGAGTATCAGCTGCGCTCAGGTTACTCCGCTAGCACTTGTCTCCCGGTTGCCATGACGACGTGGCAGCACAGGGCAGGAGACCCTAACACATAGTTCCCTCCAGAGGGGGAGTAATCCAGGGCATTCCCACCAAATATGCAAGAACGCTCCGTCCATTGTCTTGCATCTCCAGCAGAGAGGAGACAAGTCTGGGAACATCTTGGCCAAACGGGTGGGAACATAATACCATCTATAGAAAAGCTTATACGCATTTTCCTTTGCACGAACGCATATGGAACTAGATGCTAGGCTGGCGTATATGTCAGTCCAGTCTTCAGAATCAAATGTTTCTCCCAGGTCAGATTCCCATGCCCTCTCGTGTGGCTCCCTGTCTACTTGTGAGGGGGGCCCCAATAACTTATAAACGGTAGAGATAAGTCCTTTAGTCGTTTCCGTACGCCGTGCAAGAACTTCCAGAGAAGTCAATGGTCTATGATTGAGTTGCGTCAGTAGTGTGGAGTGGAAGTGTCTGATCTGTAGGTATTGGAAGAAGAGGGAGCGCGGCAACGTAAATTTAGCTTGGAGCTCTGTAAAAGATGGAAATATGGAGTCTGCGGCTATATCGTTTAATAGTGTCACCCCCTTTTCTCGCCATTGTGGTAGGGCATTAGGGTGTCGGCCTGGTTGGAACATGGGGTTGTCAAATAGTGGGATTAAGGGGCTCGGGGTCGGTGCTAGGTGGAATTTACGGTTAGCCGTGTCCCAGATATCTAAGGAGTGGGAGATTACTGGATGGGATTTAATTGAACGGGGGCGTGTCAAACAGGGGAGCCATAGCAAAGAGGAGATATAGTTCAACTTAATAGAGTCGGTATCTATTGCGACCCAGACTCTCTCTGTTTTTGGCGTGTTCCATTGAATACATTGTGCAAGTTTGGACGCTATGTAGTATGCTTTGAAATCCGGGACCCCCAGACCGCCCTCCGATGTGTGTTTCTGTAAAGTTATACGCTTCACCCTAGGTTTCTTTTTGGACCAGATAAATTGGGACGTAGCGTGTTGGAGGTTTTTGAAAATGTAAGGTGGTACCCGAACCGGGAGAGTTTGGAACAAATAGAGGAGTCTGGGCAAAAGGTTCATTTTGACGGCGTTGATACGGCCGATCCAAGAGATATAGTGGGTTCCCCAGTTTTCAAGATCTCTTTGAAGCTGGGAGAGCAGCTTGGGGAAATTAGCCTGAAAGAGTTGGGAATAATTTTTAGTTATAGCAACTCCCAAGTACTTAAGTTGCTTTGTGTTCCATCGAAAGTTGAAGCGGTTAGCTAATATATTTTTTATGGTTTGCGGAATGTAAAAGTCTAAGACCTCAGTTTTGTCCGAGTTAATTTTATAACCCGAATGTATACCAAACTCCTCTATCTCTCGAAAAAGATGGGGTAGTGAGTGTATAGGGTCGGAAATTGTAAGTAACACGTCATCTGCGTATAACGCAATTTTGTGTTCAGTAGCACCCACCCTCACTCCTTTAATTAATGGGTTGGCTCGAATCATAGCAGCGAGGGGTTCTATAGAGAGTGCAAATATTAGTGGGGATAACGGACAACCCTGACGCGTGCCGTTAGCGATTTGGAAAGTCGGGGACATCACCCCATTGGCAAGTACAGCCGCCCTAGGGTTATGATATAGAGCTGATACACCTTGAGAGAATTGTCCTGTAATCCCTGCTTGTTTAAGCGTATGGAACATGAAAGGCCATTTAATCCGGTCGAATGCCTTTTCAGCGTCCAGACCTAGTATCATTGCCGGCTTTTTTTGTTTGTGAATCTCGTGTATCAGGTCCACCGTTCTGCGCGTGTTATCAAGAGCTTGACGACCCGGAATGAAACCGACCTGGTCTGAATGTACCAATTGAGGGAGAAGAGGCCCCAGCCTAATGGCCAATAATTTTGCATATATTTTGATATCGACATTTAAGAGCGATATAGGTCTATAGTTAGTGACCAGTTCTGGGTCCCGACCGGGTTTCGGTATAACAACTATACTTGCCAATGAGGTCAAAATGTCAAAAGATGCACCATGCAGTATATCGTTAAAAAAACTTGTTAGGAAAGGAGTACCGCCGCACATTTTTTATAATATTGGGGGGAAAAGCCATCTGGGCCCGGAGCAGCTGATGTCTTAAGATTTTTAATGGCATTAAAGATTTCTATGTCCGTGAAATCGGTATTTAAATCTGAGAGTTGTTGGGCCGAGATACGGGGAAGTATAGTATCAGTAAAAGAGGCCGGTAGGGAGGGGGTGTCTCCTGGTTCACACCGGGGGGTGGCATTGTGTAGATTATAGAGTGTTTCATAGTAGGTTTGAAATTCCCGAACAATTGCTTCCGGGTCATACGTGACGTTCCCCGTGGTGGGGGACCGCACTCTGTTAATCAAGTTTGAGGCCTTTTTTTCCCGAAGCTTATTAGCTAGAACAGAATCGGCCTTGTCAGCCTTATCGTAATATTTCTGTTGGAGCCGTCGTAAGATAAAGGCCGATCTATGTGAAAGTATAGTGTTGAGCCTGCCTCTAAGCGTATTAATTTGAGAGAGCAATGCAGGGGTGGAACGCAGTTGATGTTCAGTTAGTAGCGATGCTATTTCAGTTTCTAAGGCCGCGATTTCATGTTGAGTTTGTTTCCGACGGTGCGATGCCACACTGATGAGCTTACCTCTAATCGTGGCTTTATGAGCCTCCCAGATAATACTACTAGCGATCTCCTCAGAGACGTTGATCTCAAAGTATTCCGAGATTGCTAACCGGACGTCCCGGAGAGTGGAGGGATCCAAAAGGAGGCTATCGTCCAATCTCCAGGACCCGGTCCTACCATTGAAACCCCCTAGATCAAACAAGAGGACAGTTCCCGAGTGGTCAGTCCACGAAATTGGTTTTACACCCGCGTAGGTGACTTTCGGCGCCAAGGATCGGGAAACAAGTATCATATCTATTCTAGCATACACTTGGTAGGGAGCAGAATAATGGGTGTATTCTTGAGCCGAAGAGTTCTTAAGGCGCCAGGAATCTAACAGCATCAGCCTATTCATACCTTCACCTAAGACCTGTGACGTTCGCAGAATCTCTGGGGAATGCTTGATCTGCGTGGTAGCCTTTTTATCAATAGTCGGATCTAAAACCGCATTAAAGTCACCACTAATCAATACATGACCCCGAGAGAACCTTTCGATTTGTCTGAATATACTGCGAAAGAAGCGTCCCTGGCCAGTATTCGGAGCATATAGGTTAACCAGGGTTATTGTCTCTGCTCCAATGGCGCCCATTAACATAAGAAATCTACCCTCTGGATCCGCTAAGGATGAAGTTAGAGTAAAAGGGACCTTATTAGATATCAGAATTGCAACGCCTCTTTTCTTACAGGGGGCAGAGGCGAAATAGGATTGGGGAAAGCGCTTACCTCTTAGTTGCGAGTGGGGACCCGTCATGTGAGTCTCTTGTAACATCACGATGTCAGCCCTTTCACGTCTACAAGCATCTAGGACCAGCGTACGTCGTTTGGGGGAGTTGAGACCATTAACGTTCAAAGAGAATACCTTCAGACCCATGGGGGAGGCCAATCACAAGGATCTCTTGAGTTCCGCTGGAAGAGCTTAAGAAAATTGAACAGGACCGGACGAGCCAGGGAAGGAGAAGAGGGAGGGTGGATAGAGGGAAGAAAGAAAGGGAACGAAGAGGTGGAGAATAGAGAAACCAGAAAGAGATAGAGGGCCTCAATAGGCCAGAACCCCTTACATAGTGAACCCCAACTATGGGGCTAATCATAATGATGATATGTAGGAATACACTGGAATTAAAAGGGGAAACAAACATGGTAAACAAAAATTACAAAAATGACCTCCGCTAGAGGAGGTGGAGAAGTTTGGGGCTGGCGAGACACCATGGGCCCCCAAACCAGTAAACAGACCTCCCTGATGGGGAGGAGTCACAGTGGTGGATCCGTATTATACAACATAAAATTTTACGGTAATCAATAACATCTACAACAAATATAGTAGGTTAACTAGGGAGAGAGACACAGAACCAAATTTTTTTTTGCAATCATCGGTAATTATAGTTAACGACAGGTGATGTGGTGCTCGTGATCCGTGCCCTAATGGTGGGTAGTTAAAACAACATTCAACTATAAAAACATCTCGTTAAATAATCCTCGTTACAACTCAGCGCTAAGGAGGCTGAGCATAAGGAGGCAAACCATTAATAACGAACACATGGGAGTAATTAAACCGCCACGTTTCCGCCTCTAAGTGGGACATTAGGCAAATCGCTTGCGAGTTCCAAGTCAAGGCGGGGCAGAATCATTCTTCGGACCACGGCGCGCCTGTTGCCATGTCGCTTGAGGGGGACGGGTTCGTTGTGGTCGGGGAGAGCCCGGTGGAACAGAACCGGAATTAGCTTCAGGCAGGATATCTAAGTCCTCCAGCAATTTTTGACCTTGTTCTACTGTCTTGGCTGTGCGAACCGTGTTATCCGCTAGAACTTGGAGTTGGAAGGGAAAATTCCATCTATATTTTATGTTGTGCTGGCGCAGGATTCTAGTAATGGGTTGGAGATCTCTCCTTTTCTGTATGGTAGAGGGTGCTAAGTCCTGGTACAGTTGGACTTGTGTGTCCCTAAATGTGATGGATGGGGTATCCCTGGTCGCAACAACGATCTTTTCTTTTGTCTGATAATAGTGTAGGCGGGTGATAATATCCCGAGGCTGCTGGTCCGGTGGGGGCCTGGCTCTGAGTGCCCGGTGCGCCCTATCAAGAAGAAGTTCATTATCCTGAAGGTTGGGGAGAATATGCCGGAAAAGATCTTTAAGGAATGCGGGTATAGATGGAGCTGATATAGTCTCAGGAACACCCCGGATCCGCAGGTTATTCCTGCGCGATCTGTTCTCCATATCTTCTTGTTTCTCCTTGAGGTCGGCAATTTCAGATCTGAGGAGAGATAGCTCCTTTTCTACTGAGCCTTGATAGCGGCATATGTCGTCCGTTTTAGACTCCAATGCGTCTGTTCTCGTACCAAGAGAGGTCAATTCAGATTTGAAGTCGTCCACTGCCCTCTAGAGCTCTTGTTGAAAGGTCAGCTTTATTCCGTCAACCAGGGTAGTAAGGACAGAGTGTATGGACGGATCTATGTCCAGTTCCAGCGGGGAGTCGGGGGGAGATGATCCCGCACGATATGTATTCTGTGGCGGGGCTTTAGCTTTGGGCGTGAATATAGAGGGAGTACTCGCAGCCGACGCTTTCTTGTTCTTGTTAGACATATTAACAGCTGGCACGAGTTGACTTAGGAAAACAAAGTATGTACGGATCCACAAAAAGAATTAAGAAAAATACTGGGAATGGGGGCCACACGGGGGCAGCATCAGACCATCACCAGTGATGCCAGAGAGCAGGATATTTTCAAGCTTTGTAACTGTGCTTCCAATTTGTGGGGCTCGTGTAGCCCAGGCCTGGAGGGGATGCTATGAGGGCTGAAAAGCTCACCGACGGGCTCGTATGGGAGATGTGGAATCTCCACCTGCCAGGATGTGACCAGTCAGGGCAGCGCGTCCGCACCGCGGCGGGTATTTATGAAGACCAAGAGAGAAGACCGGTGGGGCCTATGGATTGGTCCCGATATCTCTTTTGTGGCTGTTTGGGCTGGCAGGGATCAGTGGGGATGGGGCAGCACTACTAGTGGACACCGGTGCTATCTCAGTGCAGTCCGCAACCCATACGGGCACCTAAAATGTCCGCCGGCTCCGCAGCGATCACCCGGCAGCAGTTGACAGAAACGGGCTGCACAGGGGTGTCTTTTAACTGTGTTGGGGGAGGCTCAGGCAGTGCACAGCTAGATTATAGCTCTAATGAGTTTAGACCAGGAGGGTAGATAGATGAGCTACTGTCTCTGTGCAGTTTGTGTGCTAAAATTTAGCAGTCAAGATGGCCGCTGCTGCTGTGACAGGCTGTGTTGTGCAGCTTTGTGTGAAGAGCCTGCAGGCTTTAGAGGGGTCTCCTCTTTATATATAAGTACCTGAGGGTCCAAGGGAGGTCTCCAGGCTATTGTGGGAGCTCTCGTGGTGTCCGTAAGGCGCCGTCCGGGTCCCGCCACGGCCGCGCACCGGTCCGGAGCTTCCCGTCGGGCCGTCCTTAAACTCAAGGCCCCGGCTTCAGTTGTCGGCGGAGGCCTCACCGCTGTATCAGCTTGCGGTGGTTCGTCGCCGCTCGGGGTCGCACAGCAGGGCACTCTCTGATGTAGATATGGTGCTTTAGGGTGTGCAGGTCCACGTGTGGGCACAAAAATACAAGTTTGCAGGCTATATTCTCAGGAGCCCTGTTGCAGTGTGTCTTCTCCGTGATACAGCCAGGCCACGCCCCCAAAATCATCCCTTTAATGGAAGCTAACCATGGGGGTTCTGCCCCACTAGCCTGAGAATTAGCACTATCCTGGGTACAGGGTAGTGAGTCTCCAGGGGAAGAAAGGCACTCAGCCATGCAGGAAACACAGTCCCTGGACATGGTAATGTAAAGGGACAGACACCCAACACAGAAGGTGAAAATATGTTATGGTAAGAACTTACCATTGATAACGGTACTTCTCCTAAGTCCACAGGTTCCACAGGATAACAATAGGATATGATGGAGCGACTGCGGATTGGCACCAAACGATCACAAGCTTTCAGTCCTCCCAGGACACAACGGGACCGTCCATATATCCCCGCTCACTGGCTCAGGCAAATCAGTTGTATTCCAAAGCATTTAGGCAGGAGCATCATGTAGAGCCCTAATCAGGCGAGAAGAACACATATGCACACCCTTCCGTACAAGAAGAAAGAGGTTTAGTGAGTAGAAAGATCCTCAAATCAGGTGCGTCAGGGTGGGATCCCTGTGGACTTATGGTAAGAACTTACCGTTGATAACGGTATTTCTCCTAACGTATATTTCTCCGGCAGGGTCCACAGGATAACAATGGGATTTCCCAAAGCAATTTAGTGGTGGGGACGCTCCTGCCTGGACAGAGAACCATGTGCCCGAACTCAGCGGCATAAGAGGCAAAAGTATCCCAAGGCATAATGTCTAATGAATGTGTTAATTGAAGACCATGTGGCTGCCTTACATATCTGTTCTGCTGAAGCATCATTTTGTGCTGCCCATGAAGGACCTACCTTACGAGTAGAGTGAGCAGAGACATTAGCCGGAACAGGGAGATCAGCTCGAGAATATGCTTCTGAAATAGTCATTCGAAGCCATATTGCCAGCATCTGTTTAGTAGCAGGCCATCCCCGCTTGTGAAATCCGTAGAGAATGAAGAGAGAATCTGTCTTTCTGATGGCACTGGTACGATCACGTAGATCCTTAATGCCCGGACTACGTCCAGCGACGCATCTCCCGCAGAAAGTCCCGATAAATGAAAAGCAGTGACTAAAATGTCTTAATGAAGGTGGAATTTAGACACCATTGTAGGAAGATGCCCAGACCTAGTTTTGAGAACGGCTTTATCTGAATAAAAAAAATTCAGAAAAGGAGAACGACATGACAGCGCTCCTAAATCTGACACCTTTCCAGCTGATGCCATAGTCAGTAGAAAGAGAACTTTAGCTATCAAACCATTTAAGATCTACTTTCTTAAGTGGTTCAAAGGGAGCAACTTGAAGGGCTTTAAGGACTAAATTTAAAGTCCCAAGGGACTGTAGGAGGAACAAAAGGAGGTTGAATGTGCAGCATTCCCTGGAAGAAAGTACGCACATCCTGTAAATTGGCAATTTTCTTTTGGAACCATACAGTCAATGCTGATACTTGTACTCTCAAGGATCCAGATGCCTGTGATAACAAGGACCCTGCATTAGTAGATCTGGACATTGAGGAAGCAGAAGTGGAGCATCCATCGATATACTCTGCAGATCTGTGTACCAATGCCTTCTGGGCCAAGCTGGAGCCATTAAAATAATGTCAACTTTTGCTTCTTTTATCTTTCTCACCACCCTGGATAGCAGATGATCGGAGGAAACAGATACGCCAGATGAAAGTCCCATTTCACTGACAGGGCGTCCACAAAGATCGGTCCGGAAGCCTTTGTTCTTGACCCGTATACGGGTACTTTGTTGTTCTGACGGGACGCCATGAGATCTATCTCTGGCTAACCCCACTTGTCTACCAGAGTCTGAAAGACTTCCGGGTGTAGAGCCCATTCGCTGGCCTGAATGGCGTGTCGACTGAGAAAATCTGCTTCCCAGTTTAGGATTCCCGGAACGAATACTGAGGACAATGCTGGAAGATGGAATTCTGCCCATTTTAGTATGTGACTTGCGTCCTTCATTGCTGTTTGACTGCGCGTTCCTCCCTGATGGTTGAGGTATGCTACCGCCGTTACATTGTCCGAGCGGATCTGGACTGGTCTTCCTTGAAGAATGTCCTTTGCCTGAATCAGTGCCATGTATATGGCCCGAAATTCTAACAGATTTATTGGCAGGTAACTTTCTTCTGTGGTCCATTGTCCCTGGAACCATAATCCTCCGGCCACTGCTCCCCAGCCCTGAAGACTGGCATCTGTTGTCAGGATCTCCCAATCGGATATCCAAAAGGGTCTCTCTTTGTCTAGATGGGATGTCTGTAGCCACCAGGCTAATGACTTTCTTACCTTGTGTGAAAAGTACCATAATCTGTTTCTTTATTGTCTGATGTATTCCATTCCATCTGGCCAGAATCAGACGCTGCAGAGGTCTTGAGTGGAATTGAAAGCTTAGGGCTGCCAAGAACAGCAGCCCTCTGACCATGGTCCGGCTCCTGCCACACCAAATATGGACGGGCCCACTGCATCCTGGGAGGACTGAAAGCTTGTGATTGTTTGGTGCCACTCCGCTGTCACTCCATCATATCCCATTGTTATCCTGTGGACCCTGCTGGAGAAACAGTTTTAACCCACACACAGCCCTCAGGGAGACCCAGAAATCGGAGCCAGCCACACACAGCACCCCTGTAGACAAGAAAATATTAGCTGGGTCGCCACACTAAGTCCCTTAATAGGGCTCAGTATTTAACACTACTCCCCCCCCCCCCCCCCCTTTCTAAGACCCCCTGGTACCGCTGAGGAGACTTGGAGTCTTTGCGGAGGAGCTGTGCTTCCCTGCAATTCCTGTCAGAGCAAACTGCAGCGGGAAAATGGCGCTGGTGAGCTGTTGGATCCGCTCTTAGTGAAGACCTGTCCCCTTAATGGCGCTCGGCTTGCCCCCCACTTTTGTTTTTCTTTTGGCCTGAGGTAATTTTCTGTCTAACAGAGGGTTAAAACCCGTTAGATATGGGTGCCAGTGTGGTTAGTCATTGGTGGCTTAGCTCGCCCCTCACAGTGTGACACACGCAGCCGCATGTCCTCTTGAGCTTCCTGGAGCGCAGCCTGCACTCAGCACTGTGCTCCTACCCTTGGGCCGCCATTCCCGCCGCCGACCCGCTAACCGGGACACCGGCGCTGTACTTCCCACTCTTCTGGCTCAGTTAGGGGTGGCGGCGTGCTGTGGGAGGGTACGCTGCGCCGTGGCTTGCGAATAACCCCCTCAGGAGCTCAGTGTCCTGTCAGCGGAGAAACTGGACCATTTACTTCAGGAAGTTGGGCCGTTCTCCCCCCTAAGTCCCACGAAGCAGGCAGGCTGGTGCCAATCAGCCCTGCCTGAAAACAACAAATAGAAAATAAACCCAAAAAACTCTTCAGGAGCTTCCCTAAGCGTGACCAGCTCCTCCGGTCTAAGCGGAGTCTGGTAGGAGGGGCATAGAGGGAGGAGCCAGCCCACACTATTTATTTCTTAATGTGCCCAAGGCTCCTAGTGGACCAGTCTATACCCCATGGTACTAATGTGGACCCCAGTATCCTCTAGGACTAAGAGAAGGACGTGAATAGAACCCTGTTTACGCTTCCATCAATGGTACTTCTTCTATTGCTTAAAGTTCTATTAAGCTTAGTTTTTATACTGTTTTTTTTTTTTTTAATTGTAAACCTGTTCCTTCTTGAACTCTACCTGATAGCCATTGGTAACCGTCTTTAACAACCATTTGTCAAATTGGGTCCATACATTTGCAAGTTGTAGCAGCATTCTCCCCACTGGTATAATAAGAGGAGATAACCTGTAGTCATTGCTGCTTAAATCTCTGAAAAAGCTGGCAAAACACCTGTCGGGATATTCCTGACTAATATCTTCTATTATATTGACGGCCTGGTCTGTAACTCTTGGCTTCCCTATATTGTTGTCTTGATGAAGGGAATTGATATCAGTTTAAGTCCTGAGGCAACTGATAGGACTTACCTTCATGGTTTTATATATATATATTTTTTAACATGGTCTCCACCAATTCAACATTAAGGTATATATTCAATTGAAGTCGGATCTATTCCGACATTCATTTCTCAGAATGGATCCAACCAGGGCTATTCAATGCCATCTCAATTCAACTTTAAATTTTTTTTTAATTGAGATGCGGGAGCTGAGATGGGGGAGAGCTGCAGGCAGACGGTGGAAAGAGCAGCGCTACAGCAGCTGGAGCCGGGTGGATGATGCTGTGAGCGGCGGCTGTGACACATTCTCCGGCTACACTGCTGTAGCGCTGCTCTCCCCCCGTCTGACCGATTTTCCGCCGTCTCCTCCTTTCCCACGTCTCTACTCCCGCATCTCAATTCGACTTTTTTTAAAGTCGAATTGAGATGGTCTAAAAGGGGGCCAAAACGAAGCACGTGGATCGGCAGCTGTTCCGCTGATCCACGTGCTTTTCGACAAGTTGAATTCCTCGACTTGACAAATAATTTGGGGTTAGATTGAATATTTCAGAACCCCTTCCGACCTAAAAGTCAAAAACTGCCATCTTTTCAACAGACGGCAGCTTTCAACTTCAATTGAATATATATATATATATATATGATTCCTTCCCTCTGAAGAAACGACCAGCTTATAACGGTCGAGAAACGCGTCAGGGTGTTTTAGGATCCAAACACTCTTCACGGATTTGGTTGCCACCGATTTCAGCATCAATCACTTTATTGGACAGTCCGGTCCTGGGTCTGGAGCCACCTGCATTGGTCCCTTTGCAAAGCAGGGACCGTGGCTGCCGATCACGTGCCTGGAGCCAGCGGTCCAGTCGGGCACTGAGAGGTGAACACAGGCGCCGCAGCTACAATCACCTTGGACACGCCAGGCGGTGCGCGCAATCCCGGCGCCGTGGACCAAAACTCTCGGGAAGCGGTAAGCCTAACCGCTCTGAACACAATAAGTGATTAAGGTAGAGAGCGGCAGACGGAGACGCTCTAGAGAGGCTGCAATATGAGATAAAGCCTGCTTTACAAACTGACTTTTAGCTACCTGAAGCATCAGTATATTTGCTACATTAATTGTTTCAATTCTTTCTTAAAAGAAACAATAACCATGATTACGGTATAAATACATGTATTATCACACAGGACGTGACTGGTGGATATAAATAAGGGTCTTTCACCATTCTTGGACTCTTTCTACATTGATTTCACTAAAGGACACCTGTGAAAATTATCTGGTAATCAGTAGGGTATTACTTGAGTGGAACCATAAGGATATTCGAGTGTTAGGGATCCTATGCTATGAAATATATTTTTAAAGTACTAAGTTGTTTTAAATCCAGTTGCCAATTGGTATAGTTTAAACTCATTTTGGTGTATGTGCAATTTTAGATATAATAAATAATAAGAATTTACTTACCGATAATTCTATTTCTCGGAGTCCGTAGTGGATGCTGGGGTTCCTGAAAGGACCATGGGGAATAGCGGCTCCGCAGGAGACAGGGCACAAAAAGTAAAGCTTTAGGATCAGGTGGTGTGCACTGGCTCCTCCCCCTATGACCCTCCTCCAAGCCTCAGTTAGGATACTGTGCCCGGACGAGCGTACACAATAAGGAAGGATTTATGAATCCCGGGTAAGACTCATACCAGCCACACCAATCACACTGTACAACCTGTGATCTGAACCCAGTTAACAGTATGATAACAGCGGAGCCTCTGAAAGATGGCTCACAACAATAATAACCCGATTTTTGTAACTATGTACAAGTATTGCAGATAATCCGCACTTGGGATGGGCGCCCAGCATCCACTACGGACTCCGAGAAATAGAATTATCGGTAAGTAAATTCTTATTTTCTCTATCGTCCTAGTGGATGCTGGGGTTCCTGAAAGGACCATGGGGATTATACCAAAGCTCCCAAACGGGCGGGAGAGTGCGGATGACTCTGCAGCACCGAATGAGAGAACTCCAGGTCCTCCTTAGCCAGGTTATCAAATTTGTAGGATTTTACAAACGTGTTTGCCCCTGACTAAATAGCCGCTCGGCAAAGTTGTAAAGCCGAGACCCCTCGGGCAGCCGCCCAAGATGAGCCCACCTTCCTTGTGGAATGGGCATTTACATATTTTGGCTGTGGCAGGCCTGCCACAGAATGTGCAAGCTGAATTGTATTACACATCCAACTAGCAAAAGTCTGCTTAGAAGCAAGAGCACCCAGTTTGTTGGGTGCATACAGGATAACAGCAAGTCAGTTTTCCTGACTCCAGCCGTCCTGGAACCTATATTTTCAGGGCCCTGACCACATCTAGCAACTTGGAGTCCTCCAAGTCCCTAGTAGGCGCAAGACACCACAATAAGCTGGTTCAGGTGAAACACTGACACCACCTTAGGGAGAGAACTGGGGACGAGTCCGCAGCTCTGCCCTGTCCGAATGGACAAACAGATATGGGCTTTTTTGAGAAAAAAACCACCAATTTGACACTCGCCTGGTCCAGGCCAGGTCCAAGAGCATGTTCACTTTTCATGTGAGATGCTTCAAATCCACAGATTTGACTGGTTTTAAACCAATGTGTTTTGAGGAATCCCAGAACTACGTTGAGATCCCACAGTGCCACTGGAGGCACAAAAGGGGGTTGTATATGCAATACTCCCTTGACAAACTTCTGGACTTCAGGAACTGAAGCCAATTCTTTCTGGAAGAAAAATCGACAGGGCCGAAATTTGAACCTTAATGGATCCCAATTTGAGGCCCATAGACACTCCTGTTTGCAGGAAATGCAGGAATCGACCGAGTTGAAATTTCTTCGTGGGGCCTTCCTGGCCTCACACCACGCAACATATTTTCGCCACATGTGGTGATAATGTTGTGCGGTCACCTCCTTTCTGGCTTTGACCAGGGTAGGAATGACCTCTTCCTGAATGCCTTTTCCCTTAGGATCCGGCGTTCCACCGCCATGCCGTCAAACGCAGCTGCGGTAAGTCTTGGAACAGACATGGTACTTGCTGAAACAAGTCCCTTCTTAGCGGCAGAGGCCATAAGTCCTCTGTGAGCATCTCTTGAAGTTCCGGGTACCAAGTCCTTCTTGGCCAATCCGGAGCCATGAGTATAGTTCTTACTCCTCTACGTCTTACAATTCTCAGTACCTTAGGTATGAAAAGCAGAGGATGGAACACATACACCGACTGGTACACCCACGGTGTTACCAGAACGTCCACAGCTATTGCCTGAGGGTCTCTTAACCTGGCGCAATACCTGTCCCGTTTTTTGTTCAGACGGGACGCCATCATGTCCACCTTTGGTAATTCCCAACGGTTTACAATCATGTGGAAAACTTCCCCATGAAGTTCCCACTCTGCCGGGTGGAGGTCGTGCCTACTGAGGAAGTCTGCTTCCCAGTTTCCATTCCCGGAATGAAACACTGCTGACAGTGCTATCACATGATTTTCCGCCCAGCGAAAAGTCCTTGCAGTTTTTGCCACTGCCCTCCTGCTTCTTGTGCCGCCCTGTCTATTTACGTGGACGACTGCCGTGATGTTTTATCCCACTGGATCAATACCGGCTGACCTTGAAGCAGAGGTCTTGCTAAGCTTAGAGCATTATAAATTTACCCTTAGCTATATTTATGTGGAGAAAAGTCTCCAGACTTGATCACACTCCCTGGAAATTTTTTCCTTGTGTGACTGCTCCCCAGCCTCTCGGGCTGGCCTCCGTGGTCACCAACATCCAAAACTGAATGCCGAATCTGCGGCCCTCTAGAAGATGAGCACTCTGTAACCACCACAGGAGAGACACCCTTGTCCTTGGATATAGGGTTATCCGCTGATGCATCTGAAGATGCGATCCGGACCATTTGTCCAGCAGATCCCACTGAAAAGTTCTTGCATGAAATCTGCCGACTGGAATTGCTTCGAAGGAAGTCACCATTTTTTTTACCATGGCCCTTGTGCAATGATGCACTGATTTTAGGAGGTTCCTGACTAGCTCGGATAACTCCCTGGCTTTCTCTTCCGGGAGAAACACCTTTTTCTGGACTGTGTCCAGAATCATCCCTAAGCACAGGAGACTTGTTGTCGGGATCAGCTGCGATTTTGGAATATTTAGAATCCACCCCTGCTGTTGTAACAGTATCCGAGATAGTGCTACTCCGACCTACAACTGTTCCCTGGACTTTGCCCTTATCAAGAGATCGTCCAAGTAAGGGATAATTAAGACGCCTTTTCTTCGAAGAAGAACCATCATTTCGGCCATTACCTTGGTAAAGACCCGGGGTGCCGTGGACAATCCAAACGGCAGCGTCTGAAACTGATAGTGACAGTTCTGTACCACGAACCTGAGGTACCCTTAGTGATAAGGGCAAATTTGGGACATGGAGGTAAGCATCCCTGATGTCTCGGGACACCATATAGTCCCCTTCTTCCCGGTTCGTTATCACTGCTCTGAGTGACTCCATCTTGATTTGAACCTTTGTAAGTGTTCAAATTTTTTTAGATTTAGAATAGGTCTCACCTAGCCTTCTGGCTTCAGTACCACAATATAGTGTGGAATAATACCCCTTTTCTTGTTGTAGGAGGGGTAATTTAATTATCACCTGCTGGGAATACAGCTCGTGAATTGTTTCCCATACTGCCTCCTTGTCGGAGGGAGACCTTGGTAAAGCAGACTTCAGGAGCCTGCGCAGGGGAAACGTCTCGACATTCCAATCTGTACCCCTGGGATACTACTTGTAGGATCCAGGGGTCCTGTACGGTCTCAGCGTCATGCTGAGAGCTTGTCAGAAGCGGTGGAACGCTTCTGTTCCTGGGAATGGGCTGCCTGCTGCAGTCTTCTTCCCTTTCCTCTATCCCTGGGCAGATATGACTCTTATAGGGACGAAAGGACTGAGGCTGAAAAGACGGTGTCTTTTTCTGCAGAGATGTGACTTAGGGTAAAAAACGGTGGATTTTCCAGCAGTTGCCGTGGCCACCAGGTCCGATGGACCGACCCCAAATAACTCCTCTTCCTTTATACGGCAATACACCTTTGTGCCGTTTGGAATCTGCATCACCTGACCACTGTCGTGTCCATAAACATCTTCTGGCAGATATGGACATCGCACTTACTCTTGATGCCAGAGTGCAAATATCCCTCTGTGCATCTCGCATATATAGAAATGCATCCTTTAAATGCTCTATAGTCAATAAAATACTGTCCCTGTCAAGGGTATCAATATTTTTAGTCAGGGAATCCGACCAAGCCACCCCAGCTCTGCACATCCAGGCTGAGGCGATCGCTGGTCGCAGTATAACACCAGTATGTGTGTATATACTTTTTATGATATTTTCCAGCCTCCTGTCAGCTGGCTCCTTGAGGACGGCCCTATCTATAGACGGTACCGCCACTTGTTCTGATAAGCGTGTGAGCGCCTTATCCACCCTAAGGGGTGTTTCCCAACGCGCCCTAACTTCTGGCGGGAAAGGGTATACCGCCCATATTTTCTATCGGGGGGAACCCACGCATCATCACACACTTCATTTAATTTATCTGATTCAGGAAAAACTACGGTAGTTTTTTCACATCCCACATAATACCCTCTTTTGTGGTACTTGTAGTATCAGAAATATGTAACACCTCCTTCATTGCCCTTAACGTGTGGCCCTAATAAGGAATACGTTTGTTTATTCACCGTCGACACTGGATTCAGTGTCCCTGTCTGTGTCGACCGACTAAAGTAAACGGGCGTTTTAAAACCCCTGACGGTGTTTTTGAGACGTCTGGACCGGTACTAATTGTTTGTCGGCCGTCTCATGTCGTCAACCGACCTTGCCGCGTGTTGACATTATCACGTAATTCCCTAAATAAGTCATCCATTCCGGTGTCGACTCCCTAGAGAGTGACATCACCATTACAGGCAATTGCTCCGCCTCCTCACCAACATCGTCTTCATACATGTCGACACACACGTACCGACACACAGGGAATGCTCTGATAGAGGACAGGACCTACTAGCCCTTTGGAGAGACAGAGGGAGAGTTTGCCAGCACACACCAAAAACGCTATAATTATATAGGGACAACCTTATATAAGTGTTTTCCCTTATAGCATCTTTTTTATATATTTCTAACGCCAAATTAGTGCCCCCCCTCTCTGTTTTAACCCTGTTTCTGTAGTGCAGTGCAGGGGAGAGCCTGGGAGCCTTCCCTCCAGCCTTTCTGTGAGGGAAAATGGCGCTGTGTGCTGAGGAGATAGGCCCCGCCCCTTTTTCGGCGGCCTCGTCTCCCGCTCTTAACGGATTCTGGCAGGGGTTAAATATCTCCATATAGCCCCCGGAGGCTATATGTGAGGTATTTTTAGCCAAAAATAGGTTTTCATTGCCTCCCAGGGCGCCCCCCTTCCAGCGCCCTGCACCCTCAGTGACTGCCGTGTGAAGTGTGCTGAGAGGAAATGGCGCACAGCTGCAGTGCTGTGCGCTACCTTAAGAAGACTGAGGAGTCTTCATGCCGCCGATTCTGGACCTTCTTCTTGTTTCAGCATCTGCAAGGGGGCCGGCGGCGAGGCTCCGGTGACCATCCAGGCTGTACCTGTGATCGTCCCTCTGGAGCTAATGTCCAGTAGCCAAAGAAGCCAATCCATCCTGCACGCAGGTGAGTTCACTTCTTCTCCCCTAAGTCCCTCGTTGCAGTGATCCTGTTGCCAGCAGGACTCACTGTAAAATAAAAAACCTAAGCTAAACTTTTCTAAGCAGCTCTTTAGGAGAGCCACCTAGATTGCACCCTTCTCGGCCGGGCACAAAAATCTAACTGAGGCTTGGAGGAGGGTCATAGGGGGAGGAGCCAGTGCACACCACCTGATCCTAAAGCTTTACTTTTTGTGCCCTGTCTCCTGCGGAGCCGCTATTCCCCATGGTCCTTTCAGGAACCCCAGCATCCACTAGGACGATAGAGAAATGGAATAATTCAAGTCTATTAGCGCTCTCTTTCCTTTTTTGCTTGTATACCCCTAAAGGATCCAATGTCTTCTCGAATGTCTCCTGATTCCTCACCTGCCACATCATAAACTTCTTCCATAGAATTATACTCAAGTGATATATACTCATACTCAAGGCTTGCCTCTGACCTAGACCCTGAAAAAACTTCCTGTCTATAATAGGGGGAACAGGTCCTATTCCCGATGTAAGGCTGCCATGGAGGAACAAAGAAGAAATGCATTTATGTTTCATATACACCTTACACACATAGCCTTAAGATAATTGTATACAATGTTTAATAATTTTGGGTATGAAACAGTTGGTGTACATTGAACCATCGGAAAGCAAAAGAAGTTACTATCTCAGTCACACTATAAAAAAATTTGGATTTCAGATATTGGAATTTCGGATATGGGACACTCAACTTAATTTAATAGTACACATATAACCAAAAGTACAAAATGTTGAGTCAGACTACTGCCCTGTATAAACTTTTATTATTCAAGTTAGAATTTATTTAAGTCCATCTCAATAAAAAATAGTTTCCCGAGCTGGTTTAATGCACTTCTTTATAGCAAACATGCTGTTCTCAGCCATTTCCAGTTGGATGTACAGGTGCACACATTCCCAAGATTACAGTAGACAAACTCTACACACAATCCTGGGCACCTCTATGGGGTGTGGAGAAAACATATGATGTTGGTGGTTTCAAGGTGGCAGGATTACAAATGTATCTCTGGCACATCACAGCCATCTTCTATGAGTCGTCTCCAGCAACTTGGCTTAGAGAAATAGCACTGCGACTACATTGACAATACTGGAAAGGTATTGCTCACATTTTCAATGATTCAATTATCCCCCAGAGCTCCAAACATATATAATCTAACATTACAGGAATAAAAGGCATAAACAGTTGACTGTAACAAGCTGTCTTAGAAGCACTTTGTCTTCACAGGTACACAAGAGCTATATGTTCTATACAGAATACTAAACATACATTTTAATAACGAAAACAACATGGGCCTTGTAATTTATACTGTGCGTAAATGTCAACCTGCATGCTCCTAAAAAGCAAGCCTGTCAGAAATCATTAAGGCATCCACTTACTAAAACAGCTTCAATTGCCATCCATGAGTCATGGGATGACGTAGAGAAATGTCAGCAGTACTTACAGTAATGCCAGGTTTAGAAGAGGATAAGTAGTGTCAGTGATTACTATTAGTTTCTGGATGATATCTTATGGCACTAGATTAAAGGGCTACCACCACAATATATAAAAACATTTTTATTTGCTTTACAAAACCACCTAGAACAGTCTAATCATTTCTAAACAGCATCATACTGAACTAAAAAGAAAGAAATAGGTATAATATGCAACACAGTGAATGGGACAAATATCAAATGTTTTATACAGAAAAAAAAATAAAGAAAAGTGTGGGATTGTAAATCACTGTTTGCAGAGTCACTGCACAAAAAAAAAAAAAAAAAAAAAGAAGAAAACAGGAAAACTGAAAAAACACTTTATACAAGACATTGTCAATACATCTATATATACTTCTTTGTGTAAACTTACACATATATATCTCCACAGCCAAGAGACTGCAGTGGGATTTCGCAGATCTTATGTATGGTGGATGCCTATGAGAGAACAAGGTCCATAATGATGATATGCTAGAATAATTAGCTGATCTGGTACGCAGAAAATCTATGTAAGTGTTGTCTGTGTACTTGTCCTATTGGGAAATTACTGCACCATGAGGAGCCCATGTCATTTGTATTGATTGTAGATGGTCCAGGAAAACTTTTGAGACTGATAAATTTTGATATGCTTGATTAAACCCACTAGCTGGTACGCAGAATACGTATATGAGTGTTGTGTGTGTCATCAAAAAACGACTAGAAGTTACCACACTATGAGGCGCTTGTTTCATCTTTATTGATTCTATAATATATATATCTCTATATACACACACACACACACACACACACACACACACACTATGTACCCTCCTTTCCGAAGTATAACTCTAGTTTTGTAATACTTTTAAGTTGATACAGCTCTCCACTATGGTAACTTGTAATAATGGGCACTGGGGGAAGGTTGGGGGGTGTTAGTCGACACCCACGGAGAGTTAGGGGAGGGTTAAAAACGGATGTCGGGATTCTCACTGTCGTGATGCCGCAGTCGGTCATGTGACTGCTGGCATTTTTATACCCAAACCCTGTGAAACATACTAAACTACTCATATGTGGCAACAACAGGGCACAAGGCTGCGGGTCGCCTACCCTGAGATACAAACTGATGGCATCACTACTCACCGATGGCAAATTAGACATTACACATGCAGATATATTAATGCATATTAGCAGTACTTACTGATTACACCAGGTATGTTTTACATTTTCTAGTAGCTTTTTTTTAATTTTTTTAGAGCAAATAGGAAAAAATTGGTTTTACTCACCCTTAGTAGATGATCTGCCAACATTATGTGTATTGTTAACTACCCCACACTAATCAGGAGAAATGTCTAACATCTGCTGTGTAATGGTCCCAAATAGGCTAGGTAAGAAGCCTCAGACAGTGACCATTGAGGGCATCACTGCCGGCCTTTAAATTTGCCCAGATGAGAGGGTAAACTGGCTTGTAACATCACTGGGGTGTGTCAGAGAGTTCCTTCAGCCAAGATTACATGAACAGAAGCCATTCCAAATGTGGAACTCAGAAACAAATGTATAGTAAGAAAATGTTCTAGGGGCGGTCACCTGGACACAGTTACAGAGCGTTACCTACAGACAGTAACAAGCATGTTTTACAATCTGAAAATGTTGACCGCGTGATTCAGTAAGTGTATTTCTTATAGGAAGAAAAGTATCTTTCAGCAATGTAGTCTTCAAAATGGTGTGCAGAAATAAAAATATAGTAAAACGCAGAATCTGCTCATTAACTCTCAGGAGACCCAGAGGAGATGGACAATGTGACACTAAGACAATATTATGACAGCATCACATTCCCAAAACTTATGGAAGCCTTGCTCCTATATTCCACAGGCGATTTTCAGCAACGTGCTATACTCTGATAAGGCCAGGATGTTAATGGCTATATTTTAAATTACTCTGAGACTAGAAAAAATACACACAATAGACAGATGGACCAACCATCGCTATACAGATTCCTCACATGTGCGAGAATTATGGTGGGCTCATCCTATCCCGTCCATTGTTTAACTTTATAATTCAGCATTCTAACTAACTTTACATAGTAGTTTAGTTATAACCAGACGTTGGATGTGTGAATAGTCGTACAGATTCAACATTTCTTTGGAGTGGAAGAAATGTTCTTTTGTCCCTGGTCCTTTCTTTTCACACCACTAACCTAACAAGTCTAAAATAATCCCCAATAAGTGTCCCACACAAGAGACAGAAATTATGATACTGGAATAAGGATCCCCGGCATGTAAAAAGTGTAATCTTTAGTCCACAGAGAGAGACCTTAATTCTCTACCAAGAGCTGAAATCTCCAAAACCACGAGTGACCCTCTCTTTTTTGCTTGTAGAAGCACCACTATCGTTGTCATCGGCAGACCGCTTTCTATGGATGAAAATGAGATTTTACTTACCGGTAAATCTCTTGCTCGCAGTCCGTAGAGGATGCTGGGGACTCCGTAAGGACCATGGGGAATAGACGGGCTCCGCAGGAGATAGGCCAATTTAAGAAAGACTTTAGGATTCTGGGGGTGCACTGGCTCCTCCCTCTATGCCCCTCCTCCAGACCTCAGTAAGGGAAACTGCGCCCAGAGGAGACTGACAGTACGAGGAAAGGATTTTAGTTAACCTAAGGGCAAGATTCATACCAGCCACACCGCATAACCTGTGAGAAAACTATCCAGTTAACAGCATGAACAACAACATAGACTCGGTTCAAACCGATGAAACTATAACATAACCCTTATGTAAGCAATAACTATATACAAGTCTTGCAGAAGAAGTCCGCACCTGGGACAAGCGCCCAGCATCCTCTACGGACTACGAGAAATAGATTTACCGGTAAGTAAAATCTTATTTTCTCTAACGTCTTAGAGGATGCTGTGGACTCCGTAAGGACCATGGGGATTATACCAAAGCTCCCAAACGGGCGGGAGTGTGCGGATGACTCTACAGCACCGATTGAGCAAACAGGAGGTCCTCCTCAGCCAGGGTTTCAAACTTATAGAACTTTGCAAAGGTGTTTGACCCCGACCAAGTAGCTGCTCGGCACAACTGTAATGCAGAGACCCCTCGGGCAGCCGCCCAAGAAGAGCCCACCTTCCTAGTGGAATGGGCCTTAACCGATTTAGGCAATGGTAATCCTGCCGCAGAATGCGCCTGCTGAATCGTGTTACAGATCCAGCGAGCAATAGTCTGCTTTGAAGCAGGAGCGCCAACCTTGTTGGCCGCATACAGAACAAATAGAGCTTCAGTCTTCCTGATCCTAGCTGTTCTGGACACATAAATCTTCAAAGCCCTGACCACATCCAGGGACTCGGAATCCCCCAAGTCCCGCGTAGCCACAGGCACGACAATAGGTTGGTTCATATGAAAAGATGAGACCACCTTTGGCAGAAATTGAGGACGAGTCCTCAATTCTGCCCTATCCACATGAAAAACCAGGTAGGGGCTTTTATATGACTAAGCCGCCAATTCCGAAACACGCCTTGCCGAAGCCACGGCCAATAACATAACCACTTTCCAAGTGAGATATTTCAATTCCACCGTCTTGAGTGGTTCAAACCAAGGTGACTTCAGGAAACTTAATACCACGTTAAGATCCCAAGGCGCCACCGGAGGTACAAAGGGAGGCTGAATATACAGTACCCACTTCACAAATGTCTGTACTTCAGGAAGAGAAGCAAATTCTTTTTGGAAGAAAATGGATAAGGCCGAAATTTGGACCTTTATGGACCCTAATTTTAGGCCCAAATTTACTCCCGTTTGCAGGAAGTGAAGCAGACGGCCCAAATGGAACTCCTCCGTAGGAGCAGTTCTGGCCTCACACCAAGACACATATTTTCGCCATATACAGTGATAATGTTTCGATGTCACGTCCTTCCTAGCCTTGATCAGGGTAGGAATGACCTCCTCCGGAATACCTTTTTCCGCTAGGATCCGGCGTTCAACCGCCATGCCGTCAAACACAGCCGCGGTAAGTCTTGGAACAGACAGGGCACCTGCTGCAGCAGATCCTGCCTTAGGGGAAGAGGCCACGGATCTTCGGTGAGCAACTCTTGCAGATCCGGATACCAAGTCCTTCGTGGCCAATCCGGAACAATGAGGATTGTTCTGACTCCTCTTAGCCTTATTATTCTCAACACCTTGGGTATGTGTGGTAGAGGAGGGAACACATAGACCGATCTGAACACCCAAGGTGTCACTAAAGCGTCTACCGCTACCGCCTGATGGTCCCTGGACCTGGCGCAATACCGCTTTAGCTTTTTGTTGAGACGGGACGCCATCATGTCTATCTGAGGCAGTCCCCACAGACCCACGATCTGTGCGAAGACTTCTGGATGAAGTCCCCACTCTCCCGGATGCAGGTCGTGCCTGCTGAGGAAGTCCGCTTCCCAGTTGTCCACCCCCGGGATGAATACTGCTGATAGGGCACTTACATGGCCTTCCGCCCAGCGAAGAATCCTGGTCGCTTCTGCCATGGCCACTCTGCTCCTTGTGCCGCCTTGGCGGTTTACATGAGCTACTGCTGTGACATTGTCTGACTGAATCAGAACCGGTTTGTCTCGAAGCAATGCCTCCGCTTGGCGTAGGGCGTTGTATATGGCCCTCAACTCCAGGACGTTGATGTGGAGACCAGTCTCTAGATTTGACCAGAGACCTTGGAAATTTCTTCCCAGTGTGACTGCTCCCCAACCTCGGAGGCTTGCGTCCGTGGTCACCAGGATCCAGTCCTGAATTCCGAACCTGCGGCCTTCTAGGAGGTGAGCACTGTGCAGCCACCACAGGAGAGATACCCTGGCTCTGGGAGACAGGGTGATCTTCCCCAGGACACGCGTGCAATGATGTACTGAAACCGTTTTTAGCTTTAATAGGTTCCTGACCAGGGATATGAGCTCCTGAGTCTTTTCCATCGGAAGAAAAACCTTTTTCTGGTCTGTGTCTAGAATCAGACCCAGAAAGGTCAGGAGCGTTGTAGGGACTAGCTGGGACTTCGGTAAATTGAGAATCCAGCCGTGCCCCTGCAACATCCTCACCGACAGCGACACGCTGTCCAGCAACTTCTCCCGAGATCTCGCCTTTATGAGGAGATCGTCCAAGTATGGGATAATTGTGACCCCCTGCTTGCGCAGGAGCACCATCATTTCCGCCATTACCTTGGTGAAAATTCTCGGGGCTGTGGAAAGCCCAAACGGCAACGTCTGAATTTGGTAATGACAGTCCTGTACTGCAAATCTCAGGAACGCCTGATGAGGAGGGAAAATCGGAACATGAAGGTATGCATCCTTTATGTCCAGGGACACCATCCAATGCCCCCCCTCCAGGCTGGCGATGACCGCTCTGAGCAATTCCATCTTGAACTTGAACTTTTTCAAGTACAAGTTCAGGGATTTTAGATTCAAAATGGGCCTGACCGAACCGTCCGGTTTCGGGACCACAAACAGGGTTGAGTAATACCCCTTTCCTTGCTGGAGAAGAGGAACTTTGACTATCACCTGTTGAAGATACAATTTTTGAATTGCAGTCAACACTAACTCTCTCTCTGACGGGGAAGCTGGCAAAGCCGATTTGAAAAACCGGCGAGGAGGCACATCTTCGAATTCCAGCCTGTATCCCTGAGAAAATCTCTATAGCCCAGGGATCCACCTGTGAGTGAACCCAGACCTGGCTGAAAAATCGAAGACGCGCCCCCACTTGAGCTGACTCCCCCCGGGAAGCCCCAGCGTCATGCGGTGGACTTTGCAGATGTAGGGGAGGACTTCTGCTCCTGGGAACTAGCTGCATGCAGCTTTTTTTCCCCTTGCCTTTTCCTCTGGCAAGGGAGGACGATCCCCGTACCTTCTTGCTTTTATTGGAACGAAAGGACTACATTTGATAATGAGGTGCCTGTTTAGTATGCTGCGGGGGGACATAAGGTAAGAAATTCGATTTACCGGCCGTAGCAGTAGAGACAAGGTCTGAGAGGCCTTCGCCAAACAACTCCTCCGCCTTGTAAGGTAACGACTCCATATGCCGCTTTGAGTCGGCATCCCCCGTCCACTGTCGGGTCCACAGGAGTCGCCTAGCAGAAATAGACATAGCATTTACTCTGGAGCTTAGTAAACAAATGTCTCTTTGAGCATCCCTCATATATAAAGCAGCATCTTTGATATGCTCTAGGGTCATTAGAATGGAATCCTTACCTAGGGTTTCAAGTTCCGTAGATAAGGAATCTGTCCATGCTGCAATAGCACTACACACCCAGGCCGATGCCATAGCTGGTCTAACGATAGTACCGGAATGTGTGTAAATGTGCTTCATGGTAGCCTCCTGCTTACGATCAGCAGGATCCTTGAGGGAAGCTGTATCCTGAGAAGGCAGTGCCACCTTCTTGGATAAGCGTGTCAGCGCCTTGTCTACCTTCGGCGAAGATTCCCATCGTATCCTGTACTTTTGTGGAAAGGGGTACGCCATAAGAATCCTTTTGGGAACTTGTAGTCTCCTATCTGGAGATTCCCAAGCCTTTTCGCACAAGTCGCTTAGTTCAAATGAGGGCGGAAAAGTGACCTCAGGCTTTTTCCCTTTATACAGGTGTACCCTCGTGTCAGGGACAGGGGGTTCCTCAGTGATATGCAAAACCTCTTTAATGGCCATAATCATGTAACGAATACCTTTCGCCACCTTTGACTGTAATTTTGCATCCTCATAGTCGACACTAGAGTCAGTCTCTGTGTCGGTATCTGTGTCAGTGATCTGGGATATGGTGCGTTTTTGAGACCCCGAAGGTCCTGATGCCACAGGGACAGGTATGGTCCGACTACCTGACTGATCCCTAGCTTCAGCCTTGTCTAATCGTTTATGCAGTAAATTTACATTTGTATTCAAGACATTCCACATATCCACCCAGTCCGGTGTCGGCGTTGCCGACGGCGACCTGACCATCATGCACTCCCCCTCCTCCTTAGGCGAGCCTTCCTCGTCAAATATGCCGACACACACGTACCGACACACTTCACACACACACAGGGAATCTCTTTTCTGAAGACAGGTTCCCCCTGAGGCCCTTTGGAGAGACAGAGAGAGAGTATGCCAGCACACACCCCAGCGCTATATGTCCCTGGAGAAAAACACAGAATGTTTACCCAGTAGCGCTGCTGTAGTGTATAAACGCCAATAATGTGCCCCCCCCTCTACTTTAAAACCCCCTTTCACCATGTGTCAAGCAGGGGAGATTCCTCTCAGCGGTGCTGTGTAGAGAAAATGGCGCTGGCGAGTGCTGAGGGAGAAGCCCCGCCCCCCTCGGCGGCAGGCTTCTATCCCGCTCAAACTTATTAAAAAATGGCGGGGGCTCTTTTATATACATGTACAGTGCCCACCTGTACATGTATATACACTTTTGCCATAGGAGAGGTGTTTTATTGCTGCCCAGGGCGCCCCCCCTGCGCCCTTACAGTGAACGGAGTGTGTGAGGTGTAGCGGAGCAATGACGCACAGCTGCAGTGCTGTGCGTTACCTCTGTGAAGCACCGAAGGCTTCTGCCGCCTGTGACGTCTTCTGTCTTCGTTTCTTCTGGCTCTGTGAGGAGAACGGCGGCGCGGCTCTGGGGTGAACGCCCAGGACGAACCTGTGTTCATTCCCTCTGGAGCTAATGGTATCCAGTAGCCGAGGAAGCAGAGCCTAACATTTAAGTAGGTCTGCTCCTCTCTCCTCAGTCCCTCGATGCAGGGAGCCTGTTGCCAGCAGTGCTCCCTGAAAAAGAGAAAAAAAATCCTAACAAAAATGCTTTCTAAGCAGGAAACTCAGGAGAGCTCCCTGCAGTGCACCCATTCTCCTCTGGGCACAGTGTAAAACTGAGGTCTGGAGGAGGGGCATAGAGGGAGGAGCCAGTGCACACCCAGAATCCTAAAGTCTTTCTTAAAGTGCCCTATCTCCTGCGGAGCCAGTCTATTCCCCATTGTCCTTACGGAGTCCCCAGCATCCTCTAGGACGTTAGAGAAAAGTAAAACAACTCATTAGAGTAAATTCAAATAAAACACAAAGACCCTAGGAGGAGTGCACCCAGATGAGTTGCATATGAAACCTTTAGCTGTCAGTTTTATTTACAAATGTTGCATAAAACAAGTCATTCATCCTAGTGAACTAGTAGAGCAGTAGTTCCTACCTTACCCAAGCTAGAGTGCAGTGAATGGGGGAAGGCCACGCTGGGAGCCCAATGTAGCCAAGCGCAGAGTTTACAGGAATCCTGCAGGAGTGCACTGAGTTGTCTCTGTGTTGCAAAAACCCGTACCCCATCTGCTAACAGGTTGCGTAAAATGTATCAGACAGGCTGAACAACTGTGCGTGAAAAGTTTTCACTATCTGCAGTAGTAGAACTACCAAAAAACCTCCTTTGTTCCTTTGAGATGCCTGTAACTGCTGTGTTGGGGCCAGCTCCCTGCCTCGGAGCAGTGAGAAGAACCCAGCATGAATAAGCAGTCAGGACTGGAGAACAGGAGGAGCCAGCCAACGTAACCAACAAATAGGTTCTGCAACAGCTACACACACCCATAAGCCTAAGCAATTATTTCCAGGTGCTAAAAAGACTGATGGTGGAAGCAAAATTCTCCCACAGATAGGGCCACCAGGTCCAAGTGCATTTCACACTTGCAGTTAGTGCAAGATAAGCAGCATTAGTAGGAGTGATCGAGAACGTCAGCATAAACCAGTAATCTCCCAGCCAGGTGGCAGTCACAACAATATATACTAGGGCCAAGCAATAAAGGGAATATTAGCATTTTAAATAATCAAAATTATTAGGAAACCCTGCTGTGCTTTGGATTTCAATTGTTTGAGTTTTTACAAATGTGATGCCACCTAAGCTTTTAATTTAATGTATGCTTTTATAAAATCATTGAAACACGACCTGTGCTGATCACAGCTGCCCACAGATGCATGACAACACCTTGGGTTCTTACAACAATTTGCATCAGTTTAACAATGTAGGGGTCTATTTTCTAAGCCTTGGAGAGAGATAAAGTATCAAACAACCAGCTCCTTACTGTTATCAGTGATTTGGTGGGGGCAGCTTTGGTTGATGGAGAACAAATGTTGGATTGGAGTGGGTGTACACTAAGGAGGCAAGGTGGTTGTACAGCATCCACTCAAAGCGCTTGGAGACATAGTGGAGGGACAGCAACTAGAGAAGGGGGAAGGGTCAACACCAGGTTGTGGTTAAGAATGAGGGGAAGTTACCAGGGAAGAAAGATGAATTAACCAGGTGGGCAATGTGAGAGCATGCCTCAGGGAAGGTGGGAGGGGGTGGCGTTATGAGGACAGGTAGTGGGTTGAAAGGAGAGTGTGGGCTTCAGGGGAAAAGGATAACAAAGCTGTTTGCCCTTGTTGTGGGGGAAGGGGATAGGGAGGAATGGGATCGTATGGTTGATGGATATTTTGGAGGTAAAGTGTGTGGCAAATACAAGCCTTCTGAAGGAAGGTGAGAAGTGGATGGAGAGGAGGGAGTTCAAGGTAGCAAACATAGTAGACTTAGGGGCAGATGTACTAAACGTTATCTCTCTCCAAGGCTAAGTAAGTAGACTCAGTTCCTTTTTTTGTATACCAGGTTGTGTTTGAGTGTGCCGTTTGTTTCCCATGTTTTAATTTTCCAGTTATAAGATTACAAATTAAAACTAGAAAAAAAAATGCTGACACAATACTGCCAAACTGATGATCCCAGCACAACAGCAAGGAAAGGAGTTTCTCTATCCAGGTGCAGCTTAGCAGAGAACCCATCGGCACTGCGTACACCCCAGTGACAGCTGATTACGTGCTATGGGCAGCTGTGAGCACCGCAGGCACAAAACATTGAGGCTTTTCTCTAGGGAACAACTCCTCGTAGTGAAAAAACATAGTGCAATAAGAACTGAAGACACCTGGCCCACTTCTTATTGAAGGGGTCATTTTACGAAACTAAATACAAAACAAAAAAAACTTACCAATATTAAATCAGGTGATAAAATAACCAAAAAGGAAACTGGTTTTCTCTTTCATCCACCAGGGGACACTGGAACAGCATTATACAGTAGGGGTGTGAAGCTTGCAACCGGAGGTGTGGCACAATCTAAAATTAAACATTGTCTGCACAGCCGGCTCCTCCCCCTTCACATCCCTCATGCCTCAGTTTTGAAAAATTGTGCTAGGAGCAAAGAAGCACATGGGAGCTCTGCTCCATAAAGAATTTTTTTTTTTGTTAGTGTTTTGTCATTAAGACAAAATTGGCCCAATCTCTCCTATCTAAAAGGAGGTTGCAGGCTTTATCAAAAGAAAAAGGTGCCCAATCCCTCCTAAATGAAAGGAGGGTGCAGGCTTTACTAACAGAAGTTCGGACTACGTCAACCTACTAAAAGGGGGACAAGTGTCTTCAGAATTGAGAGACAAGGGATCCCAGCTAAAGGGATCTACATCTCTCAACTGGAAAATCCGATGCAACATCAGGATTACAAGTACAGTGAGTACTGGTGGTAACAAGACCTAGTTCGTATAGTCCCAAGGAGCTCCTATACCCTAATGGTTAGGGCTCCCGTCCTGCAGCTCAGCTTACGGTTTAATTACCCTGTTTAACTACAGCACAGAGCGCGCTGCTGCCTTCTCGCTAACACTGACAGTCTAGCAGTGCAGCTTCCCCTGCTCCCCCCCCCCCTCCTCCCTCCACTGGCTCTGTCAGTCTCTCCCACGGCTGGCAGCCACTGCATCCATCTCCCTATGCCGCTCTTAGCGTACACTGTCCCACGCACCCTTCCTCCGGCTCTCAGTGTCTCCCGCGGCTGGAAGCCGCGGCATCCAGCTCTCCCTTTGCCGCTCTTGGCGTACACTGTCCCACGCGCCCTTCCTCCATCAGCACATCAAGCGGAGGTTCGGCAGGGGGATAGTGATGCGCGCGGCAAGGGACCCGGTTTTATCCGCGCTGGGCGTTACGGTACCCGGGAGGGCAGTAAGGACCCAGAGCGCGGGAGGAGGCAAGAGAGGAGCAGTGACTCCAGCATACAGTGGGACCTGGGCTCCAGCCACCGATACGAAGTATCCACAGTATTGTGGTTTAACACAGCGATGCTCAGGTAAAGCCCTGAGTTAGAGGCCACAGAGTATGTAATTTTATAAACACTGGGTTTAGATGAGATGTACTTTAATTTTCAGTGGTGACCATTTTTAAATAAGTTCAAGGCGCCAGAATGCTGAACAGTAGGGCTATACACCTCAGTGGTGCCATATTTCCTGGCCAGTCAGATCAGGGGGAGGGGTTTTATTATTGAATATTTACTCCCTCTGCTGGCTGCTTGTAGATAGACTGATGCAGAGGATTTTCCATGCGTTTCAATCAGACATGCTAAACATGTTACACTTAATTTTCAATGTACTTCTAACAAAGATCCTGTGAAAATAATGGGAACGACTGGATATCAACCGCGACCTCAGAACTGAATCACAGTTGGGTGTAACGCGGTTTGCAACGAGGCTGTTGTTTAAAATCATTTTTATTTATTTATTTTCTCAATGAAGCCAGCCAGGTGAATCCAGTGTACATTTGTTCCCGTCATCCACTACGGTATTCCGTTGCCTATTGTAAAGATAAAATACACTGCAATGTATTCTGTGGGGGTGCATTTTCAACATCAATGCACAAACCAAGCACGCTAAGCCATATTACCAGCATGTTAAGTCCAGTTACCTTTGGCGTACATCTGATATAGATGTATATACATAATGTCTCCAACGGACGCTGCCGACAGGTCCGACGGAGGTGGGAGCTTCAGATATTGACACCCAATTCAACGCTACCTGTATCAGCAGTTGGTGGTTTTGTAGGTGATAGTTGGAGTATTTATATTAATAAATTGTTTATTTTTCAGCGGTTTTGAAAATACTCTTCAGAGCTCCCAATATTCCTACGGCTTTCCTCCTCCTATTCTCACAGGTGAAAATCCGGCTGAGTGGTATGTATATGTTTATCCAAGTAAAAAGGAAGGAGTTGCTCAAATCAATGAGCAATACGGTAAACAGCCCGGGGGTGCGCAACAGTTGACAACGGGCAGACAACTTTTAAGTATGGGCTGAGGACCCATCCGAAACAGGGAGGAATTCAGAGTTAGAATTACTCCGTCCACACAGGTATAATACGATGGGCGAAAATGGTAATCCCCTTCCTACCCTAGCGTAAGAGTGGGGAGAGACGGTGGCTTCGTAACGGAGGGCGAACCGTTAGAGGCGAAAAAGAATTGAGGTAAAGAGTGGGCGGCCAGTAAAGGCTTCCAAGTTACCCAAACACAATTTTTGACTAGCAGAGCATATCTGAGAGTTAGCCATGTATACTTATCAGGCTACTAAGGAGGGTAGCATCCCGATCTCAGATATATTGCCTAATGGTTCGGTGACTAACAGAATTTCGGATCCCACAGATGGGCTTACCTCTGCCTAGTCTGTAAAGGGGACATTCTTATTTTTTATAGTCCCTCTGAAGAACAGGCATATGTAGTTTCTAATGGACATAGCGATCCAACCTCTAAGTGCAAGACCATCTCAAACGGACCTAGGATGTTCGTGTTTCGGTAAAGAGGCTAGAGTTACTGGTTTGGAAGACTTTTCCCTGGGAAGGGAAGCTTTCCTGGGTCCAAAAGAGAGTCAGACGGAATTTCTGCCTACCGGGTATCATACAACTGGGCCAATGGGCAGTAGAAGTGACTCTGGTCCTTTATTCAACTAGTTTGGTTCCCAGTCTGGTTCTGGTGGAGTCTCGGATAACAAAGACTGTTCCAAATAGCCAGTAATCAGGTCTCTACAAATTCTCACCTTAGACCTCCTATGGGGGGTAGGGGTTGGAAGGCGGAGACCGGGTCCGAGACTTGAAGAGGGTTTGTCTCCTTACATTAACAATAGACCTCTACAACGCCCAAGCTGTCAGTCTGTTCAAAAGCGATAGGAATTACAAAAATTCAGAACTTACTTCCAAATACCAGACGGTCAGACTGATACTCAATTTAAAAGTTTTTAACCAGTTCTAACGGCCTATAGACTCAAGATGGAATCAATCCAATCTGTCATTACTGGCCTAGAATAAGGGGAGTTCATGGTGTCTGGGGGCATTGAGAATGCATACCTTCAATATCCCGATTTGGACTCCTCACCAAACATACTTAGGAGTCATACTGGTGAAGGATCATTACCTGCTCTGAGCCTTGCCTTTCGGTGTATCTTTGGACCCGAGAATTTTTAGAAAGATCAGGGTGATATGGGTCGCAAGATTGAGAAGGTTAAGGGTCACGATCATATCTTATCTAGACGATCTGCTGATCAGGGCCTCCTCTCAGAACAGCTGGCAAAGATGCTCAGACGACCCATCATTTTCTCACTCAACATGGGTGGATTCTGGATTTCCAGAAATCCAACCTACTGCCAACTCAAGGGACTCAATTTCTAGGTCTCACAGAGAACAAGATCCATGACATACAGAGGCTGGTGGCTCAAGTATTACAGGCACAGATGGTTTCCCTACACCTGGGTGTGCATCTGCTAAGGAAGATGGTGGCTCTACAGTATGACAGATTACAGGAACCTCATTGCTCAGGGAGCAGGTTCGCACTAGTTTCTATAGCGCAAATTGCGGATTTTACACGGGTCCAACCTTCCCTAATTTGGTGGTCGTTACATAGAAATCTCGCAAAGCAGCCAGAGATTCGGCATTTGGGATTGGAGGATCCTCGCAACGGATGCCAGTCTCAGAGGTTGGAGTGCCGTCCCTGAGGAACATCGGTTTCAGAACAGAGGGACGTCACGAAAGAGCAGTCTATTCCATGGAGATTCTCGGGCTGGGTGCAATTACAATGTAACTTCTCTTAGCTGGAGGCTTAGTGATGGCTCACCACCTGCAGATGCAGTCGCACAATGTCACAACGATGGCATACATAAACCGTCCAGGAAGACCAAGACACAAGATGGCATTTTTATCTGGTTTTTGGGCAGAGAGGCGCAACAGCGTTCTTTCGGCATAGTTCTTTCCAGGAGTGGAGATCTGGGAACCAGGGTATCTCAGTCGCCAGGACGTGCATCCAAGAGAGTGGTGTCTACACCCAATAGTTTTCGAGATAGTTGTAGGAGGATGGGGCCTACCTCGAGTAGACCTCTTGGCATTACGACACAACCATAAACTGCCCAGGTATGTGACCAGAACTAGGAATACAGCAGCGGAAGCAATGGACGCATTGACACTTCCTTGGTTTTACAGAACCTTTTCTTCTCAGACCCAGGGTAATAATGGAGGCCAAAACGGATAAGAGTGTGGGCAATTCTCATTGCTCAAACTGGCCCCGCAGAGGTTGGTACTCTGATTTGAAGAGGCTACTAGCGGAAGATCCCTGGAGGCTACCTCAGCGGGATGACCTGCTATCACAGGGGCAGTTCCTCCACCCAGACTTGATCAGGTTGCGTTTAACGGAGTGGTAATTGAGTCCCGGATATGGTGAAAGACAGAAATACTAAATGTGGCTTTCCCTACAATGATAGCAGCTAGGAAGCCGGTCACTATTACAGTATATGGATGACAGCATAGACTGGTGTCAACGAGGGTTGGTTTCCAGGACTTTCTTTCGGGAGGTGCTGAGTATACAACCTCCTTTCCGTCCTCGCACGACGCCGTGGGACCTAACCTGGGGGTTGGCCTATATCAGATCGGCTTTAGAACCTTTAGAAAGAGCAGGATTGAGATGTCTCTCCTCGGCCAGACGGGTCTCTGTTTTGGGGGCTTTATTGTGTAAGAGTCCTTTTTCTAAATTTCGATTCAGACAGGGCGGAACTCAGTACGACAGAGTTCTTCCGAAGATAGTACAGGGTTTCAGGTAAACCAGCAAATTGTGGTTCCATCTTTTCACGGAGTTGCAGATGGGGACGTGTCTTTGAACGTTGTCAGAGATTTACGGATTTACGTACAGGTTATGTTGTACATCAGACAATAGGAACATTTTGTTTGTTTTATTATGATAGTACAAAGACAGGTTTGCCAGCATCTAAACAAATTTTAGCCAGATGGATTAGGCTTACTTTTCTGAAATAGTTATCCTGTGGGAACCGGGTTCAGGCTGGTACCCATACCACCGGATCCGTGGGTGCCTCCCGGGTGGCCGCCAGAGGTGCCTCTACTACTCAGCTTGGCAACGTGGTCATCAGCACATACGTTCACGAGATTCCACAAGTTTGATACGTTGCGTCCGGAGATTCTAAGTTCGGACGTTTAGTTTTGCAGGACTCTGACAGCACTCCCACCCTTGGGAGTAACTTTGGGACGTCCCCTACTGTATAATGCTGTTCCAGTGTCCCCTAGTGGATGAAAGAGAAAAGAGGATTTTGGTACTTACCGATAAATCCATTTCTCTGAATCCTCTAGGGGACACTGGACGCCCGCCTCGGTGCCGTCAGCCTGCTGTGTTCCATAACCAGTTCATGCAAGCAGCGTTAGTTTTCTGTTAACAGAATTCTTGGATGCCGTTTGAATTGTTGTACGGTGGGCTCCTCGCCATTGGTTGTAAGTCTCATGTCCTATTCTCTCGGTCAAATTTTCCAAACTGAGGGATGAGGGATGTGAAGGGGGAGGAGCCGGCTGTGCAGACAATGTTTAATTTTAGATTGTGCCACACCTCCGGGTTGCAAGCTTCACACCCCTACTGTATAATGCTGTTCCAGTGTCCCCTAGAGGATTCAGAGAAATGGATTTATCGGTAAGTACCAAAATCCTTTTTCCTTTTATACCATACAGCACCCATTTTCCTGACAGTGGATGTGATGTTGAGTAGGGAATAAAGCAAGAAATAGCAATTAACAGTGTACTTGGGCAAAACCACGTTGCAATGCAAGGTGAGCGAATACATTTTTTTTTTTTGCATGCAGGGTAAATACTGGCTGCTTTTACATGTATCCCACAAATGCTGGACAGATTTTTACAATGCAATTTAGATTTTAGTTTGTACAGGCCTCTCTCGCATCTAAATCTCTCTGCACATTTAATCTGCTCATCAAGGTCTTACCAAGGTGCAGTTATTTGGGGGTCTATTCATGAAGCAGTGAACAGAGTGGAGAGATGAGCCAGTGGAGAAGTTGCCCATGGCAACCAATCAGCTGCTCTGTATTATTTTATAGTATGCAAATTATAAATGTTACTTCAATTCTGATTGGTTGCCATGGGCAACTTCTACACACTTTTCACTGCTTCATGACTAGAACCCTTGGTATTTCTTACTTTATTCCCAGCTCAGAATCAGGCCCAGTATATGGTGAGTTTCGGTCACCGTGGCAGGGATGTATCTTTGGGAACTAGTGAAAAAAAACTTTTACAGACAGATCTGCTGATGAGTTCGCAAACGAGAGCTATAGCCTATCACTGGTGCTCTTATAGAATACGTACGCCACGGTTTTGTTGATATACTTTCCAATGCCTGAACGGTACATTTTGGGCTCTTGCATTTGATCCTTTTTAGGCAGCACAGCTTTTTCCTTCATTCGTTGTTCTTCTTCTGCTTTCTGAGCCTTCTCCCTCTCCAAAGCCACCTGTAAGTCAAAAGCAGAAGATATTAACCTGCAACAAGACAATACTGATAGTCCTACATTGCAGCTATACATAATCTTACTGTACAGGTGTGCTCATACCTTTAAAGAGCAGAACCTTTTTAAGTACCTAATTCAATGGACAGATATCTCATGAAACGGTCAGTAATGTCCCCTACAACCAGTCATGAACACCATTAACATCAGTAACATATTGTAAGAAGGATACTATGGGGTCTATTCATGAAGCAGTGAAAAGTGTGGAGAAGTGAGCCAATAGAGAAACTGCCCATAGCAACTAATCAGCTGCTACGTAAATTTTTACATAATGCATTTTATAGATGTTACATCAACACTGATTGGAGAGGTTGCGAAAAGCAACCACTGTCTCACTTCTCCACTCTTTTTACTTCCTCACCCTTTTCACTGCCTCATGAACAGACCCCTATGCCTGAAACACCTTCCCTTGAATACATTACAAAAAACAAAAACAAAAACAGAGATGCATGGCCAAGAATAAAACAGTGCAAGTATTAAAAGATATAGGTGGTATTAAATTTGCTCCGATAACTTCACAGCTATTGAATTCACCCCCTGCGTATTGCATTTTCGCCCCTTTTTAAAGGCATTTTTCACCAATGTTTCTTCACTTTTCTTTTTATAGCAAAAAGGCATTGGCAAAAAATGCTTAAAAATCGGCGAAAGTGGCCTGCGTTTTCTCCGGCGCATGTATGAAAACACGTGGATTCGCTGATCCACATGTTTTTTGCTCCTGCTGAATTTTTTGCCTAGGCAAAAAATTGGCCCTGCTATTGAATAGGGCGATTCCCCATTTGCCCTAAAAAAAATAGCGAAAAGTGCAGGTTTTTCGCCTAGGCAAAAAACCATCCCTAATTAAAATACCCCCTATAGGGGTCTATGTACTAAGCCCTGGAGAAAGATAAAGCGGACAGAGATAAACTACCAACCAACCAGCTATTAACGCATTTATCAAACACAGCCTGTAACATGGCAGTTAGGAGGTGATTGGCTGCTATTTTACATCCGTCCAACTTCATCTCTCTCCAAGGCTCAATACACAAACCCCATAGATATCAAAAGTATTACACAGCTAATCCCCATTACCATATAATGAATGCAGAATAATATATAATATTAAATGTAGAAATAAAATAAGATTTTACTCACCGGTAAATCTATTTCTCGTAGTCCGTAGTGGATGCTGGGGACTCCGTAAGGACCATGGGGAATAGCGGGCTCCGCAGGAGACTGGGCACTCTAAAGAAAGATTTAGTACTATCTGGTGTGCACTGGCTCCTCCCTCTATGCCCCTCCTCCAGACCTCAGTTAAGGAAACTGTGCCCGGAAGAGCAGACATTATAAGGAAAGGATTTTGGAATCCCGGGTAAGACTCATACCAGCCACACCAATCACACCGAACAACTTGTGATACACTTATCCAGCCAACAGTATGAACAACAACAGGGCATCAACAATGGATGCCAATATAACAACCCATTATTAAGCAATAACTATGTACACGTATTGCAGAAAGTCCGCACTAGGGACGGGCGCCCAGCATCCACTACGGACTACGAGAAATAGATTTACCGGTGAGTAAAATCTTATTTTCTCTAACGTCCTAGTGGATGCTGGGGACTCCGTAAGGACCATGGGGATTATACCAAAGCTCCCAAACGGGCGGGAGAGTGCGGATGACTCTGCAGCACCGAATAGGCAAACTCAAGGTCCTCCTCAGCCAGGGTATCAAACTTGTAGAATTTTGCAAATGTGTTTGAACCCGACCAAGTAGCAGCTCGGCAAAGCTGTAAAGCCGAGACCCCTCGGGCAGCCGCCCAAGAAGAGCCCACCTTCCTTGTGGAATGGGCTTTCACTGATTTTGGATGCGGCAATCCAGCCGCATAATGAGCCTGCTGAATCGTGTTACAGATCCAGCGGGCAACGGTTTGCTTTGAAGCAGGAGCCCCCAACTTGTTGGGGGCATATAGGATAAACAGCGAGTCAGTTTTCCTGACTCCAGCCGTTCTGGCTACATAAATCTTCAAAGCCCTGACTACATCTAGTAACCTGGAATCCTCCAAGTCACGAGTAGCCGCAGGCACCACAATAGGTTGGTTCAAATGAAAAGATGACACCACCTTTGGCAGAAATTGGGAACGAGTCCGCAATTCTGCCCTGTCCATATGAAAAACCAGATAGGGGCTTTTACATGACAAAGCCGCCAATTCTGACACACGCCTAGCCGAAGCTAAGGCCAATAGCATGACCACCTTCCACGTGAGATACTTCAGCTCCACGGTCTGGACCTTTATGGATCCCAACTTCAAGCCCATAGTCACTCCAGACTATAGAAAGTGCAGAAATCTGCCCAGTTGGAATTCCTCAGTAGGGGCCTTCCTGGCCTCACACCAAGCAACATATTTTCGCCATATGCGGTGATAATGCTTTGCTGTCACGTCCTTCTTAGCCTTTATCAGCGTAGGAATAACTTCCCCCGGAATGCCTTTTTCCGCTAGGATCCGGCGTTCAACCGCCATGCCGTCAAACGCAGCCGTGGTAAGTCTTGGAACAGGCAGGGCCCCTGTTGCAACAGGTCCTGTCTGAGAGGCAGAGGCCATGGGTCCTCTGAGCATTTCTTGCAGTTCCGGATACCAAGGCCTTCTTGGCCAATCCGGAACAATGAGTATTGTTCTCACTCCTCTTCTTCTTACGATTCTCAGCACCTTGGGTATGAGAGGAAGAGGAGGAAACACATAGACCGACTGGAACACCCACGGTGTTACCAGGGCGTCCACAGCTATCGCCTGAGGGTCTCTTGACCTGGCGCAATACCGTTGTAGCTTTTTGTTGAGACGGGACGCCATCATGTCTACCTGTGGCAGTTCCCATCGATTTGTAATCTGAATGAAGACTTCGTGATGAAGTCCCCACTCTCCCGGGTGAAGGTCGTGCCTGCTGAGGAAGTCTGCTTCCCAGTTGTCCACCCACGGAATGAACACTGCTGACAGTGCTTGTACGGGATTCTCCGCCCACCGAAGAATCCTGGTGGCTTCCGCCATCGCGACTCTGCTTCTTGTGCCGCCCTGGCGGTTTACATGAGCCACCGCGGTGATGTTGTCTGACTTAATCAGCACCGGTTGGTTGCGAAGCAGGGGCTCCGCTTGACTCAGGGCGATGAATATGGCCCTTAGTTCCAGGATATTTATGTGCAGACAAGCCTCCTGACTTGACCACAACCGTTGGAAGTTTCTTCCCTGAGTGACTGCCCCCCACCCTCAGAGGCTCGCATCCGTGGTCACCAGGACCCAGTCCTGTATGCCGAACCTGCGGCCCTCGAGAAGGTGATCAGCCGATGCATCTGAAGATGCGATCCGGACCATTTGTCCAACAGATCCCATTGAGAGATCCTCGCATGGAACCTGCCGAAGGGAATGGCTTCGTACGATGCCACCATCTTTTCCAGGACTCGCGTGCAGTGATGCACAGACACCTGTTTCGGTTTTAAGAGGTCTCTGACTAGAGTCACAAGCTCCTGAGCCTTCTCCGTCGGGAGAAACACCTTCTTCTGGTCTGTGTCCAGAATCATGCCCAGAAAGGGCAGACGCGTCGTAGGAATCAGCTGCGACTTTGGGATATTCAGAATCCAGCCATGCTGTTGCAACACTTCCTGAGAGTGCGCTACGCTGATCTGCAACTGCTCCCTCGACCTCGCCTTTATGAGGAGATCGTCCAAGTATGGGATAACTGTGACTCCTTGCTTTCTCAGGATCACCATCATTTCTGCCATTACCTTGGTAAATATTCTCGGTGCCGTGGAGAGCCCAAACGGCAACGTCTGGAATTGGTAATGACAGTCCTGTACCACAAATCTGAGGTACTCCCGATGAGGCGGAGAAATGGGGACATGCAAGTAAGCATCCTTGATGTCCAGAGACACCATAAAATCCCCCTCTTCCAGGCTTGCAATGACCGCTCTGAGCGATTCCATTTTGAACTTTAATCTTTTCAAATAAATGTTCAGGGACTTTAAATTTAATATAGGTCTGACCGAACCATCCGGTTTCGGTACCACAAACATTGTGGAATAGTATCCCTTTCCCTGTTGAAGAAATAGCTTGTGAATTGTCGCTACCACTACTTCCCTTTCTATGGGGGAAGCTGGCAGGACCGATTTTAGGTAACGTTGAGGGGGCATCACCTCGAATTCCAGCTTGTATCCCTGAGTCACAATCTGTATAGCCCAGGGATCCACCTGTGAGCGAACCCACTGGTAGCTGAAATGTCGGAGACGCGCCCCCACCGCTCCTGGCTCCACCTGTGGAGCCCCAGCGTCATGCGGTGGATTTAGTGGAAGCCGGGGAGGACTTCTGTTCCTGGGAACTAGCTGTAAGGTGCAGCTTTTTTCCTCTACCCCTGCCTCTAGCAAGAAAGGAAGCACCTCCGACCTTCTTGCTTCTTTGTGCGCGAAAGGACTGCATTTGGTAATACGGTGCTTTCTTAGGTTGTGAGGGAATATATGGCAAAAAGTTTGACCCTCCCCAAACAATTCCTCACCCTTGTAAGGTAACACCTCCATGTGTTTTTTGGAGTCGGCATCACATGTCCACTGCCGAGTCCACAGGACCCTCCTGGCAGAAATTGACATTGCATTAATTCTAGAGCCCAGTAGGCAAATGTCCCTCTGGGCATCTCTCATATATAGGACAGTGTCTTTTATATGCCCCAGGGTCAGCATAATGGTATCCCTGTCCAAGGTATCCATTTCCTCAGACAGATTATCTGTCCACGCTGCTACAGCACTACACATCCACGCCGACGCAATTGCCGGCCTCAGTAGAGTCCCTGAATGTGTATAAACAGATTTCGGGATACTTTCCTGCTTTCTATCTGCAGGATCCTTTAGGGTGGCCGTATCCTGCGACGGCAGGGCCACCTTCTTAGATAAGCGTGTGAGAGCTTTATCTACCCTAGGGGAGGATTCCCAGCGCATCCTGTCCTCTGGCGGGAAAGGGTACGCCATAAGTAATCTTTTGGAAATCAGGACTTTCTTATCTGGGGAATCCCATGCTTTTTCACATGACTCATTTAACTCATGTGAAGGGGGAAAAGTTACCTCTTGCTTTTTCTCCCCATACATATAAACCCCACTTGTCAGGGACAGGGTTTACCTCCGATATGTGTAAAACATCCTTCATTGCTATAATCATGTAACGTATAGCTTTAGTCATTTTCGGTTGCAATTTTGCATCATCGTCGTCGACACTGGAGTCAGAATCCGTGTCGACATCTGTGTCAACCATTTTGGATAGTGGGCGCTTTTGAGACCCTGAGGGCCTCTGCGCTGTAGGATCAGGCATGGGTTGAGACCCTGACTGGCCCGAGGTATCAGCTTTATCCAACCTTTTATGTAAGGAGTTTACATTATCATTTAACACCTTCCACATATCCATCCAATCAGGTGTCGGCACCGTCGGCGGCGACACGTCAGTCAACTGCACTTGCTCTGCCTCCACATAGCCCTCTTCGTCAAACATGTCGACACACGCGAACCGACACACCACACACACAGGGGAAGCTCTAAATGAGGACAGGACCCCCACAAGGCCTATTGGAGAGACAGAGAGAGAGTATGCCAGCACACACCCCAGCGCTATATAACCCAGGGATTACACAGTAACTTAGTGTTTACCCAGTAGCTGCTGTAATATTATTAATGCGCCTAAATTTATGTGCCCCCCCCTCTCTTTTTTAACCTTCTACCGTGATTCTGCAGGGGAGAGCCTGGGGAGCTTCCTCTCAGCAGAGCTGTGGAAGGAAAATGGCGCTGGTGAGTGCTGAGGAAGAAGGCCCCGCCCCCTCAGAGGCGGGCTTCTGTCCCGCGATTCTTTGTAAAATAAATGGCGGGAGCTCAAACATATAACAGTGTCCCACTGTCTATATGCAGCTTTCGCCTAGAGGTATCAATTGCTGCCCAGGGCGCCCCCCCCTGCGCCCTGCACCCTACAGTGACCGGAGTGTGTGGGTTAGTGTGGGCGCAATGGCGCACAGCTGCAGTGCTGTGCACTCTCTCATGTGAAGACAGGAGTCTTCTGCCGCCGATTTCGATGTCTTCTCCGCTTCTGTCTTCTGGCTCTGCGAGGGGGACGGCGGCGCGGCTCCGGGAACGGACAACAAGGTCAGGTCCTGTGTTCGATCCCTCTGGAGCTAATGGTGTCCAGTAGCCTAAGAAGCGCAACCTAGCCGCAGTTAGTAGGTTTGCTTCTCTCCCCTCAGTCCCACGTAGCAGAGAGTCTGTTGCCAGCAGAAGCTCTCTGAAAATAAAAAACCTAACTAAAATACTTTCTTATTAGCAAGCTCAGGAGAGCTCACTAAAAGCACCCAGCTCTGTCCGGGCACAGATTCTAACTGAGGTCTGGAGGAGGGGCATAGAGGGAGGAGCCAGTGCACACCAGATCGTACTAAATCTTTCTTTAGAGTGCCCAGTCTCCTGCGGAGCCCGCTATTCCCCATGGTCCTTATGGAGTCCCCCAGCATCCACTAGGACGTTAGAGAAAATATACTGTGCCAAATCCAAGCTTAAGTACATTTAGAAGCATCTTGGCAGAGCTGTAACACTGCACACAGACTGCCATATATGAAAGGGTTACCAATAACATTCACAAATCCATGTATAAGAGTCGGAAACAGATATCATTGCTTTGCTTAGTTTAAAGAGATTCAAAACAATGGATTGCATAGTAAATATTGTGTACTTTAATTACAATTAAATAAAATGTAAAAAACACCCTCAAAATGTGGGGTCTCACCTGGGCATCAGCCTCTTCATAAGGGTCCACAAACACTGTACTACTCACTATCTGGATTTCCTCCTGTAAGAAGCAATGGTGGTGATTATTTTACCACTATAGACCAGTTTCTACCCAATTCAGTCATACATAACAGCATGGTGTTCAAATTATTATATTTATTAACAGTTTCTTATATAGCGCAGAAAATTCTGTTGCACATTTCAATTGGACACAATGATAAAACAAAACTGGGTAATAAGCAAAACAGTCAGAGGTAGGAAAGCCCTGCTCGCAAGCTTACAATCTATAGGGAAATAGGCATCGATTCACAACGGTAGGTGCTATCTATTGCATAGTTGCCCACCGGATTGCAAAGGTTATAGGTGGACTGTATGATATCACATCACAATGATGAACCAGTGTCAGGGGGATGGGAAAGTGAAGAAAGAGAAAATATGTGGAGGATATGTGTGGACTGTATAGTGGGGATATAATCGGATAGGAAAGCTTATGAAGGTTGAGTGAGAGGTTCTGGAATGTGATAAGCTAGCCTGAAGAAGTGAGTTTTCAGGGAACGGTTGAAGGTTTGGAGACTAGAGGAGAGTCTTATTGTGCGTGGTAGCTAAAGAATAAACTCTATGAAAAATTCTTGTATGATATGACTGGAATTCTTTTTCTTTTTAATAACTTTGGGTCAACAACAGTATAAGCCACTGGCATATGACAAACTGTACAAATACAAACTGGTGTCTCAGTCTATTCAGTATATAAACAGAGGATATTACAATTGTCAGCAATGTTAAAGTATCAAAGTCTGCAAATACAATGTGGAGCATGGTTATAAAATCTGTACACAGCAGTGTGTGAACACATGTACACTTCATTGTACACAGTGATTGTTGTTATCAAGCACTGCAGTGTTTTGAGAATGTATGAAGAACCTCAGCTGTAGATAGAACACAATGAACCCTTGGGTAGGAAATCTTACCTTTGGCCTGTCTGTTTTGGTATCACTGTCCACATTCTCCATGGCAGTCAGAGTGTCGAATCCGCCAACTACTCTAAAAAGGATAATGAAGTGGAAGATAATGTAAATATCAGGCAAAGAACATCCTTCTCTCCCCAAAGTGTCTCCTGCACATACCGTCCAAACACAGTGTGCTTTTTGTCTAGATATGTACACGAGCGGAAGGTGATGAAGCTGAAAGATAAATGATAAAGGATAAAAGTTAGATCTTAACCTACATCTCAATGAATAAAATAATAAGAATTTACTTACCGATAATTCTATTTCTCGGAGTCCGTAGTGGATGCTGGGGTTCCTGAAAGGACCATGGGGAATAGCGGCTCCGCAGGAGACAGGGCACAAAAGTTAAGCTTTAGGATCAAGTGGTGTGCACTGGCTCCTCCCCCTATGACCCTCCTCCAAGCCTCAGTTAGGATACTGTGCCCGGACGAGCGTACATAATAAGGAAGGATTTTGAATCCCGGGTAAGACTCATACCAGCCACACCAATCACACTGTACAACCTGTGATCTGAACCCAGTTAACAGTATGAGAACAGAGGAGCCTCTGAAAGATGGCTCACTACAACAATAACCCGATTTAGTTAACAATAACTATGTACAAGTATTGCAGATAATCCGCACTTGGGATGGGCGCCCAGCATCCACTACGGACTCCGAGAAACAGAATTATCGGTAAGTAAATTCTTATTTTCTCTATCGTCCTAGTGGATGCTGGGGTTCCTGAAAGGACCATGGGGATTATACCAAAGCTCCCAAACGGGCGGGAGAGTGCGGATGACTCTGCAGCACCGAATGAGAGAACTCCAGGTCCTCCTTAGCCAGGGTATCAAATTTGTAGGATTTTACAAACGTGTTCTCCCCCGACCACGTAGCCGCTCGGCAAAGTTGTAAAGCCGAGACCCCTCGGGCAGCCGCCCAAGATGAGCCCACCTTCCTTGTGGCAAGCATATTTTTGGCTGTGGCAAGCCTGCCACAGAATGTGCAAGCTGAATTGTACTACAAATCCAACGAGCAATAGTCTGCTTAGAAGCAGGGGCACCCAGCTTGTTGGGTGCATACAGGATAAAACAGCAAGTCAGATTTCCTGACTCCAGCCGACCTGGAAAACTATATTTTCAGGGCCCTGACAACATCCAGCAACTTGGAGTCCTCCAAGTCCCTAGTAGCCGCAGGTACCACAATAAGCTGGTTCAGGTAAAACGCTGACACCACCTTAGGGATAAACTGGGGACGAGTCCGCAGCTTTGCTCTGTCCGAATGGACAATCAGATATGGCTTTGTGAGATAAAGCCGCCAATTTTGACACTCGCCTGGCCGAGGCCAGGACCAACCGCATGTTCACTTTCCATGTGAGATATATCAAATCCACAGATTTGAGTGGTTTAAACCAATGTGATTTTTGGAATCCCCAAAACTACGTTGAGATCCCCCAGTGCCACTGGAGACATCAAAAGGGGTTGTATATGCAGTACTCCCTTGACAAACTTCTGGACTTCAGGAACTGAAGCCAATTCTTTCTGGAAGAAAATCGACAGGCCGAAATTTGAACCTTAATGGACCCCAATTTGAGGCCCATAGACACTCCTGTTTGCAGGAAATAATAAGATTTTACTTACCGATAAATCTATTTCTCGGAGTCCGTAGTGGATGCTGGGGTTCCTGAAAGGACCATGGGGAATAGCGGCTCCGCAGGAGACAGGGCACAAAAAGTAAAGCTTTTCCAGATCAGGTGGTGTGCACTGGCTCCTCCCCCTATGACCCTCCTCCAGACTCCAGTTAGGTACTGTGCCCGGACGAGCGTACACAATAAGGGAGGATTTTGAATCCCGGGTAAGACTCATACCAGCCACACCAATCACACCGTACAACTTGTGATCTAAACCCAGTTAACAGTATGATAACAGCGGAGCCTCTGAAAGATGGCTTCCTTCAACAATAACCCGAATTAGTTAACAATAACTATGTACAATTATTGCAGATAATCCGCACTTGGGATGGGCGCCCAGCATCCACTACGGACTCCGAGAAATAGATTTATCGGTAAGTAAAATCTTATTTTCTCTATCGTCCTAGTGGATGCTGGGGTTCCTGAAAGGACCATGGGGATTATACCAAAGCTCCCAAACGGGCGGGAGAGTGCGGATGACTCTGCAGCACCGAATGAGAGAACTCCAGGTCCTCCTTAGCCAGAGTATCAAATTTGTAAAATTTTACAAACGTGTTCTCCCCTGACCACGTAGCTGCTCGGCAAAGTTGTAATGCCGAGACCCCTCGGGCAGCCGCCCAAGATGAGCCCACCTTCCTTGTGGAGTGGGCCTTTACAGATTTAGGCTGTGGCAGGCCTGCCACAGAATGTGCAAGTTGGATTGTGCTACAGATCCAACGAGCAATCGTCTGCTTAGACGCAGGAGCACCCATCTTGTTGGGTGCATACAATATAAACAACGAGTCAGATTTTCTGACTCCAGCTGTCCTTGCAATATATATTTTTAATGCTCTGACAACGTCCAGTAACTTGGAGTCCTCCAAGTCACTTGTAGCCGCAGGCACTACAATAGGCTGGTTCAGATGAAATGCTGACACCACCTTAGGGAGAAAATGCGGACGAGTCCGCAGTTCTGCCCTGTCCGAATGGAAAATCAGATATGGGCTTTTGTAAGATAAAGCTGCCAGTTCTGACACTCTCCTGGCCGAAGCCAGGGCTAGAAGCATGGTCACTTTCCATGTGAGATATTTCAAATCCACCTTCTTTAGTGGTTCAAACCAATGAGATTTTAGAAAGTCCAAAACCACATTGAGATCCCACGGTGCCACTGGAGGCACCACAGGAGGCTGTATATGTAGCACTCCCTTCCGTCGGAGCACTCCGATCTTCGCACCACGCAACATATTTTCGCCAAATTCGGTGATAATGTTGCACGGTTACTTCCTTCCTTGCTTTAATCAAAGTAGGAATGACTTCTTCCGGCATGCCTTTTTCCTTTAGGATCCGGCGTTCAACCGCCATGCCGTCAAACGCAGCCGCGGTAAGTCTTGAAACAGACAGGGACCCTGCTGAAGCAAGTCCCTCCTTAGAGGTAGAGGCCACGGATCTTCCGTGATCATCTCTTGAAGTTCCGGGTACCAAGTCCTTCTTGGCCAATCCGGAACCACTAGTATCGTCCTTACGCCTCTTTGCCGTATAATTCTCAATACTTTTGGTATGAGAGGCAGAGGAGGAAACACATACACCGACTGGTACACCCAAGGCGTTACCAGCGCGTCCACAGCTATTGCCTGCGGATCTCTTGACCTGGCGCAATACCTGTCCAGTTTTTTGTTGAGGCGAGACGCCATCATGTCCACCATTGGTCTTTCCCAACGGGTTACCAGCAAGTGGAAGACTTCTGGATGAAGTCCCCACTCTCCCGGGTGAAGATCGTGTCTGCTGAGGAAGTCTGCTTCCCAGTTGTCCACTCTCGGGATGAACACTGCTGACAGTGCTATCACATGATTCTCTGCCCAGCGAAGAATCCTTGCAGCTTCTGCCATTGCACTCCTGCTTCTTGTGCCGCCCTGTCTGTTCACATGGGCGACTGCCGTGATGTTGTCCGACTGGATCAACACCGGCTTTCCCTGAAGCAGAGGTTCTGCCTGGCTTAGAGCATTGTATATTGCTCTTAGTTCCAGAATGTTTATGTGAAGAGACGTTTCCAGGCTCGTCCATACTCCCTGGAAGTTTCTTCCTTGTGTGACTGCTCCCCAGCCTCTCAGGCTGGCGTCCGTGGTCACCAGGATCCAATCCTGTATGCCGAATCTGCGGCCCTCCAATAGATGAGCACTCTGCAACCACCACAGAAGAGACACCCTTGTCCTTGGAGACAGGGTTATCCGCAGGTGCATCTGAAGATGCGACCCTGACCATTTGTCCAACAGATCCCTTTGGAAAATTCTTGCGTGGAATCTGCCGAATGGAATTGCTTCGTAAGAAGCCACCATTTTTCCCACCATTTTTCCCAGGACTCTTGTGCATTGATGTACAGACACCTTTCCTGGTTTTAGGAGGTTCCTGACAAGCTCGGATAACTCCTTGGCTTTTTCCTCCGGGAGAAAAACCTTTTTCTGAACCGTGTCCAGAATCATCCCTAGGAACAGCAGACGAGTTGTCGGCATTAACTGGGATTTTGGAATATTCAGAATCCACCCGTGCTGTTTTAGCACTTCTTGCGACAGTGCTAATCCCATCTCTAGCTGTTCTCTGGACCTTGCCCTTATTAGGAGATCGTCCAAGTATGGGATAATTAATATGCCTTTTCTTCGAAGAAGAATCATCATCTCGGCCATTACCTTTGTAAAGACCCGAGGTGCCGTGGACAATCCGAACGGCAGCGTCTGAAACTGATAGTGACAGTTTTGTACAACGAACCTGAGGTACCCCTGGTGTGAGGGGTAAATTGGAACGTGGAGATACGCATCCTTGATGTCCAAGGATACCATAAAGTCCCCCTCTTCCAGGTTCGCTATCACTGCTCTGAGTGACTCCATCTTGAACTTGAACTTCTTTATGTACAGGTTCAAGGACTTCAGATTTAGAATAGGCCTTACCGAGCCATCCGGCTTCGGTACCACAAAAAGAGTGGAATAATACCCCTTCCCTTGTTGTAGAAGAGGTACCTTGACTATCACCTGCTGAGAGTACAGCTTGTGAATGGCTTCCAAAACCGTCTCCCTTTCGGAGGGGGACGTTGGTAAAGCAGACTTCAGGAAACGGCGAGGTGGATCTGTCTCTAATTCCAACCTGTACCCCTGAGATATTATCTGCAGGATCCAGGGATCTACCTGCGAGTGAGCCCACTGCGCGCTGTAATTTTTGAGACGACCACCCACCGTCCCCGAGTCCGCTTGAGAAGCCCCAGCGTCATGCTGAGGCTTTTGTAGAAGCCGGGGAAGGCTTCTGTTCCTGGGAAGGAGCTGCCTGTTGCTGTCTCTTCCCTCGACCTCTGCCTCGTGGCAGATATGAATAGCCCTTTGCTCTCTTATTTTTAAAGGAACGAAAGGGCTGCGGTTGAAAAGTCTGTTGGGGAGTGACTTGAGGTAGAAAGGTGGATTTCCCGGCTGTAGCCGTGGCCACCAAATCTGATAGACCGACTCCAAATAACTCCTCCCCTTTATACGGCAAAACTTCCATATGTCGTTTTGAATCCGCATCGCCTGTCCACTGTCGCGTCCATAAAGCTCTTCTGGCCGAAATGGACATAGCACTTACCCGTGATGCCAGTGTGCAGATATCCCTCTGTGCATCACGCATATAAAGAAATGCATCCTTTATTTGTTCTAACGACAGTAAAATATTGTCCCTGTCCAGGGTATCAATATTTTCAATCAGGGACTCTGACCAAACTACCCCAGCACTGCACATCCAGGCAGTCGCTATAGCTGGTCGTAGTATAACACCTGCATGTGTGTATATACTTTTTTGGATATTTTCCATCCTCCTATCTGATGGATCTTTAAGTGCGGCCGTCTCAGGAGAGGGTAACGCCACTTGTTTAGATAAGCGTGTTAGCGCCTTGTCCACCCTAGGAGGTGTTTCCCAGCGCTCCCTAACCTCTGGCGGGAAAGGGTATAATGCCAATAATTTCTTTGAGATTATCAGCTTTTTATCAGGGGCAACCCACGCTTCATTACACACGTCATTTAATTCTTCTGATTCAGGAAAAACTATAGGTAGTTTTTTCACACCCCACATAATACCCTGTTTAGTGGTACCTGTAGTATCAGCTAAATGTAACGCCTCCTTCATTGCCAAAATCATATAACGTGTGGCCCTACTGGAAAATACGGTTGATTCGTCACCGTCACCACTGGAGTCAGTGCCTGTGTCTGGGTCTGTGTCGACCGACTGAGGCAAAGGGCGTTTCACAGCCCCTGACGGTGTTTGAGTCGCCTGGACAGGCACTAATTGATTGTCCGGCCGTCTCATGTCGTCAAACGACTGCTTTAGCGTGTTGACACTATCCCGTAGTTCCATAAATAAAGGCATCCATTCTGGTGTCGACTCCCTAGGGGGTGACATCCTCATATTTGGCAATTGCTCCGCCTCCACACCAATATCGTCCTCATACATGTCGACACACACGTACCGACACACAGCAGACACACAGGGAATGCTCCTAACGAAGACAGGACCCACTAGCCCTTTGGGGAGACAGAGGGAGAGTTTGCCAGCACACACCAAAAGCGCTATATATAACAGGGATAGCCTTATAATAAGTGCTCCCTTATAGCTGCTTTATATATATCAAAATATCGCCATAAATTTGCCCCCCCTCTCTGTTTTACCCTGTTTCTGTAGTGCAGTGCAGGGGAGAGACCTGGGAGCCGTCCTGACCAGCGGAGCTGTGAGAGGAAATGGCGCCGTGTGCTGAGGAGATAGGCCCCGCCCCTTTTCCGGCGGGCTCGTCTCCCGCTATTTTGTGAATCCAGGCAGGGGTTAAATATCTCCATATAGCCTCTGGGGGCTATATGTGAGGTATTTTTAGCCTTTATATAGGTTACATTTGCCTCCCAGGGCGCCCCCCCCCAGCGCCCTGCACCCTCAGTGACTGCGTGTGAAGTGTGCTGAGAGGAAAATGGCGCACAGCTGCAGTGCTGTGCGCTACCTTTAGAAGACTGCAGGAGTCTTCAGCCGCCGATTCTGGACCTCTTCTGACTTCAGCATCTGCAAGGGGGCCGGCGGCGCGGCTCCGGTGACCATCCAGGCTGTACCTGTGATCGTCCCTCTGGAGCTGATGTCCAGTAGCCAAGAAGCCAATCCATCCTGCACGCAGGTGAGTTCACTTCTTCTCCCCTCAGTCCCTCGTTGCAGTGATCCTGTTGCCAGCAGGACTCACTGTAAAATAAAAAACCTAAGCTAAACTTTTTCTAAGCAGCTCTTTAGGAGAGCCACCTAGATTGCACCCTTCTCGGCCGGGCACAAAAATCTAACTGGAGTCTGGAGGAGGGTCATAGGGGGAGGAGCCAGTGCACACCACCTGATCTGGAAAAGCTTTACTTTTTGTGCCCTGTCTCCTGCGGAGCCGCTATTCCCCATGGTCCTTTCAGGAACCCCAGCATCCACTAGGACGATAGAGAAATAGGAATTAACCTAGTTGAAATTCTTCCGTGGAGCCTTCCTGGCCTCACACCATGGAACATATTTTCACCTAAACTGTGATAATGTTGTGCGGTCACCTCCTTCCTGGCTCTGACCAGGGTAGGGATGACCTCTTCCGGAATGCCTTTTTCCCTTAGGATCCGGCGTTCACCCGCCCCTGCGTCAACGCAGCTGCGGTAAGTCTTGGAACAGACATGATTCTTGCTGAATCAAGACCCTTCTTATCTCTTGAAGTTCCGGTTACCAAGTCCTTCTTGGCCAAACCGGAGCCACGAGTATAATTCTTACTCCTCTCCTTCCTATAATTCTCAATACCCTGGGTATGAGAGGCAGAGGAGGGAACACATACCCGACTGGTACACCCACGGTGTTACCAGAGCGACCCAGCTATTGCCTGAGGGTCTCTTGACCTGGCGCTTCAGGTGGGACGCCATCTTATGACCACCTTTGGTCTTTCCCACGGTTTACAATCATGTGGAAACTTCCAGATGAAGTTCCCACTTTTCCGAGTGGAATTCATTCCTGCTGAGGAAATTCAGTTTTCCACTCCCGGAATGAACACTGCTGACAGTGTTATCACATGATTTTTTTTGCTCAGCGAAAAGTTCTTGCTGTCATTGCCCTCCTGCTTCTTGTGCCGCCCCGTCTGTTTACGTGGGCGACTGCCATGATGATGTCCGACCAGATCAGCACCGACTGACTTTGAAGCAGAGGTCTTCCTAGGCTCAGAGCATTGGAAATTGCTCTTAGCTCCAGTATATTCATGTGGAGAAAAGTCTCCAGACTTGACCACATTCCTTGGAAATTTCTTCCCTGTGTGACTGCTTCCCAGCTTCTCAGGCTGGCATCCGTGGTCACCAGAACACAGTCCTGAATGCTGAATGTGCTGTCCTCTAGAAGATGAGCACTCTGCAGCCCCCACAGAAGAGACACCCTTGTCCTTGGAGACAGGATTATCTGCTGATGCATCTGAAGATGCGATCCGGACCATTCGTCCAGCAAATCCCCCTGAAAATTTTTTGCGTGAGATCTGCCTAATGGAATTGCTTCGTAAGAAGCCACCATTTTTCCCAGGACTCCTGTGCATTGATGCACTGATACTTGGCCTGGTTTTAGGAGGTTTCTGACTAGTTCGGATAGCTCCCTGGCTTTCTCCTCCAGGAGAAACACCTTTTTCTGGACTATGCCCAGAATCATTCCTAGGAACAGCAGACGTATCGTCGGAAAAACGCTGCGATTTTTGGAATATTTAGAATCCACTCGTGCTGTCATAGAACTACTTTAGATAGTGCTATTCCGACCTCCAACTGTTCTCTGGACCTTTCCCTTTTCAGGATATCGTCCAAGTAAGGGATAATTAAGATGCCCTTTTCTTTGAAGAGAATCATCTTTTCGGCCATTACCTTGGTAAAGGCCCGGGGTGCCGTGGATAATTCAACGGCAGCGTCAGAAACTGATATTGACAGTTCTGTACCACGAACCATAGGTACCCTTGTTGATAAGGGCAAATTTGGACATGGAGGTAATCCTTGATGTCCAGGGACACCATATAGTCCCCTTTTTTCCGGTTCGCTATCACTGTTCTGAGTGACTCCATCTTGATTTGAACCTTTGTATGTAAGTGTTCAAAAATTTCAGATTTAGAATATGTCTCACCAAGCCGTCTGGCTTCAGTACCACAATATAGTGTGGAAGACTAATACCCTTTTCCTAGATTGTAGGAGGGGTACTTTGATTATCACCTGCTGGAAATACAGCTTGTGAATTTTTTCCCCAATACTGCCTCCCTGTCGGAGGGAGCCTTTGGTAAAGCAGGCTTCAGGAACCTGCGAGGAAAAGATGTCTCGAATCTCCAAACTGTACCCCTGGGATAATACTTTGTACGATCTAGGGGTCAACTTGCGAGTGATCCCACTGCACGCTGAGACTCTTGAGGCGACCCCCCACCTCACCTGAGTCAGCTTGCACGGCCCCAGCGTCCTGCTGAGGACTTGGCAGACTCGGTGGAGGGCTTCTGTTCCTGGAAAGGGGCTGCCTTCTGCAGTCTACTTCCCTTTCCTCTATGTCTGGGCAGATATGACTGGCCTTTTGCCCGCATGCCCTTATGGGAACGGAAGGATTGAGGCTGAAAAGACAGTGTCTTTTTCTGCTGAGATGTGACTTGGGGTAAAAAGGTTGGATTTCCCAGCTGTTGCCGTGGCCCCCAGGTCCGATGGACCGACCCCAAGTACCTACTCTCCTTTATACGACCATACTTTCATGTGCCGTATGGGATCTGCATCACCTGACCACTGTCGTGTCCATAACATCTTCTGGCAGATATGGACAACGCACTTATCTTGATGCCAGAGTGCAAATATCCCTCTGTGCATCTTGCATATATATATATATATATATATATATAGACTGCATCCTATTAAATGCTCTATATCACTAAAATATTTTCAGTCAGGGAATCCGACCAAGCCAACCCAGCACTGCATTTCCAGGCTGAGGTGATCGCTGGTCGCAGTATAACCACCGTATGTGTGTATATACTTTTTAGGATATTACTCCAGCTTCATATCAGCTGGCTCCTTGAGGGCGGCCGTATCTGGAGACGGTAACGCCACATGATAAGCGTGTGAGCGCCTTATCCACCCTAAGGGGTGTTTCCCAACGCGCCCTAACTTCTGGCGGGAAAAGGTATAACGCCAATATTTGCTATCGGGGTAAACCCACGCCTCATCACACACTTCATTTTATTTTATCTGATTCAGGAAAAACTACGGTAGTTTTTTCACTCCCACATAATACCCATCTTTGTGGTACTTGTAGTATCAGAAATATGTAACACCTCCTTCATTGCCCTTAACGTGTGGCCCTAATGAGGAATACGTTTGTTTATTCACCGTCGACACTGGATTCAGTGTCCGTGTCTGTGTCGACCGACTAAGGTAAACGGGCGTTTTAAACCCCTGACGGTGTTTTTGAGACGTCTGGACCGGTACTAATTGTTTGTCGGCCGTCTCATGTCGTCAACCGACCTTGCAGCGTGTTGACATTATCACGTAATTCCCTAAATAAGCCATCCATTCCGGTGTCGACTCCCTAGAGAGTGACATCACCATTACAGGCAATTGCTCCGCCTCCTCACCAACATCGTCCTCATACATGTCGACACACACGTACCGACACACAGCACACACACAGGGAATGCTCTGATAGAGGACAGGACCCACTAGCCCTTTGGAGAGACAGAGGGAGAGTTTGCCAGCACACACCAAAAACGCTATAATTATATAGGGACAACCTTATATAAGTGTTTTCCCTTATAGCATCTTTATATATATGTCTATCGCCAAATTAGTGCCCCCCCTCTCTGTTTTAACCCTGTTTCTGTAGTGCAGTGCAGGGGAGAGCCTGGGAGCCTTCCCTCCAGCCTTTCTGTGAGGGAAAATGGCGCTGTGTGCTGAGGAGATAGGCCCCGCCCCCTTTTCGGCGGGCTCGTCTCCCGCTCTTCAACGGATTCTGGCAGGGGTTAAATATCTCCATATAGCCCCCGGAGGCTATATGTGAGGTATTTTTTGCCAAATAACAGGTTTCCATTGCTGCCCAGGGCGCCCCCCCCCAGCGCCCTGCACCCTCAGTGACTGCCGTGTGAAGTGTGCTGAGAGCAATGGCGCACAGCTGCAGTGCTGTGCGCTACCTTAAGAAGACTGAAGAGTCTTCTGCCGCCGATTTCTGGACCTCTTCTCTTTTCGGCATCTGCAAGGGGGCCGGCGGCGCGGCTCCGGTGACCCATCCAGGCTGTACCTGTGATCGTCCCTCTGGAGCTAATGTCCAGTAGCCTAAGAAGCCAATCCATCCTGCACGCAGGTGAGTTCACTTCTTCTCCCCTAAGTCCCTCGATGCAGTGATCCTGTTGCCAGCAGGACTCACTGTAAAATAAAAAACCTAAAACTAAACTTTTCTAAGCAGCTCTTTAGGAGAGCCACCTAGATTGCACCCTTCTCGGCCGGGCACAAAAACCTAACTGGGGCTTGGAGGAGGGTCATAGGGGGAGGAGCCAGTGCACACCACCTGATCCTAAAGCTTAACTTTTGTGCCCTGTCTCCTGCGGAGCCGCTATTCCCCATGGTCCTTTCAGGAACCCCAGCATCCACTAGGACGATAGAGAAATATAAAATTATTCTCAACATTTAGAACAGTGATTCCCAGAGTCAGCACTAAATTATTGGGTGAAGGAAGGGCGTGACTAGGGGGGCAATGAAGGGATAAGGAGGAGAAGTCAAAAGAGCACTCTTTCTTTCAAGGTAGGGTCCTTGTAGTCTATTTTGCAGCACGTTGTCCCTGCGTACCCTCTGGGTGGCCTTGCCTATAACAGGTCTTGGCAGGACATAATTTTCCTTCACATACGAGTAGTGACCAGCTGTAAGTACACAGGGGAATTAATATGTGATCCCCAGCCTATTACACACAACATTATAAGTCAAGGAAGCAAAGTGTGGGCAAACTGGAGTCCTTATACCAATGCATGGTGAGGGCAGCAGTAAAGAAGGGGAAACGCTATACATGGGAAAATGTGTGTGACCTCATCACAGCTGGGCCGAGAAGGGAATACCTCTATTAACTTTCCCAGAAGAGGAGTCTGGGGAAGCCAGCAGAGAATTATCAGGGAAGGGGCTCAGGATGTGGCGGCAGATGAGAGAGGAGGTGTATATACAGATAACAGAGTGGGATTACTGCTACGCTTAAGCAGCTCTCTAATACCACTGGTATTTTTATCATTGTATCTTTTCCGATGTTGTGGAACTGTAAGTCCCAGAAGGTATGCCAGGAGCACATATTGTAAGAATAGCAGTTGTGTCTACATTTATAGGACAAAACACTATAACTGGTATATTATATCAGCAGGGATGACAGCGAGCAGGGAAAATAGCTATTGCAGAGGTTTTCAAACACGGTCCTCAAGGCACCCCCAATAGTCCAGTTTTTAAGTTTATCTATTCTTGGCCACAGGTTACTTTATTAGCGCCTCAGTCAATTTGATTCAACCATCCGTGCAGAGTCATAGTGGACAGCGTTTGACAACCTCTGAGCTATTGCTTTTTTTTTTGTTATGAACTAAATACAAAATGTAAACACCATTATCATCATCATTAATCAATACCATTTTATATTACAATTTAAAAAGAAACTTACAATGAAATGTTGAATAATTTGTTTGAGTGAATGACTCAATGGTTGGGGGGGTGAATTTATGGGATCAAGGGAAAAGCAGCCTGAAAAAGCTTTTGGAATCACTGATTTAGACCTTACTCTGGATAATTACTTACAATTGTGACTTGTTTGTGTTTGGTCCAGTATTTGCCATGCTAAGAACACCACGGCCTGTGTGGGTTAAGTTTGGTTTAATCTCATCTTTAAAGGGCTTCCCCCAGAAGGACTCTCCCCCTGCAAATAAAAAGAATAAAATGTGAATGCGGCGAGTATATGTTATGAGCTGATCATGCATGAATATTAGGATTTTAATGAATGATTAAGGGAGTTAGAGTATCTTACCTGTTCCTGTGCCTGTAGGGTCTCCTCCTTGTATCTGTAAGTATCAAGAAACATCCACTGAGAGATGCACAGAAGATTTTGATTGGCCAAGGTACTGGATGGACACGATATAACTTACCACAAAGTTCCGAATAGACCGGTGGAAGATGGTACCATCATAATAATTCTTTTTGCAGAGTTTGACAAAATTCTCACAGGTCTTTGGTGTCTTGGAGGGAGAAAGAATGTGACATTCAGATACAGAAACATGAAGTACGAACTAAACTTAACATGCACAGACTTTGTTTAAAAACCATTATACGAATCATGAAATTTAATGCACTGCTAAATATATACCACAACTAGAAAGTATTTTTAAAACAAGAAAAGGATGCCATAAATGGAAACCCTGAATGGTAACCTCTATTTTACAGGCAACTACACAATGTCTCTCAATCATCTCCTCAACACCACAAAATAATGTGTTTTAGGATTAGGTTTATGTGTAGCAGAAGAGCTAGGAATTGGCTTTACCTAACCTAAGAAGTGGATACAAGAGCTCAAGAAACGCAGGGGTAATGCATTACACCTTCAAATGAGGGTAGTTTGTAGCTATCATGTACCCTAGAGGGTTTGATAAAGCCCCCCCCCCCCTCCTAATCTGAATATTCTTTACAATGTAATATTATTAAACTTGATTTTGCAACTACTGTATGTTCCCCAGTTGGCAAAACCATCCCTAAGGTCACAATGGATTAGGAGGCACGTTCCCTCCCCCCTTACCACTATTATCCACTAATGCTGGTTAAAATGAAAAAAGATTCTCTTTAACTTGCAACAGACCAAACCCCACACACACACAATTATTCAGTAACACACATCCTGAGAGCAAGAGAGATATTGTAGTTACTTTTATTACCAAACTTTTTAATTATTAATTCTTAGATTAGAAGAAATTATATTAGAGCTTCTATTCCTCAGGGCATTTCATGTCACATAAAATGGGTCACAACTTCTTTAAATATTTAACACTGTATTTCTCTCATCCACCACCCCCTTGGTTAGTAGCTTGTAGGACACACCCGGGTCCCTGTTGCCACAGTAACAAAGAAGAAAAATATCTGGAAGCTGATAAGGTGTTGCTATGGCAGCTACACAGTCTCGAATATGAAGGTAAAACAGTATTCTTCCTTATCACTTAGCAGTGAAGCCTCTGTAAGGTTCCTTGTTATGTTGGTATTTTTAATTATGTTGCATTTTTCCCTAACGATTCAGCAAGCAGCACATCAATCATGGAAATGTTAAATGTGAACAGCAGCATATTGATGGTTATCTCAGACTAGACACATCCGCCCACGTTATGATTCATACCAAGCGATTAACAAGAACCATGCACGTAGCTGCTTGTGCTGCCTTATTACATTAGACTCGTGCAGGTCACTTCCTTTCACATTTTGTACTAATGTACCTTATTGTATGTTATAAAGCATTCACCTTGTCACAATAAAGCTCCAGGTTAAGGTCACCTTTGTTGGTGTGCAGACGGACATAGCCCTTCTTTTTTACATATTGATAACGCACAGTGTCTTCTGCAATGGTGGCTGCACAATGGAAGGCAGAATTAAGATGACACGTAAGTGAGATAAAGGTAATGACAGCATTCAGACTAACAGACCCCATTACAGAAGGACAATAATTGTATGTTCTCATTAGCATAGTACTGATGGCAGTGCTGTAGAGTGTACACCACCGCATAGGGGAAAAGGACAGCTGGACTTACCAGCCTCATGGGTGGTCTCAGGAGTCATGGCTGTTGAGGTGAAAGATGCGCTCACAGTTCCGGTAGAATAATGTGCCTGCATAAAGAAATGCACACAGAGAGTCAGGTTATTGCTTCACACTGTTATTCAAAACATATTGCCAGACTGAACTTAAAAACAAAGAAAAGGTTAAATGGGAGTAAAGAGTGATGTAGCAGTTAACACTTACTGCATTTAGTTTATCAGTCGCCTTTTTCTCTGGACCTTTCATAGTCGCTGCCAGAATTTCGTCTCCTTTGAACTCCTTGTACAGCTCGCTCAATGTCTCCCTTGTCTCCATGTTGGTGTTTTTCAGGTGGTATGCTGGGTCCAGGCGAGCTTTCTCCTCATCTTAGATATTCATCATGGCATAAGATAATCAAAAATAATTTTTTGATTATCTACAGAGAAGATAATTCCATGACTACTACAGAGAAGAGGATTGCAGTCTATTACATTCAATCTTCAACTGATGTGTAGAGAAGTTGGAAGTGAGAAAGACTAGGCCAACAAGCGCCAGCAAGCTAGTGTTCTCAGTCAATAGCAATTTCAGGCTGAGGAGAAGTTGGCAGCAGTGTCCTTCAGTGTGTAAACAAGCAGTAAGGGGTAAATGTAATTGGGTGCGAGAAGCAGGAGTTTGTGCGAAAATGCCTGTATTTTTAAAGCTGTAATCATTTACAAGGCAAAACCAGGTTGCTTTTGCCATGTAAATGATTGCAGATTAAAAAATACGTGCATTCTTGAACAAACTCCAGCACCTCCGACTTCTCGTACCCCATTACATTTACCCCTAACTCTGCTGTTTGCTACCTTCAACTACCTTCTCCCTACCCTATTTCCCCTCTTCCTTCATCTGGTTTGACTGTCACCCACTTTACCATATGATTCCATCCCTCTCTCCCCTCTTCCCCCACAACCAAATTTGTCATCCTTCTCCCCTGAAGTATGCGCTCTCCTTTCAACAGAATACCTGCCCCCTTTACCCCATACCTTCCCATTTCCCCTGAGGCATACTCTCACAATGCCCACCAGGTTAACTTATCTTTCTGTGGTACCATCCCCTCATTCTTCAAGCACAACCTGGTGCTGATTCTCTCTCCTTCTCCAATTACGGTTCCAAATCTCTCCAACCCTATGTCTCCAAGCACTTTGAGCGTATGGTGTACAACCACCTTGCCTCCTCTTAGTGTTCACCCACACAAAACCAGCACTTGTTCTCTTCATTTAACCAAAACTGCCCCACCAACGACTTCCTTAAGGTCATAGTGGCATTTCACAAATTGGACACCATCTCCTTGGCCAAACCCTCCAGGACCCTGTTCTCTCCTACATGTCCAAATATTCCTTCACTATTCTGATACTCCTTGAACTCACAGTGATATTTGCCACAGTTGACCACATCCTCACCCTCCAAACCCATCACAACTCTGCTCTCGGTGTACATCAATGTTCTGTCCTTGGCCCTCTTCTCTCCTGCCTCTGCACATCTTCCCTTGCAGATCTTATCAGATCCTTTTGCTTCCGATACCACCTTTATGTTGGCAATACACAAAGTAAAATTTCTTCCTCTGTCCTTTCCCGTGTCACCCAGTTCATTTTTGGATGTCACAACACTACTAAAATGCTCATCCACACCTTCATTTCTCCTAGACTACTGTGATCTACTTTAGAACTGACTAACTCCCAGCTAACCTCTCTTCAGTCTATCCTTAATTCTGCTTCCCACCTAATTTTCTTCTCTTGTCGCTCTACCCCTGCCAGTTACTGCACTGGCTCACTATACCCCTCAGAATCAAATTCAAACACCTCTCAATCACCTAAAAAGCTCTCAACCACCCTACATCTCCAGCCTCCTTTACTCGCATAGCCTCTTCACCACTTCCCACTCTCGCATTCAGGATTTTTCCAGGACAGCTCCTATGTCCTGGAACGCCCTCCTACACTTTGCTAGACCTTCTCTCATCTTTCAAAGGTGCTGTTAAAACTAATTTTCATTCTAGCTTATCACAACTCTGCCTAACTCAGCAGTCTCTGCCTTAAGGTGCATACACACTGAGATTTTGGCTATCTTTGATTTTGACTATCCGATATTGACTGTGTGCTTGAGATATTGGCTATGTACGATTTTGACTATACTTTAGAACTAGATAGTCAAAACTGACTTGCCTGCACAGTCTATCTAACCTTGCGATACCGACCCAGCTGGACTGCGCACCGAGATAGCAAGGCGGCTAACGCCTTGCGATTTTGCACTAACTATATAGTCAAAATCGCAAGGTAATATCACACCGTGTGTACACACCTTTACTCTACTCTCTCACTACTGCATCCAATGATATCCTCTTCTGCAAGCTCGAGCAAACAGATTTCTCTTGTGTTTTCTAGACATAATCATGCTAATTGAACACTAATTATATATTTTTGTGAAACTTTTTTTTTGTATCGGTCTGTACTCATAACTTATGGTAAGCTGTATTCCCCGTCTCGTGCTACAAAACCCTATAAATAAAATATAGTACATGTAGAAAAATCTTTCCACTATACGATACCACCTTTATCGTAAATATATTTAGTTATTATAATCTGACATTTTTACATGTATATTTGTGATAACTATTTAATACATTTGTATTAAGTTTAGTGTCTATTTATAATTTCTGTATAAAACGGTGCCCAGTGATCCCCAAAGTGTACTGTATAGTATTTAATCATACTAAATCTAGTTCTTTAGTCACATGAGTGCGCAAAATCAGTCTCTGTGGATGCCAGAGAACTAACTCACCAGGATCTGTGACTTTCAAGTTGTTCTTCACATGAAAGAAATTTGAGACATTGAATTTGTCCAGCTGAGTGGGATCCTAATTGACACAAAAAAAAAAATAATCCATAGAGCACAAACTGAGCATCTGCTGAACATCGTATTTATTATTTTATTATTTGTATTTAAAGGATTAATTCCAAAATTATTTAACATTTTGCACGTGAGACTTCTTATACCAACTTATATATATTTCACATCTCATTGGACTCCCCCCCTCTATTCTACACCTGAAATCCCGGCATAAATACAATTCTCCAGTCCTTCGCTGACTCCAGCAGAGATGTTTATATTCCCTGCCAGGGTCTGGGTTCCCAGAATCACTTTGCTGCAGGGTTTTCAGATCTGTTATCAAACTCCTGTTATCCTTATCTTTATTTACTATTTCATTTACTGTAATTAAGCGCTGTGAATATGGATTAAACTACAGAGGTAAAATGATCATTACACAGACAGACGCAGTAATCTTGAATGATCCACAGAATTTGACATCTAATTGAAGCCAATTATCCTTTATTCTGACTAAAGTTACAAACACAGGACCTTTTAATTCTCTGACAGACACATGCGCTCTCCATTACTTGACATTCTGCAGTCTGTCGTCCTAAACCACCTGTGCCAAGAGGATCAATAATCACTTTTATGGAGATAAGAAAAAACAAAAAAACCCTGAAACTTCAAATCTTCTTAAAGAAACTTAAAATACACAAACTGTACTAAAGGGGGATACACACGGAGATCAGTGTTTAAAATCTAAGCAATCTGACTAGATTGCTTAGATTTTAAGCAGGGATCTGCAGTGCGTATGCCCCCCAGCGGTAGCGATGCGCGGACCCGCACATCGCTATCGCCGGTGCTAGATTGAGCCTGCATGCAGGCTCAATCTAGCAGGTCGCTCACTTCACCGTTGTGTGAAGTGAGTGGCCCCCCCATCCGTCCCCTCCCTCAGTACATCGCGCTGTGCTGAGTGGGGGGAGAGATGTGTGCTGAGCGGTCTGTGTTAAGATTGCTTAGCACGCCTCTCCCGTCAGTACCCCCCCCTTTAGAGGGCTTATATGTACAGTCATATCAAATTACCATTTGAGTGGGAATAGTCCATGTTAGGTGGCATGCCGACTGTCAGGATTTACGGGGTTCGGGATGTAGCCATTGGTATTGTGACCACTCGTCACATAACTACATCTCGCACCCTACCTCTCCTGCAACTCCCATTGTTAGCAAGTGGCCAAGTTGCTAAACCTCCAAAACAATCCAAAATCAGCACTGTACCTACCCTAGCATGGATATAGAAAAGTGCCTGTTCGATTCTATGCAGCACGCAAAATACCAGGATACAGGTTGCTCTATTTCCGTTTCATACAGGGTGTACTTTGCTTTGGGGATGCGTGGCAAGGGGACTTGCTGCGCTCACTGCCAGTACGCCAGCCGCTGGGATGCCGCTGTCGGGATACTGACAGCTGGCATCCCAACAGCCGGTATATCGTACGTATCCCATACTTTGGAGTGTTCAACATATGTAAAGGTGGATTCAGGAGGAACACAACCAAGCGTCAGGACCAGGGAAAGTACATTGAGACCACACATGTAGCAATGCGAAAGACTGACTGCTAGATTTATGATCATTCCACTCAATACCAATCGTCAAATGACAGGATCACTGTTCAATTAACCAAATGCATATAGCTCAATCTGATGAGATTTGGTGCTGGGGGCAGATGACTTCCGGCTTTGCTGCAGCCTGCACACTCACACCAACTGTGCTCATCATCATTAGCATACATTATAACATGCATGACAAGGATGCTATTTATTTACTTAGAAACACTGTAGGCTTGGGTCACACCTGTTGGAGAAAGTCCGATTTTTTCCGCATGTGCTCCATTTTTTGTATTCAATTGGGTGCAGGTTCTTTTTTCACGCGGTGGTCTTTGTTTTTTTGTTTTGTTTTTTTGTGCACCTCCAGAGCAAGTCCATTTTTTCCTAAAATCCATACTTTAAAGGAATAATTGTCTGGACTTGCTTTGGAACCCTTTGGACACCTCATCTAATGACTAAGTAAGCAATTGGAAGTTTCCAATTAGCTTAAATTAGTCCATAATTACTAACCTTCTGCAAAGCTCTCCTCCACCACCGCTTCCCAAAGTAGTTTCTTGTCCAGTGTTGCAGATAGCGGGGTCCAAGGCCCGGGCACACATACAACCTCCCGCCCTGCACTATACTACCCTAAACCCTGCACCCCCTCCCAACACACAGCATCAGCGGGCGGCTGCATGCTGGTTTTCAATTCAAAATAAGGCACGAGGTCTGCAAATGGGAGTCTTTCATCTGTGTGGAGCAGCGGAATTTCAGGACCATAGTAAGTGCACACTTGTCCACTTATAACTCCCTTTGCTGTCTGACAAGTTCCACACAATTCCAATCGCAAACTACACTGTCATTATCCTGCCATGGTTTTAACTGCTCATTTACAAATAAATCCAAGGTCAAATTAGATTATAATCACTAGGTAAACTATTCTACTTTTGCAGCTAAGTATAGCCAATTGCTTACATTGGGTAAGTATTAATGAATGTTTTGAATAATCTTCGACTACTGTTTAAGGCGGGTGTAGTATGGGTGACCGGCGGTCTCCAGACCGCCGGTCACCTTACCGACGCCGGGATCCCGGCAGCATACCGACGCCGGGATCCCGGCGGGGAGGGGCGAGTGCAGCAAGCCCCTTGCGGGCTCGCTGCGCTCGCCACGCTGCGGGCTCGGTGGCGACCTGCGGTCGCCACGGGTTCTATTCCCACTCTATGGGTGTCGTGGACACCCACGAGTGGAAATAGTCCCTGTTGGTCGGGCTCACGGAGGAGGTCATGTGACTGTCGGTCAGCCGACCGGCGGTCACATGACTACCACCCGTTTAAGGCCAGTACTCACTGGCCGATGCGGGAGAGATGTATGCTGAGCGTGCGGGGGGAGACGGGGGGGGGGCGCTCATTTCACCCAGCAGGTGAAATGAACAACCCGCTAGATTGGCCTGCACGGCAGGCCAATCTAGCACCAGCGATAGCGATGCGCGGGGCTACGCATCGCTATCGCTGTAGGGTGTACACACGGAGCGATCAGGCTTAAAATCTAAGCAATCTAGTCAGATTGCTTAGATTTTAAGCAGCAATCGCTTCGTGTGTACCCCCCTTTAGAGTATGAATCAAATGCACTTTTCAGTGAGATCTGGAAATTCTTTATTCTAGATCATAAAGCTACCTCTACTTACAGGACTAGGCTGTATCAACTGCAAAAGTAAACCTGGGGCTAAATAAAAAAGCAGCAGTTTGTGCTCCATGTGTTTGACCTGGAAATGTAAAGTGGCAATAATAAAAAGTGCAAAACGCTTTGGAAATCTAGCCCCAAATGTTGATAGTTAAATTGATATGCAAATACGGAATTATATAATCTCCAATATCTCACAAGCAATATAACCTATTTTCAATTATACTGGTTCACATTGGCCAAGTCTGGAATCACATAACCATGATAGGCCATACTCCCTCCCATAGATGACGTGTCCCCTTCAATATTATTGACTGCATTTATATGAAACGCAGTCAAGAGCACATGGACCCCAGAAGTTCAGACAATGGACTTTCCTACCTGCAGTGTGATAATGTCCTGGCGGGTGAACGGTTCATCAGTTAGCAGGTCTTTGTAGCTCTTTGGTTTAATGTTTAATTGTTCAACAGCCTGGGTGGTGGAACAACATTTATTTTATTACAGAGATAGAATACCAAACCACTATGATATAGCATTCAAAATGAATCATGTCACATTACAGGAATGCTCTATTTCATATGGGAAGCCTGGATCTCAAGACAGTTGTTATATAATAATAATAATGCACAGTAAATCTGCTGAGGATTTTCCTACCTCGTTTGAGAAGACATTTCCAGTCGTGCTAATAGCCACAATGTGGGAGTTGTTGGTGAATACAGAGAATAGTACAGGACAATGATACTTCCCTGAAAAGATAAACGTTAATCAGAATCAACAATGTGGTTAAGACACCAGCACAGAGAATGCTCAACAACATCTGGCAGATCTTGTATAGTAGTTAATAGCAGTATGCAATGCAAATCCCTCAACAGTTCAGGGGTACAGATTCAATTTGTCAATGTTCATTTATATGGTAATGCAAGGTATACAAAAATAGGATTTTAATTACCTACCGGTAAATCCTTTTCTTGTAGTCCGTAGAGGATGCCGGGGTCCACATTAGTACCATGGTGTACAGACTGGTCCACTAGGAGCCAATAGCACTTTAAGAGTTTGAGAGTGTGGGCTGGCTCCTCCCTCCCTCCTACCAGACTCAGTCTAGAAACTGTGCCGAAGGAGACGGACAACTTTGAGAGACGGATTTTACACAGATAGTGGCGAGATTCACACCAGCTCACACATACAAGGCCAACCAAGCTAACCAGCTTGAAACATCAGCAACGGCTGAACAATATTACTTAACCAAGTAACAAAACAGTACTTAACCAAGAACTAAGCAGTACTGAACTAAGTAACCAATGCAGGATCGCGAAGCGCTGGGCGTGCGCCCAGCATCCTCTACGGACTACGAAAAAAGGATTTACTGGTAGGTAATTAAAATCCTATTTTCTCTTGCGTCCTAGAGGATGCTGGGGTCCACATTAGTACCATGGGGATGTACCAAAGCTCCCAGAACGGGAGGGAGAGCACGGAGGCTCCTGCAGAACTGATTGACCAAACTTCAGGTCCTGAGCGGCCAAAGTACCGAACTTGTAGAACTTTGCAAACGTGTTCAACCCAGACCAAGTAGTCGCTCAGCAAAGATGTAAAGCCGAGACAACCCGGGCAGCCGCCCAGGAAGAACCCACCTTACGAGTAGAGTGGGCCTTAACAGATGTAAGACACGGCAATCCTGCCGTAGAATACGCATGCTGGATAGTGAACCTGATCCAGCGAGAGATCAACTGCTTAGAAGCAGGACACCCAAGTTTCTTGGGATCATACAGGACAAACGGAGTCCGATTTTCTGTGACGAGCAGTTCTCTTCACACAGATATTAAGAGCCCTTACAACATCCAAGGACTTTGATGAAATTGAGGAGTCAGTAGCAACTGGCACCACGATAGGTTGGTTGATATGAAATGCCTACACAACCTTTGGAAGGAACTGCTGACGTGTCCGGAGCTCAGCTCTATCTTCATGGAAGATCAAGTAGGGGCTCTTACAAGACAAAGCCCCCTAACTCCGACACACGTCTAGCAGAAGCCAAGGCCAACAAAGTGACAGCCTTCCACGTGAGAAATTTGACCTCAACCTCCGATAGAGGTTCGAACCAATCCGATTGGAGGAACTGTAACACCACGTTAAGATCCCAGGGTGCCATAGGCAGCACAAAGGGAGGCTGGATGTGCAGAACACCTTTCATAAAAGTCTGAACCTCAGGGAGGGAAGCCAACTGTTTCTGGAAGAAAATGGATAGGGCCGAAATCTGGACCTTTACGGATCCCAACCTCAGGCCCATATCCACACATGCTTGCAGAAAGAGGAGAAAACGTCCCAGTTGAAACTGCACCGTAGGAAACTTCTTGGACTCACATCAAGATACATATTTTTCCCAAATACGATGGTAATGTTTAGACATTACTCCTTTCCTAGCCTGTATCAGGGTAGGAATAACCTTGTTCGGAATGCCCTTCCGAACTAATATCTGGCGTTCAACCTCCATGCCATCTAACGTAGCCGCAGTAAGTCTGGTTAAGCGAACGTCCCCTACTGCAGCAGGTCCACCCGAAGAGGAAGAGGCCTCGGCTCTTCTAGCAGTAGATCCAGAAGATCTGCGTACCAAGCCCTTCTTGGCCAGTCCGGAGCAATGAGGATTGCCTGAACTCTTGTTCTCCTTATGAGTTTTAGAACTCTTGGAATGAGTGGAAGTGGAGGAAACACGTACACCGACTGGAACACCCACGGATTCACTAGGGCGTCCACCTCCACGGCTTGTGGGTCCCTCGACCTGGAACAATACCGCCGAAGCTTCTTGCTGAGATGAGAGGCCATCATGTCTACTTGAGGTACACCCCAAAGATCTGTTACCTCCATGAACACCTCCGGATGGAGTCCCCTGTCTGCTGAGATATTCCGCTTCCCAGTTGTCTACTCCCGGAATGAAGTTTGCCGACGGCACCAATGCGTGCTTTTCTGCGCAGAGGATGATTCTTGTTACCTCTGACATTGCAGCTCTGCTCTTCGTTCTGCCCTGTCTGTTTATGTAAGCCACCGTTGTTACATTGTCCGACTGCACTTGAATGGCTCGATCTCGCAGAAGATAGGCCGCTTGGAAAAGACCTTTGTATACGGCTCTTAGTTCCAGAATATTTAGTGGAAGGCTGGATTCCAGGCTTGACCACCGTCCTTGAAAGGTTTCCCCCTGAGTGACTGCGCCAAAGCCCCGGAGACTTGCATCCGTGGTTAGAAGGATCCAGTCCTGAATCCCGAACCTGCGGCCCTCCTGAAGATGAGGTAGTTGCAGCCACAAGAGAAGTGAAATTCTGGCTTTCGGCGACAGACGTCACCTCTGGTGCATGTGTAGATGAGATCCCGACCACTTGTCCAGGAGATCCAGTTGGAAGGACCAAGCATGAAACCTTCCGTACTGTAGAGCCTCGTAAGAGGCCACCATCCTCCCCAGAAGGCGAATGCACTGATGAACCGAAACCCGGGCTGGCTTCAGGCCATCCCAGACCATTGTTTGTATCACCAACGCTTTCTCCTCCGGGAGAAACACCTTCTGCACTTCTGTGTCGAGGATCATTCCCAGAAAAGACAACCTCCTGGTCGGCTCCAAATGTGATTTTGGAAGGTTCAGGATCCAACAGTGTTCCCTGAGCAGACGAGTCGTGAGAACAATTTTGAAGTCTAGTATACGGCTGGATAGACGTCGGCTGGCAGTGCTTTCATAGAAGTGCTGACATAAAAGTGTTATTATAAAAATAGCGTTATACCTGCGTTAAGTTATATCATCAGCTGTTGTCAATTGTGAACTTGTGAACCAACTCCTCATCACTCTTTGTGCTCAACAGGTATGATTCGTTGAACTACACATCCCAGCAAGTTGTACTGCATTTGCTGATTATGTCAAATGAATTTCATGTTTGAATAGTCTAGGTATGATTCGTTGAACTACACATCCCAGCAAGTTGTACTGCATTTGCTGATTATGTCAAATGAATTTCATGTTTGAATAGTCTAGGTATGATTCGTTGAACTACACATCCCAGCAAGTTGTACTGCATTTGCTGATTATGTCAAATGAATTTCATGTTTGAATAGTCTAGGTATGATTCGTTGAACTACACATCCCAGCAAGTTGTACTGCATTTGCTGATTATGTCAAATGAATTTCATGTTTGAATAGTCTAGGTATGATTCGTTGAACTACACATCCCAGCAAGTTGTACTGCATTTGCTGATTATGTCAAATGAATTTCATGTTTGAATAGTCTAGGTATGATTCGTTGAACTACACATCCCAGCAAGTTGTACTGCATTTGCTGATTATGTCAAATGAATTTCATGTTTGAATAGTCTAGGTATGATTCGTTGAACTACACATCCCAGCAAGTTGTACTGCATTTGCTGATTATGTCAAATGAATTTCATGTTTGAATAGTCTAGGTATGATTCGTTGAACTACACATCCCTGCAAGTTGTACTGCATTTGCTGATTATGTCAAATGAATTTCATGTTTGAATAGTCTAGGTATGATTCGTTGAACTACACATCCCTGCAAGTTGTACTGCATTTGCTGATTATGTCAAATGAATTTCATGTTTGAATAGTCTAGGTATGATTCGTTGAACTACACATCCCAGCAAGTTGTACTGCATTTGCTGATTATGTCAAATGAATTTCATGTTTGAATAGTCTAGGTATGATTCGTTGAACTACACATCCCAGCAAGTTGTACTGCATTTGCTGATTATGTCAAATGAATTTCATGTTTGAATAGTCTAGGTATGATTCGTTGAACTACACATCCCAGCAAGTTGTACTGCATTTGCTGATTATGTCAAATGAATTTCATGTTTGAATAGTCTAGGTATGATTCGTTGAACTACACATCCCTGCAAGTTGTACTGCATTTGCTGATTATGTCAAATGAATTTCATGTTTGAATAGTCTAGGTATGATTCGTTGAACTACACATCCCTGCAAGTTGTACTGCATTTGCTGATTATGTCAAATGAATTTCATGTTTGAATAGTCTAGGTATGATTCGTTGAACTACACATCCCTGCAAGTTGTACTGCATTTGCTGATTATGTCAAATGAATTTCATGTTTGAATAGTCTAGGTATATTGAATACGGGTTTTTTTTTTTTTTTTTTTCTTGTATGTTTTTCTCTTTGTAGAGATATAGTTGGCTGCCTTATTGGCATGTAATGTCTGTTTTTCTAAGCTAATTTATGGCCTTAGTTTAAAGGGGGATGGTCTTGGGTGGAGTTTGCAATCATTGCATTCACATGGATATTGTTCCTATTTGAAGTCTAGTATACGGCTGGATAGACGTCGGCTGGCAGTGCTTTCATAGAAGTGCTGACATAAAAGTGTTATTATAAAAATAGCGTTATACCTGCGTTAAGCCGAAGAAAACCAGAAGGAAAACATCAACACACCAACACTACCACAAAAGGACTGCCTTAATGCTCAAAAGTATGTAATTCATCTTATGCATATCATCCGTTTTTACAAAACCGAAGAAAAGGCATCCCCAATCTGCTCACTACAGTTCTCTCTTATGCAAACTTATGTATGTTTCTTTATGTAATGATTTCTTGAAAATGTCATTGCATGTGTGGGGAAGTTGCTCAGTGAAACAGTTTAGTATTGCATACTAACTGGTGATTACCTCTTTTGAACATTAACCCATTGTGGTCAGGTGTACTATGTCTTTATATTTAGTAAGGTATAGTCATGGTGTAAAGGACAGAGTATGATTACTGATTAGTAAAAGAAAACAAATACTGAGCAACATCCCCAAACAGGTAATTTCAACTTTAAACTTGTCATTTATTTTGTACGCTCTAGACATGGCTACTAATAACAAATGCACAGAAAAAATTTTTAAAGCTATGTCTGCAAATGCTAGGAGCTTAGGAGACAAAATTCCAGAGCTAATTGCGATAATGACAAGGGATAACCTGGATTTTGTGGCAATTACAGAGTCTTGGTGCAATGAGAATCATGACTGGGACTTAACTATACCAGGATACAATTTATTTAGGAAAGATAGAATAGGAAGAATAGGAGGAGGGGTAGCAATGTATGTGAAAAAAAGCATAAATGCCACTTTAATACAAAATATTGAAGCCAAAACTGAGGCCCTTTGGGTCACCATAGAAACTGGGAAGAAGGACATTATTCGCATTGGGTTGATCTATAGACCACCAGGCCAGGGGCAGGATTTGGACAGGAACCTATTGTTGGACATCTCTAAAATGGCTTTTAAGGGAGAAGTCATAATCATGGGAGACTTTAATTTACCTGATGTAAATTGGGAGGGGTCTTTTGCAAGTTCAGCTACAAGTGGCAAATTTCTACATTCCTTACAGGGAGCATCTCTCAAGCAATTGGTGAGGGAGCCCACTCGCAAAGACTCAATATTAGATCTAATTCTTACAAATGGTGAAAGGATATCTGATATATATGTGGGTGAGCACCTGGGATCCAGTGATCATCAAGCAGTATGGTTTAGTATAAAGACAGGATCCAACTCCTCTCACACAAAAACAAAGGTGTTGGATTTTAGAAATGCAGACTTTGCTAAAATGGGGAGATGTTTAAGTGATTCATTGGCAGACTGGAGAAACTTGGAAGGGGTGCAGGAGAGGTGGAAAAAAATTAAAAGTGCATTACTAAGTGTAACAGACCTTTGTATCAAAATGGTTAGGAAAAGCACCAGGAAAAGGAAGCCAGTGTGGTTCACAAAAGTAGTATCAACTAGTGTGAAAGCAAAAAAGATGGCTTTTAGGAAATACAAACAGACTCAAAATAATAACGACAAAGAGGAGTATCTGGACAGACGGAAGGATGCTAAGAAAGTGATCAGACGTGCAAAGGCAGAAGCTGAGGAGAAAATGGCCCAGTCAGTAGATAAAGGGGGCAAAACTTTTTTTAAAGTATATAAGTGAAAGGAGAAAATCAAATGGAGGAATAATAAGACTTAAGACAGAGAGTGGGCATTTGGTGGAGGGAGACAAGGCAATAGCAGATCACCTAAATAATTATTTTTGCTCAGTATTTACTACAGAAGAAGGGATGGGGCCACAGTTAAATTGCAAGGACATTCATAAAAATAAGGTAGATGAAAATACATTTACAGAGGAGAAGGTCCTAACAGAACTTTCAAAACTAAAAGTGGATAAATCAATGGGACCAGATGGGATACACCCAAGGATACTCAAAGAGCTAAAAGATGTCCTGGTTACACCTTTAACAGAATTATTTAACCAGTCACTAAATACAGGTGATATTCCAGAGGACTGGAAAAGAGCAAATGTAGTTCCACTGCACAAAAGTGGAAGCAAGGAAGAAGCAAGTAACTACAGACCAGTAAGCCTTACATCAGTAGTAGGGAAAGTAATGGAAAAACTATTAAAAGAAAGAGTAGTGGAATATCTTAAATCAAACAACTTACAGGATCCAAAACAGCATGGATTTACTGGTGGGAGATCATGCCAAACAAATCTTATTGACTTTTTTGACTCTGTGATGAAAATAATAGATCAAGGGGGAGCTGTAGATGTAGCATATCTAGACTTTAGTAAGGCATTTGACACTGTCCCACATCACAGACTACTAAATAAACTTGAAAGCCTGGGGGTGGATTATAAATTAGTGAAATGGATAAGAACCTGGTTGCAGGATAGGAAACAGACAGTTGTAGTTAATGGAGTGCAATCTATGGAGGGAAATGTTACCAGTGGAGTACCCCAGGGATCTGTACTTGGTCCAGTTCTCTTTAATATCTTTGTTGGTGACATTGCAGATGGTATTGAAGGGAAGATATGCCTTTTTGCAGATGATACAAAGATATGCAACAGGGTAGACACACCGGGAGGGGTCAAACAAATGATTGATGACCTAGGTAGGCTTGAGAAATGGTCAAGAACGTGGCAACTACAGTTTAATGCTAAAAAATGCAAAATCATGCACTTGGGTCTCAAAAACCCAAAGGCTAAGTATAGTATCAAGGGTACTATAATGGAAACTACTGAGGAGGAAAGAGATTTAGGAGTCACTATTTCAAGTGACTTGAAGGCAGGAAAGCAATGCAACAAAGCAATGAGAAAGGCAAGTCAGATGCTTGGTTGCATAGGGAGAGGAATCAGTAGCAGGAAAAAAGAAGTGATAATGCCACTGTATAGGTCATTGGTAAGGCCCCATCTGGAATACTGTGTTCAGTTCTGGAGACCCTATCTCCAGAAGGATATAAATACATTAGAGAGTGTACAAAGAAGGGCAACTAAAATGGTGCATGGCCTACATCACAAAACTTACCCGGAAAGGCTAAAAGATCTTAACATGTATAGTTTGGAGGAGAGAAGGGAAAGGGGAGACATGATAGAAACTTTCAAATATATAAAAGGGTCTTAACAAAGTTCAGGAGGGAAACATTCTTCAAAGGAAAAGAAGTATTAGAACTCGAGGGCATACATTGAGACTGGAGGGGGGGAGGTTCAGGGGAAATTTAAGGAAAAATTACTTCACAGAAAGGGTAGTGGATAAGTGGAATAGCCTCCCATCAGAGGTGGTAGAGGCTAAGACTGTAGGGCAATTTAAACATGCTTGGGACAGGCATATGAATATCCTTACAAAGAATCAAGATTAAAAAAGGGTTGAGATTGCCTAAAGGATAAAATAAAAAAGGGGCTGACTAGATGGGCCAAGTGGTTCTTATCTGCCGTCAAATTCTATGTTTCTATGTTTCTATGTAACAATGGACTGCATCAACGTTTCCCTGGAGGATGCCTTTATCAGCAGATCGTCCACATATGGGATTATGTTCACCCCCTGTCTGCGGAGGAGAACCATCATCTCTGCTATCACCTTGGTGAACACCCTCGGTGCTGTGGAGAGGCCGAATGGCAGAGCCTGAAATTAATAGTGACTGTCCAACAGTGCAAATCTGAGATAAGCCTGGTGTGGCAGCCAAATCGGAATGTGGAGGTACGCATCCTTGATGTCCAGGGATACCAGAAACTCTCCCTCTTCCAGACATGAAATCACTGCTCTGAGAGACTCCATTTTGAATTTGAACACCCTCAGGTAAGGGTTCAACGATTTCAAGTTCAAAATTGGTCTAACCGAACCATACGGTTTCGGTACCACGAAAAGGTTTGAATAATAACCTTTGTTTTGCATATGAGATGGAACTGGGACAGTGACCTGTGACTTTTCCAATTTTAGGATGGCTTCCTATAGGATAACCCTGTCTGTCAGCAAAGCTGGCAAGCCTGATTTGAAGAATCGGTGAGGCGGGAATTCTTGAAACTCCAGTCTGTACCCCTGGAACACAATATCCTGTACCCAGGGATCCAGGCCGGACAACACCCAGACGTGTCTGAAACGTCTGCGTCTCGCACCCTCCAGGTTTTGTGGTCCACCATCATGCTGAGGATTTTGAGGAACCAGAAGCAGGTCTCTTGTCCTGGGAGCTTGCGGGTGCAGGATTTTTGGATTTTGCACGACCACCTCTAAAGAAAGTGGTAGAAGGCTTGGACTTTTTTGCCTTAGCGGTCCGAAAGGACTGCGGCACTGCCAAAGAAAATGGTTTCTTCATAGAAGGTGTAGCAGAGGGAAGGAAAGGTGACTTACCCGCGGTTGCCGTGGAAATCCACGCATCCAACGCTTCCCCAAATAGAGCCTGACCTGTGTAGGGTAGGATCTCCACACTTCTCCTGGATTCCGCATCTGCAGACCATTTGCGTAGCCAGAGTCCCCTGCGGGCTGAGACAGACATGGAAGATATCCGTGCAGTTAGCGTACCCAGGTCCTTCATAGATTCCACCATGAACCCAGCAGAATCCTGTATGTTACGTAAAAACAATTCAATGACACTTCTATCCATTGTATCCAAATCCTCTAGTAATGTGCCTGACCACTTTACTATGGCTTTAGAAATCCATGCACAGCAATAGTGGGCATTAACGCCACTCCTGAAGCAGAGTAAATGGATTTGAGCGTAGTGTCAATCTTACGATCAGCCGGTTCTTTTAACACGGTAGATCCAGGGACAGGTAAACCACCTTTTTAGACAGTCTGGAAACAGATGCGTCAACAATGGGTGGGTTTTCCCATTTTTTCCCATCTTCCTCAGGGAAGGGAAAAGCGACCAGAACCTTTACACAGCCCCCCCCCCCCCCCCCCCCCCCCCCCCTGCCCTCCCTCTACAACGCCCTTTTACTAGAGAAACTCTGGAGAGCTCCCCTAGCTGTGACCGGCTCCTCTGGGCACATTTTCTAAACAGTCTGGTAGGAGGGGCATAGAGGGAGAAGCCAGTCCACACTCTCAAAACTCTTAAAGTGCCAGTGGCTCCTAGTGGACCCATCTATACCCCATGGTGCTAATGTGGACCCCAGCATCCTCTAGGACGTAAGAGAAATAAAATAAAACTATACAAAGCAAAATACCATGAAATAAGTTATTTGAACTGTACTACTATTAGAAATAACACATCTAAACATTATGCAGATTATGGAAATGATTTTGGATTAGTAATGTTACAGCAAAGCTGTCTAGAGAACCATAATAATGCAGGATATAGACATTTATCCATGCACTAATCAGTGATAACACAGGCCATTTTACATCCACTGTTGCACCATAGGTTATTTTTCAGGGGTAGGCATCCTGTTGCAGGGATAGAACATTGCTAATAAAAGGCAAAAACAGGTTACATGAATTGAATGGGACTTCAAAGTGATAAATGTGGCTTCTGGGGGGGGGGGGGGGGGGGAGTTCATTTAACCACGAGCTTTTAGCTCTTGGTATAAGAGCATGGAACTATTCAATCACTGCTGTGGTAAGCCCTGAGGGTGCACTTAACACAGATTTCTGTTCACACCTCAGGATGGTGCGAACGCAAGTCCACGTCAAGTACACCCTTGGGGCTTAACGCAGGCTTAATGCGCGCAGTAATTACATAGCGGTGTTTACTATTATTACTAATTCCTCATTTAATTTTTACCCTTGCAACAGACAAGTTAAATGCATCCAACTTACCATCCTGATTCTTGGCAAAGTTCAGCTTAATAAGAGATTTGGCCTCAAGTTTCTGCACAAAAAAAAAAAAAGGTAATTATATTGTAAGTAGTCATTTTGGCCCACCAATAATATTGCAACGCTTGGCATTTCTATACACAAACCTGAATGGCTGCTTTAAAGCTTGGCTACTGCCTATTTGTTGCACTCTACAATCTTCCTTTCCTTCCCTAAGATGCAGCCATCTTTTATGGGGCTCATCTCACAGCCCTGGTGAAAAGAGTAATCAGAAGCCGCAAACGGACCCGACTTGCAGATGGTCCAGGTAAAATGGCTGTATGGAATAGCCAGCCTCCAAGGGTGGGAGGTGGCTAGTAAATGATCACATGTAGGTGGCAATGCAGCTGAAGAACGTAATATAATGTGGGAGAAAAGAACTAGTTAACCTGCCTTACCACCACCCACCCATATCCTTCTACCGCTCTTACTCAGAAACTGTTCTCTCCCGAATTATAACACCCACCCCCTTAAAGTTCTCTTACACTCTCTATGTGACACAGCTAATTCTGGCAGTGAAAGTGTAATAACAAAATGAATGCATTGATTAACAATATTTATTATTTTTATTTTATTACTGCCCTCCTGGAAGGCACAAGTTACAAAGAAGCAGGGTGGACTGTTCGTGACCTACTTTATAAGAAGCTGGCTCTGTTAGTATGAGGGGTTGGTGACACTGTCCCTGCAGGGTTGGTGCCTGATGACTTACCTACTTTAAGGATAAATAAAATTACATGAAGCCAGAACTCAAAGGCAGAATCACCCTACAGGGTTCTGGGGCTTGAAATGTGACTTCATTCTGTAACTGATCTCTGTATAATCTCAGATCAGGATCCATCTAGGACGCTCCAACACACCTGACAATCACACACTGCAGCTTTATAAATAAAGAAGGTAGACGCTGTCCAAATGCCTGCAGGGCAGAAATGAAGTATTGCTGACTCTTCCTATGTAGACTGACATGTGCAAGGCACGTTTATACATGCCAACACAATGCTAGATATGCAAAGTATGCAGACAGACTGGGTGAAACATTACACAATAGCTATGAAGTGGGTCAGAATAGATGTGGTCATATAAATATATATATTTATTTTTAGAGAAATGGCAGAGTAATACCTCACCCAGTACTTCTATCCTGTGAGCTTTCATTTAGCATCCAACTGGTCTTTACTTGCCAGTAACACACAAATTTATATAGTTCAGACACTTAAAATGTCATGTAGTTACAATAATCTTTATGTGCAATAAGTAATCCCTCATTATAAAAATAATCAGGACCTTTTAAATTGTAATTCGAATACTCAATACAGAGTAAATGTGTGGTGGTAACCAGGTAGTCTGGCGTGCACAAGCAGCCCCCAATCACTGTTTGCCCTCCTGATCAGAAATTCCAGTGTGCACAAGCAGCACCCAATCACTGGTGGCCCTCCTGATCAGATAGTCCAGTGTGCACAAGTAGCGCCCAATAATTCGTTAACCTCCTGATCAGATAGTCCAGTGTGCACAAGTAGCGCCCAATAATTCGTTAACCTCCTGATCAGATAGTCCAGTGTGCACAAGTAGCGCCCAATCATTCGCTAACCTCCTGATCAGATAGCCCAGTGTGCACAAGTAGCGCCCAATCATTCGTTAACCTCCTGATCAGATAGTCCAGTGTGCACAAGTAGCGCCCAATCATTCGTTAACCTCCTGATCAGATAGCCCAGTGTACACAAGTAGCGCCCAATAATTCGTTAACCTCCTGATCAGATAGTCCAGTGTGCACAAGTAGCGCCAATAATTCGTTAACCTCCTGATCAGATAGTCCAGTGTGCACAAGTAGCGCCCAATCATTCGTTAACCTCCTGATCAGATAGTCCAGTGTGCACAAGTAGCGCCCAATCATTCGTTAACCTCCTGATCAGATAGCCCAGTGTACACAAGTAGCGCCCAATAATTCGTTAACCTCCTGATCAGATAGTCCAGTGTGCACAAGCAGCGGCCAATAATTCGTTAACCTCCTGATCAGATAGTCCAGTGTGCACAAGTAGCGCCCAATCATTCGTTAACCTCCTGATCAGATAGCCCAGTGTACACAAGTAGCGCCCAATAATTCGTTAACCTCCTGATCAGATAGTCCAGTGTGCACGAGTAGCGCCCAATCATTCGTTAACCTCCTGATCAGATAGCCCAGTGTACACAAGTAGCGCCCAATAATTCGTTAACCTCCTGATCAGATAGTCCAGTGTGCACAAGTAGCGCCCAATCATTCGTTAACCTCCTGATCAGATAGCCCAGTGTACACAAGTAGCGCCAAATAATTCGTTAACCTCCTGATCAGATAGTCCAGTGTGCACAAGTAGCGCCGAAATAATTTGTTAACCTCCTGATCAGATAGTCCAGTGTGCACAAGCAGCGCCAAATAATTCGTTAACCTCTGATCAGATAGTCCAGTGTGCACAAGCAGCGGCCAATAATTCGTTAACCTCCTGATCAGATAGCCCAGTGTACACAAGTAGCGCCCAATAATTCGTTAACCTCCTGATCAGATAGTCCAGTGTGCACAAGTAGCGCCC